>NW_022436976.1:23642327-23704825 GCF_009761245.1 Sapajus apella | reverse complement strand
AAAAAAAAAAAAAAAAAAAAATTCAAACATGACACTGTATGTTCTCATTTATAAGTGGGAGTTGAACAATGAGAACACATGGACACAGGGAGGGGAACATCACACAGTGGGGCCTGCTGGGGGCTGGGGGGCAAAGGGAGGGAGAACCTTAAGACAAATACCTAATGCACATGGGGCTTAAAGCCTAGATGATGGGTGGATGGGTGCAGCAAACCACCATGGCACATGTATACCTATGTAACAAACCTACGCATTCTGCACGTGTTTCCCAGAACTTCAAGTAAAATTTTTAAAATGTTTTAAAAAAATTAAAAAATTAATAAAATTCCCTCCGCATTCATACTCAATGTCACACCTAATAGATGTAGATCCTGACCACACTATTATATTCAGCCACGAACGAACTTGCCAGTCTGTCTTTTAAACCTTTCCCCAGGAGTAGGATAGCTACATTTTCCAAGGTGGAAGGCAGGGCGGGTGGGAACCACTGATGAACTTAGTGCAGCACCTGGAAACACTCAGCCCTGCTGCCTGGTGCCCTGCTAGGAACATCCAAATCAATGTCACCGAGAGCTGGCGTCTTTGGGCCCCTGGGCAGAAACCAGGCTGTGGAGGGGAATCGGCACCGAAGCCTGCTCTTTAATCCTTATGCAGACCAAATTCTCCCAATGCTGTATTTCTCTGCCCCCTTTTCACTTGACGTCAGAGCCACAAATTAGAAATACATACCGCTTCCGGTCCTAGGCGCTTCGGGAACCGCGGCTTAGGTGCAGACATGGCCAAGTCCAAGAACCACACAACACACAACCAGTCCCAAAAATGGCACAGAAATGGTATCAAGAAACCCCGATCACAAAGATACGAATCTCTTAAGGAGGTAGACCCCAAGTTCCTGAGGAACATGTGCTTTGCCAAGAAGCAACAACAAGAAGGGCCTAAAGAAGATGCAGGCCAACAATGCCAAGGCCATGAGTGCACGTGCTGAGGCCATCAAGGCTCTCGTAAAGCCCAAGGAGATTAAGCCCAAGATCCCAAAGGGGGGTGTCAGCCGCAAGCTTGATCGACTTGCTTACATTGCCCACCCCAAGCTTGGGAAGCGTGCTCGTGCACGCATTGCCAAGGGGCTCAGGCTCTGCTGGCCAAAAGTCAAGGCCAAGTCCAAGGATCAAAACAAGGCCCAGGCTGCAGCTCCAGTTTCAGTTCCAGCTCAGGCTCCCAAAGGTGCCCAGGCCCCTACAAAGGCTTCAGAGTAGATATCTCTGTCTGCCAACGTGAGGACAGAAGGACTGGTGTGACCCCCCGGGGCTGCCATCTGCATGGGGCTGGGGTCCTCCTGTGCTATTTGTACAAATAAACATGAGGGAGGAAAAAAAAAAAAAATGAAAAGAAATACATACCAAAGGAAACTCCGCAGACACAAAGGATCCTTCCACACAAAGGGGAAAAAGCCGCAGCCACATTAAAAAATCTATCCAACCAACAAGTTTTATTTACTTTTGGGGAAAAAAAGTGGAGAGTGAGATGGAACTGGGATTTGTGTTTTCTCCCACAGTGCCTGTGTCTCCAGAAAGCTATTTGAGGGGGCAGAGCCCAGGGCCTGGGCGAGACAGTGAGGGGATGCTTTTGGAAACAGGACTTCTTTCTCTTGGAGAAGGAACGCTCAGCCAGCTTCTTCAGACGCCACCAATCTATAACTGCCTCTGTATCACATTCACCATCCACGTACTTTAAATCTTGGGACAGCATTTATTTTATCCTGGAAACTGTGACAGCCCTATTTTTAGCTGGAGGGCCCCTTTTCTCTCCTTTAATCCTACTTTGAAATATTATCTGTGTAGACTGGAGGCTATTCACAGAAAGGCCCATTAGAAGCCTCTTAGTCCAAACGTGGTCCGGGAGATGAGTGTTCTGAGGCACAGAGAGGTTAGGGCCCAACTGTAAGTCACACAGTTGCTTAGTGGTGAACCTAGGCTCCAATCCCAGGATACGCTGACCTCCAAACTCATGCCTCTTCCCACAAACTCTACTACAGTGTAACACAATGTAGTAGTTAGCCGTCTGATCTCCAAAGACAGAGGGCTCTAGGAAATTCCAGTTTTATGGTCATTTAATATGTGCCATGGGAAGTCACTTAACCGCTCTGAGCCTCGATTTCCTTATCTATACATTGGGGATTATGGCAGTAACTAACTCTGGGATTAGGGTGAGGCTTGAATATGCTAGGGGCAACACACATTTACATTATGATATTGCACTGTTCCCGTTTCACACACAATTGAGTGGATCTGTAATAACTGTATTCACACCATCGCCCAGAAATCGGCAAGAAAGGATTGTTCTCAAACCCATTGTGCAGATAGGAAATTGAGTTCCCTCCTCAGATGACATAACTTGCGCAACATCAGAGTTTTAAAAGTAAGCAGACAGGTGGAGACTGCAGTGAGCCATGTGCATGACACTGCACTCCAGCCTGGGTGACAGAGTGAGATCCTGTCTCAAAAATAAATAAATAAAGGTAAGGATATTCTCAGCATTAAGAAGTTCTCAATATCCTCCCCACCATTCCTGCCAAAGTATGGGTTGAACTAGGAGTAAAAGTTACCTCTTCTCTTCCACCTACAGAGCAGAACCACGAATACACCAGCACATAAGCCATGGCCCTTTCTTGTAAACTGGAATCAGCATGGAGCCTGGCACAGAGCAGAGACTCAATGCAGTTTTGAAGAATGGGTGAATTACTGAATGAATGAAAATCCCAATCTGCTAAGAATTGTACAGCCTGAAGCAGGCGCCTTGTTGCAGAAAGCAGTTTCCAGAAAGCAGGCAAGAGCTCTGGTAGCAGCAAGCAAGAACCCCGTTCTCGCCTTAGGCTTTTCGGCAGGAGGAAACCTTTGACGAGGTCAATAGACCTCTGATCTCAATGGTCCATCAAGGGCGTCTCCCAGCCTGGCCCACATGGCCCAGTCCAGGACCCAGGAGGTAACTGTGAAGCACACATGACCCTCCTCCAGCTAAAACAGATGTAATAACATTGTGGGCCAGGGAGAGGGCCCATCTGTCTTCCTAATTGTCAACTCTGCCCATAATAAGGTTTTTCTCCCTGTCACACCTTAGGCTGCTACTGAACTGAAGCAAAACCAAGATCTCCATCTTCCAGCCATGGGCAGTGGCCTTCATAAAGTACCAGGGGCGAAACAGACAGAGCTGGAAGGTGCTTTAAGCCATAAGTCAGGAGCTTGGGAATCCCTATACTCAGCCAGCTGTGGGTACACAGGTGGTCACTGCATTCACGGAGCCTCCACTTTCTGTAAAATTCAAGTCCAAAGTTCTGGAAATGGGTTAGTGGAGGGGGGAGCTGTGAATCATGTAATATCATATGCAAGATATTTTAGGTTTTACTCAGTTGGAGGAGAGTATCCATAATTTTCATCAGAATCTCAATATGCAATACCCACCACTTCCACCCCACATAAAAAAACTTAAAAAATAGTGGACAGGGCAGTTTCCACCCAAGAAGCACTTTTTAAAAACACTTTCTATGTGCCCTGCTCTGTGCTAGGTACTTGAGACATAAATATAGGCGAGTCTTGCTTTTTTTTTTTTTTTTTAGACAGAGGTCTCACTCTGTCACCTAGGCTGGAGTGCAATGTTACAGCCTTGACTCACTGCAACCTCCACCTCCTGGGTTCAAGCGATTCTCGTGCCTCAGCCTACTGAGTAGCTGGTACTACAGGGGCATGCCACCACACCTCGCTAATTTTTGTACTTTCAGTAGAGACAGGGTTTCACTATGTTGGCCAGGCTGGTCTCGAACTCCTCACCTCGTGATCCACCCACCTCAGCAACCCAAAGTACTGTTATTACAGGAGTGAGCCACTGGGCCCAGCCCAGAGTCCTGATTTCAAGGTGCTTAGTGTAGTTGATGTTTGCCGTGACAGAGCATGTCCAGGGAGATTTAGAAACAAAGAGAAGGCAGCATTTGCCTCTGTTTTGTCAGGAAGGGCCTTCCTGGGGGGATAAAAGACCTTATGCTTAATGCTGAAATTCAAAGTTAAGAGTGCATTCACTGGGCGGACAAGAAGAATATTTTAGAACAAGGGTAGTATGTGCAAAGGCAACACGTGGCCCAGGAACTGCTTGAAGCATAATTGTGCTGAAAAGAGACCGTGCTCCTTGCAAGGTTCTGGGGAAGTGTTAGAACCAGAAATGAGGCTGGGAAGGCAGGTAGGGCCCAGGCCAGGAAGTGCCAGGTATGCCACCCTAAGGAATTTTACACTATAGGCAAGTTCTTTCTAGCTTTAAAAGTCTAGGATGAACCACCACTCCCAGCACACATCTTCCTAAATGTTGGGTAGCGGCTTTGTTCAGCTGTGAGCTGAATGGACATTAGAAAATGAAGTGCTGCTCTTGGCGCCATGAGTGGGCATGGGCTGTCTGACCAAGGTGCACACATGGGGTGGTGTCCAGCAAGCTGCTCCTCTCCTTCTCCCCACACCATGACCTAGCCAGGGGCTTCCAACTGCTCATTATTCTATTTTATTTTATGTCATTTTATTTTGTTTTATTTTATTTTTTTGAGACGGAGTCTTGCTGTGTTGCCAGGCTGGAGTGCAGTGGTGTGATCTCAGCTCACTGCAACCTCCACCTCCCTGGTTTAAACTATTCTCCTGCCTCAGCCTCCCGAGTAGCTAGGATTACAAGCATGTACCACCACACCTGGCTAATTTTTGTATTTTTAGTAGATACGGGGTTTCACCATGTTGGTCTCAATCTTCTGACCTTGTGATCTGCCCACCTGGGCCTCCCAAAGTGCTGGGATTACAGGCATGAGCCACCATGCCCATCCCCCAGCTACTCATTATTACAGTTGAGAAAGGAAGGCACTGACTGGACCAGTCAATGGGATGTGCAACTAAAGGACTGCCCGTCTGGGCCCCTAGTAGGAGCTCAGCCAGTGAAGGCTTTCAGTTCTTCTAACTCACTCTGCTACTCACCTTAGGCCCTCTTACATGCAGCTTCTCCTGCCTAGAAGGCTCATTCCACATTCTCCTGTCATTCTGCAGACTGAGCCACTACTGGACCTGTCAGGTTCTCAGGGTATCTAGTCCTTTCAAAGAACTCAGCACTGGGCAATTCTCTATTTATGTGAGTGATTTGAACCGTGTTGGTGTTGGCCATTGGAACGCAAGCTCCATGAGGCCAGAAAGTGCCAGTTTTCTTCACTTTTGTACCTCACTGCGTTGGCCAGTGCCTGGCACAGGGTATTTGTTGATTGAATCAAAGCCTAGTCTGATCCAGGAGCAATTTCCCAAAACTGACTTTCCCCAGGTCACATAATGGTCCAGTGAGGTGGGAAGGCTGGGCTTGAAAAGGCATTATGAGAACGGACTCTGCCTCTATTCCCAGTGTCTCCCTCCTGTGTTATGTTTTGAGAGGCTCTAAGTAACCTGGCTTGATTTACCCAGCCAGGTCTTTGGGAATCGTGTTTAATTTAAGATGCTTTCTTCCCAGGCCTCAGCCAGGTCACTGGCTGCATCTGATCCTCCTCTGGCCCTACATGGTGGATAGGACTTTGCCCAGGCCTCAGGGGGTCCTCCTCCCTCTCCTGGAATCTCCTCCTCCCTCTCCTAGAAAATACTCCCTCTTTGCCCTAAAGGCTTGCACCCCAGAGAGCTTGGAAACTAAGATTTGCGTTTGGCAACCCTGAAGGATGCCCAGGGCAAGAGTCAGGTTCAGACCCAGCGTAGTGGCCATTGGCTCGACTTTTCAACTCCCATTTCTGGCCAATCTGCAGAGACAAAGTACCCAGAGTCACAGGCTTGACCTTACCGGAGAGGCAGAAGGGAAAGGAGCTCACAAGAGGCAGGCGGGCTGGGAAAAGCGCCCTCGGCGGCGTCTAGAGCACCCGGAGCTGCACCATTGCCTCCACCCAAGGTCGTGGCCCAAAAGGAGCGCTGGAAAGTTCAGCCAGAGGCCAAGGAGTGCCAGGGTTGGCAATACCGGGAGACTTTTGCGACAGGAGAGAGACTAACAGCTGGATTCCAGGTGGTAGTGGAAGCTAGAGGCAAAGAGCCCCCAGTCCCGCAGGCTGCATCCCCGACCGCAGCGCCCCGCTCGGAAAAGCTGGGCGGGGGCTGCACCACCTGAGCCGCAAGGACAGGGCGGCCTCCCCTTCCTCAACCCCCAGAACTGGGGCGCAGAGAGCCAATCTGGGCTGGAAAGGGAGCGGCGCCCACCCTTGGGCAGCCCGAGCAGCCCCCTCCTTTGCTGTCGCAGACCCCAGGCTGCGAGGCGGGGGCGCCAGGTCGGCCCAAGCTGCCGCAGCCACTACCTTAAAGGGAGCCGGGGACGCGGCGCTGGGTAGGGGGAGAGGCGGGTGGCGGAGGCGAGACGAGAGTGGTCGAGCTCCCGGGGCCAACACCCGGGTCGCTCAGGGCGGTGCTGGACACCCCAGCAGACGCACTGCCGGGGACTGGGGTCGCAGAGTCCCTTACCTTGGCGAGCTGCGGAAGTCCTGCGCGAGGCGGCCCGCGGTGCCCGGGGCCGGGGCAGCTAGGCGCACATCCCGGCTTCGGGGCGCACGCAGCCTCAGGGTGCACAGTCCGCGTCCCAGGCGCGCACCCCCGGGCTGGCGCACCCTGGTCGTCCGCAGCGAGCACACCCTCCAGGCGCCCTCTGGCCGGCGGGCTCGGCCCTGGCCCCGGCGCACCCCTGCGGGCACACCCACCGCGGCGGATGCGGGACTGGCCAGGCGCCACCAGCCACGGCTTCGCCCCGCGTCGCCAGCTGCCAACAGAGCCCGAGTCCCCGCCTTCGCTAGGGGAGAAAAAAAGCCTCCTGACGCGGCGCGGGCTTTGGTGTGTAGCAAGGGGCCGAATTGCGAAATCGAGGGGAGGGTCTTAGCCTCGATAAACTCAAAAGCCCTTGGTAAACATGAGCTTAGAAGAAAAACTTTTTGAGAAGAGACCAAAAACTCCTAACCTGTGCATAGCGCTTTTCAGATTCCCAAAGTGCTTTCGTATGCGTTTATCTCAGTTCATCTAGACGTTTCCATCCTGATTTGATAGGTGCGGAAACAGCATCAGACAACGTAGTGATTTGCCCCAGCCGGAACTGGAGCCCAGGTCTGGCCACTCAGAAGCTGGGTGCAGCAAGTGAGGTCCTCGCCAGGACAGGGGGCAGTGAGGGCTGGGGTCATAGTAACAGAACTGTTATCTCTCCTAAATCGTCTTTTTCCATTTCCTTTTTTCCTTCCCAATCCTAGCTGTAGTCCCACTCAGGAACCCTAAAGTCTTTTCACTTCACAGTCCCACCTCCCACCAAAGGTTTTGTTGTTTTTTGAGCCAGAGTCACTCTGTAGCCTAGGTTGGAGCACAGTGGCGCGATCTCCGCTCACTGCAACCTCGACTTCCCGGTTCAAGCCATTCTCCTGCCTCAGCCTTCCAAGCAGCTGAGATTACAAGCGCCCGCCACCGCGCCGGGCTAACTTTTGTATTTTTAGTACAGATGGGGTTTCGCCATGTTGGGCAGGCCGGTCTTGAACGCCTGACCTCAGGTGATCCATCCGCCTCGGCCTCACAAAGTTTTGGGATTACAGGCGTGAGCCACCTCGCCCGGCCCCAACGACGTTTTTGTTTTGTTTTGTTTTGTTTTTTATCAGTTCAAAATGTGTGCATTTCAACCGCTAACCTTGAATGAGCAGCTCACTAAGGGCCTGGTGGGCGTTGTGCACCATAACCCTAGGAGAAAGGAGCTGCTGCTACTGCTCCTTTACAGATGAAGACAACGGAGATGGGGAAGTAGAGGGCTGTGGAGCCCGTGAGACTCCAGATACCAGCTCTGACCGCCATCATGGGCATCTTTCATGGGCCCATTGGCAAGAGCTAACACTTAAAGGGGTTTCCTTTGACACTGTGACCCAGATGGGGAAGTACTTTCTGGGACTTTCATTTTCCATTTTTGTAGAAATATGGCTATTAGGGTGATTTCACTTCCACTAGAGCTCCACTGGAGCAAATCAATATCCCAGAGCAATAATAAATAGCAGCTGAGGCTTGGTCCCAGTGTTGGGACGTAGTAGGGAGTGGTGGGGACTGTGGCAAGCTGACATTAGCTCCAGGCTCTTGCCCAAGGGAACGGGCTGCTGCTACTCAGCTCAGTCTGTTTTGCCATCTAGGGAAAGGGATTACAGTGGCCAGATCCTTCCATTTTTTATTTTTATTTAAAAAAATAATTTTTTTTTAAAGACAGGTCTCGCTATGTTGCCCAGGCTGGAGGGCAGTGGCTATTCACAGGCATGATCCCACTACTGATCAGCACAGGAGTTTTGACCTTCCCGGTTTCCAACCTGGGCCGGTTCACACCTCCTTAGGCAACCTGGTGTTCACCTGCTCCCAGGAAGTCACCATATTGATGCTGAACTTTGGGTGGACACCCAATCGGCATAGCGCACTATAGCCCAGAACTCCTGGATTCAAGCAATCCTCCCACCTCAGCCTCCCGAGTAGCTGGGACTACAGGCACGGGCCATGGCGACCGGCCATATCCTCCCATGTTTAAAAAGAAGCCTTCAGCCAGACGCAGTGGCTCATGCCTGTAATCTCAGCACATTGGGAGACTGAGGTGGGTGGATCACCTGAGGCCAGGAGTTAGAGATCAACCTGGCCAACATGGTGAAACTCCATCTCTACTACAAATACAAAATTAGCCAGGCATGGTGGTGTGCACCTGTAATACCAGGTACTTGGGAGGCTGAGGCAGGAGAATCACTTGAACCGGGGAGGCGGGGGCTGCAATGAGTCAAGATTGCACCACTACACTCCAGCCTGAGCGACAGAGCAAGACTCCATCTCAAAAAAAAAAAAAAGAAGAAGAAGCCATAATTCAGATATTTAAGTGAAGTCCCCAAATTTGTTAGGAGCTCATTTGTATAATGCTACACACTACAGTTAGAGAGATTCAGTATTTGGGTCACAAAGATGTAAGTTTGAATCCCACCTCCAATGAACAACATTGTTCAAGCCAAAGGAAATGGGTTTAGGGATGAGATCCAGCCTACAGGCCAGAGGTTTGTGCTCTCGTATTTGGGGGAACTTCACACTATTTTCATTTGGGCTTCCTGACAACCCTGTGGGATAGAGCCCACAGTGTGGGTCATATTTCCATTTTAGGGAAGAGGAAGCCCAGGTCTAGCCCAAGGTCATACAAGCGAACTGGGGGAGCTGGAACTGAAACCAGACATTCCACAACTCCTGGTCCTGGAAACTTTTCCCTGGGCATTCTCTGATCTCACAGAGAACTTGTTTCTTGGTTCTGAGCATTGTGAGCCAAGTCAGGCATGGGGCTGGCACTGGGGTGTGGAGACAGCACCTTTCCTGGGAAGATGGAACAGGAGTGCCAGACTGCTGTCCTCGAAAGCAGGAGACCAGCCTGATGACTCAGAGATGAGACTGTGTCTTGAGGGTAAAGCTGAGTCAGAGAAAGCAAGCTCTGAACTGGGGCAGCCGGAGCTTCTGAAGCCCAGATGAGGGTACTGAGAAACTGGGAGAAAAACAGACTAAGCAAATCTATCCTCCCCAACCCCGACTCCCTCACCACACACACACACACACACACACACACACACACACACACACACACACACACACACACAGAGAGAACCAGAAGCCGCAGACACTGAGACACCAGCAAGAACATTGCCTACTATTCCTGTGATGACAGGAAAGCATCAAGAGTTAGCCCCTCGTGTGGTCCTGGAAAGAGGGAAATTTTTCTGGCAGCAGTTCTCTAGAATCTCAGGTTTGGGCATCTCCACTGCAGGACCCAGCCTGGGCCATTCAGACAGAGTGAGCACTCGTGCTGAAAGCTGATTTAGAATGACTGGACACAACGCTACTGCAGTCTGATCCTCCATAACCAAAGGACTGAGCAGCAGACAGAATGGGGTATCTCTCTACCTTTGTTGGAGTTTGGGGTCGTGTGTAGGAGGATTAATACTAGCCACTATTGTGAACCCAGGAAATCTGAGACAGGACTCAGTTAATTAGAAAGCTTATTTTGACAAGACTGAAGACGTGCCTGTGACACAGCCTTGGGAAGTCCTGATGACATGTGCCCAAGGTGGGGCAAACAAAGCTTGGTTTTATATATTTTAGGTAGACATAAGACATCCATCAATATGTGTAAGAAGTACACTGGGGCCAGGTGCGGTGGCTCACGCCTGTAATCCCAGCACTTTGGGAGGTCGAGGCGGATGGATCACAAGGTCAGGAAGTTCCAGAACAGCCTGGCCAAGATGGTGAAACCCTGTACAAAAATTAGCCAGGCGTGGTGGCAGGCACCTGTAATCCCAGCTGCTTGAGAAGCTGAGGCAGAGAATTGCTTGAACCTGGGAGTCAGTGGTTGCGGTCAGCCAAGATCATGCCACTGCACTCTAGCCTGGGTGACAGAGTGAGACTCCATCTCAACGACAACAAAAAGTACATTGGTTCGGTCTGGAAAGACGGGACAATTTGAAGCAAAGGCAGGAAGACTCTAAGTGAAGTGGGAGGAAGCTTCCAGGCTGCGTTCTTATGGTTTTCTGATTAGCCTTTCCAAAGGAGGCAATCAGATATGCATCTATCTCAGTGAGCAGAGGGATAACTTTGAACAGAATGGGTGGGAGGTTTGCCCCAAGCAGTTTCCAGCTTGAGTTTTCCTTAGCGATTCTGGGGGCCCAAGGTATTTTCCTTTCACACTATCTAACAGGTACCAGCATTTCACATACTTGACACAATCTCACTGGGACTCACAACAAAACTGTGAAATAGCTGTTCTCTTGTTGAGGCTATGAGGCACAGTGTCACTTGCCTGAGGACACACAACTAGAAAATTAGGGAGGTGGTATTCAAACTTACATCTTTGTGACCCAAATACTGAACCTCTCTAACCGTAGCCTTGGAAACTGAGGCCAACGTGGAGATGTATCACTCAGACTTCACTTTAAGACAGGACTGCCCGGCTGCAGCCCTGTGTTTTGCTGGCACCCCCCAGTGTGGTGAGCTCCTGCAGTCAGTGGTGTGTTGGTAGTATTTAACAACCAGCTCTCAGTGTGCATATATGCAGTGGGTTCTCAGTATTCTCTGTAGTTCTATAAGCTCTATAAAGTGGCTTCAAACACTGAAATAGTGAATAATGAACCATTGCTCTTAAGGGAAATACAGAATAATGTTCTCGAGGGCCTCTGGTTACATATTCATCAGCCCATTAATATCTAACCTTGTTTCACCTGTATTTCTGTTTAAAGACTCCTTATTCAACACATATCAGGCATGATTCTGACATGAACATTGATTGATATTTTTGTTTACATTAAGGATTACAATGAAAGTAAAAGAACAAAAGTGTATACTGGGAACTTCATTATTCAATAGCATGAGTGACTTCTTTCTGAATCAGATAACTGTTTTCAAATACTAGACTATCCCTCAATTTTTTGTACTATTTACAATGTAATAGCTACAGACATGGCACACTTCTAAATTTAATATGGAATATTAATCTTTCTCCTTTACTTTCTTATGTCTAGAATACTGTACGGGTTTTTGTGTGAGCATAAATTTTTTATTTCTTTAGGATAAATACACAGAAGTGAGACTGCTAGCTCCTATGATAAACGTATGTTCAACTTTATAAAAAACTACCAGGCTGGGTGCAGTGGCTCACGCCCATAATCCTAGCACTTTAGGAGGCTGAGGTGGGAGGATCCCTTGAACCCAGGAGTTCCAGACCAGCCTGAGTAACATGGCGAAACTCCATCTTTACTAAAAATACAAAATCAGCCAAGCAGGCTGGGCACAGTGGCTCACACCTGTAATCCCAGCACTTTGGCAGGCCAAAGCAGGCAGATCACCTGAGGTCAGGAGTTGGAGACCAGCCTGGCCAACATGGTGAAACCTCATGTTGAAACCCCATGGTGAAACTTTCTGGCACAACCTTAGAGTATCACACATGCTGGAAGCGCACAAATCTGTGTCCCAAGGAGATGATGACTGTGGTTGAGCTCAGTTCTCAACTGATGGTCATGATGGTTTTTTCACATGGCTGGTTAACTAATGCTGGTTACTAACGTCTCTACTAAAGATACAAAAATTAGTCAGGCATGGTGACGTGTACCGCTTGGCAGGCTAAGGTGAAAGGATTGCTCGGGCCTGGAAGGCAGAGGCTGCAGTGAGCTGAGACTGTACCACTGCACTCCATCCTGGGCAATGGAGCAAGACCTTGTCTAAAAAATAAAGAAAGAAAGAAAAAGAGATACCAAACTTTTCCAGTGTGGCTGTACCATTTTACACTGCCATTAGCAATGTACGAGAGATCTGGTTGCCCCTCGTCCTTGTCAGCACTTGTTATTACCAATATTTAAAAAAAAAAACCCTTTATCGATGTGTAGAGGTAGCTAATCATACCTTTCATCTGTATTTCTCTAATGGTTAATGATCTTGAATATCTATTTGTGTGCTTATTTGCCAAGTGTATTAGATTTGTTTTTAATATAGGTTATTCAATTGTAAGTTTACATAACGTAATTTGTAATAATGGCTGTCTTTAACAACTGGCTCATAAAATTCCTGAAAATATCACAGTCAGCTATAGGGAGCCAGAGTAAGCTGGCTCCAGCCCACCACTTCATCAGTCTGGCTGAGGCCTCCGTGGCCTCTGGGCAGCTCTCAGGCAACGACTGAGCAAAAAGGTGGAATGGGGCCTCACCATTTCCCCCCAAGGCAGGATTCCTTTCTGGACAGTCTTTGCTCGAATATCTCCATTTGACAGCTCTCCCTGCCCAACTCTGCCTCTTTCTTTCATAGGTGCTGTTCCTGATAAACTTTCCCAACCCTAACTCTCTATGCAAGTTTCTTGGCAAGCCCAGCCAGCACTGTGCATGGCATGGCAGCCTTTCTGCCTCTGCCACTGCTCTGATTTCACTGCCACACTCACTTAGGCCCTTAGCACGCCTCACCTAGATAAATGCACGTCAGCCCAGAGGCACCACTATCTCAGCACTCCGGTACCACACTGCTCCCAGAACTGGGCCAGTGGGTGCCTCAACCCCAATTCACCTATGTGCACTGCTGTGTGGTGAGAGGGGTTCCCTGGGTCGGTCTCCAGCACAACCTCAGAGTGTCACACATGCTGAAAATGCAGAAATCTCAGTGTCCTGAGGAGGTGATGGCTGTGGTTGAGCTCAGTTGGGTTGGAATGTCCATGATGGTTTTTTCACATGGCTGGTTAACTAATGGTGGGTACTGGTCGGGAGCTCAGCCGGGCGGCTGACTCAGGAACACCTACACATGGCCTGTCTGTGTGGTTTGGGCCTCTCATAGCCTGGGGCCCCAAGAGTGAACTTTCTAAGAACAAGCCTTTCAAAAGAGAAGAGACGGAATCTACCTTTCTCTCAAGGCTAGACCCAGAACTGACACAGATCACTTGCAACACGTTTTATTGGTTAATCAGTCATAGGACAAGCTTGTTTTCAAGGGAGGAGGTAATAAACACCATCTCTTAATGAAGAGTGAAAAAGATGGCCATCTTTAATCCACTACAACAGCAGTAAGAGAGCATAATAGCAAAGCACTGGAATATTTCTTCTTTTTTCCTGGAACAGGGTCTGGCTCTGTTGCCCAGACTGGAATGCAGTGGCATGATCATAGTTCACTACAACCTCCACAAGGAGGTTCAAGCAATCCTCCCACCTCAGCCTCCTAAGTAGCTGGGACTACAGGCACACACCATCATGCCTAACTTATTTTTGTATTTTTTTGGTAGAGACATGGTTTTGCCATGTTGCCCGGGTTAGTTTTGAACTCCTAGGCTCAAGTGATCCGCCCGTCTCGGCCTCCCAAAGTGTTAGGATTATAGGCGTGAGCCACTAATGCCCAGACAGAAGTTTTTCAAAACATTTATGTTATGGATTGAATTGTGCCCACCCAATATTCCTATGTCCAGGTCCCAACCCCTGTACATTAGAATGCAATCTTATTTGAAAATAGGGTCACTGCAGATGTGATTAGTTAAAATAAAATCATACTTGAGTAGGGTGGGCCCTAATGTTACAGGATCTTTGGGGTGTCAGTTTTCTGGCTGGAAACCTCTGTGGCCAGCATGAGTTCTTGTCCTGTGTCCAGGAAGAATGAGGTACGCAAATAGGGGAAGGGTGAACAAGATGAAGATGAGCTTTATTAAGTGTTAGAATAGCTCAGAGGAGACCCACAGTAGGTAGCTCCTCTCTATAGGCAGGTTATCCCAACATCTGCTGTTCAGCAGAGAAAAGGCCTGAAGAGGATTGCTCCTGTCTGTAGCTGGCCGTCTGCATGTCTCTGTAGGTCTCTGAAGCTCTCAGCAGAGAGGGTAGCTCCTCTCTGTAGCTGGCCTTCCTGTGCCGTCTTCTCCCTGTTCTCTCCTTCTTCTCTTGCTCTGGCAAGATCCAGGACTTCTATGGATCTTGGAGGGGAAGAAATACATGCCAAATGGTTCATGGGTGGCCATGGGCAGGCCTGAAAGAGGCACCATGAGTCTCCACTCTGGTCTAGTCTGTGGAACAGAAAGCCCCTGACCTCAAAGTGGGGCCTTAACAGGGACCCACCTCCTTCCGCCCAGGACTCTGTCTCCCTCCAGTTGCCATTCATGGCCTCGAGACTCAGCCCCAACGCTTCTCCAAGATCTGAGTGGGCACCAGGGGTGGAGAGAGGCCAGGCAGTGGGAACAGACACCCCTGAGCCTACAGGGATGATGTGGAGTGGGGGTGTCGTCTTCCCTGGCCCAGAGGGTGCAGGCTACAGAGATGCCCAGGTCCTGTGCCTGGGAGAGCAGCCACAGCTACACCAGGGGAGCTCCCATCCCTGACAACTGACAAGGGGTGGGGCTCCTGTTTGTCCCTGGTTCCTGTCTGCTCTGTGGAGTGGGAGGCCCAGGTCTGCAGCTCCAGGTCGGGCAACTGTAGCTGCACCCCCGAGGGCAGATCCTGCCTGTTCCCGGCACCTCCACCAAGCGCACAGGCTCAGATCCACAGCCACAATTTGGGCAGCTGTAGCCCCACTCAGGAGGATGGGGCTCCTCCCTGCTCCATAGAGCAGGAGGCCTGGGCCTGCAGCCATGATTTGGGCAGCTGCAGCCGGCATGATGGTAGCTGCTACCATCATTAATTCAACATAACTGGTGTCTTCATAAAAGGAAAAATTTGGATACAGAGAAACACACACAGGGGAATCCCATGTGAAGATGAAGGCAGAGATCTATAAGCCAAGGAATACTGAAAATTGCCAGCTAATCCTTAGAAGCCAGGAGAGAAGCATGGGGCAGATTCTCCCTCAGAACACTCAGAAGGAACCAACTCTGCCAGCACCTTGATCTCAGATTCATGGGCTCCAGAACTGTGAGAAAACACATTTCTGTTATTCAAGCCATCCAGTGTGTGGTACTTTATTATGGTTGCCTGGCTGCCCTAGTAAATTAATGCAATATATAAAGAATGTCTGCGAAGCAATAAGAAAAGGACAACCCAAGGGAGAAATGATCAAAGGTTTAAATGAACACTTCACAAAAGAATATATGTAAAAGGTGGATCATATGAAAAATTGCTCAACATCATTAGTTATGAGGGAAATGTAAATTAAGCCTCTATAAGAGATCACTGCATACTCTTGGAATAGCTTATAATAAAAATATAGTTATGGGGTGGGACGTGGTGGCTCACGCCTATAATCCCAGCACTTTGGGAGGCTGAGGTGGGCAGATCACCTGAGGTCAGGATTTTGAGACCAGCCTGACCAATATGGAGAAACCTTGTATCTACTAAAAATACAAAACTAGCCTGGCGTGGTGGTGCATACCTGTAATCCCAGCTACTCAGGAGGCTGAGGCAGGAGAATTGCTTGAACCTGGGAGGCGGAGGTTGTAGTAAGCCAAGATTATGCCATTGCACTCCAGCCTGGGCAACAGAGTGAAACTCCATCTCAAAATAAAATAAAATTAAATTAAAATTAAAATAAATAGATATAGATATGAAGTGCTGGCAAGGATGTGGAGGTAGAGCAAATGGAACTCACATTGCTCCTGGGAGTGTAAATTAGTGCAATCACTTTGGGAAAACTGTCAGTACCTACTAATCATGAGTATGTGTATGCCTATGACCCAGCAGTTCCACTCCTAGGCGTAGACCCAAATGAAATGTGTACATATGTATACTATGGGACATAATCATAAATGGTTATAGCGGTACGATTCATAATTCCCTCAAATTGGAAACAATTTAAAGTTCTATTCACCGTAGAATAGCTAAATACACGGTGATCTAGTCAATGGAATACTATACAGCAGTGAAATGGACCAACTATTACTAAGTTCAGGAATGTGGATGAGTCTCACAAAAATAAATGATGAGTTCCAAGTACAAAGACTATAGACTGTATCATTCCACTCACATAAAGTTCAAACAGGCAAAACTATGATAATAGAAGTCAGGGTAGTGGTTATCTTTGAGGAAGAGAGGGTTTGTGACTGGAAAGTGGCACAAGGGGAGACTGGGGGTGACAATGTTCTATTTTTTAAAATTTATTTTATTTTATTTTTAAAGATGAGGTTTCACCATGATGGCTAGGCTGGTCTTGAACTCCTGACCTCAGGTGATCCACCCACCTCGGCCTCCCAGAGTGCTAGGATTACAGGTGTGAACTGCGCCCGGCTGACAAAATTCTGTTTTTAAAATCTGGGTGATATTTTTCTTAGTGAAAATTCATTGAATTGTACCTTTATTATTTGTGTGCTTTTCTATGAGTGTTATAGTTCAATGTAAAATTTTATTTAAAAAAGTAAAAAGTAAAAAAATTACAGGCATGAGCCACCGTGCCCAGCTATTTACTTTTTTAAATAATGAGCAATGGCTTATGCCTATAATCCTAGCACTTTGGGAGGCCAAGGCAGGTGGATCACCTGAGTTCAGGAGTCCGAGGCCAGCCTGGCCAACATGGTAAGACCTGTCTCTACTAAAAATACAAAAGTTAGCTGGGTGTGGTGGCATGTGCCTGTAGTCCCAGCTACTCAGGAGGCTGAGGCAGAAGAATCACTTGAACCCAGGAGGCAGAGGTTGCAGTGAACCAAGTTTGCGCCACTGCACTCCAGTCTGGGCGACAGAAAAAAACAAAAAACAGAAAACACCCAAAACAAAAAAGTAAACAAGCCTGGGTATGATGGCTCATGCCTGTAATTCTAGCACCTTGGGAGGCCAAGACAGGTGGATCACCTGAGTTCAGGAGTTTGAGACTAGCCTGACCAGTATAGTGAAACCCCACCTCTACTAAAAATGCAATAATTAGCGGGCGTGGTGGTAAGACGCCTGTAATCACACCTACTTGGGAGGCTGAAGCAGAAGAATCGCTTGAACTTGGGAGGTGGAGGCTGCAGTGGGTTGAGATCGTGCTACTATTCTCCAGCCTGAGTGACAGAGTGAGACCCTATCTCAAAAAAAAAAAAAAAAATGTAAATAAATACATTCTAAAGTGTCAGGGGATCTCCATCCACTGATAACTGAAAATTCTAGTCATGCTTTTCACATTTGTAATGATTTATAAATGTGTTCTACTGAAAACTGCTCTAACCGTTTTTGTAAATAGGAAAGAGGTTGTAAGTTCAATTTTTTATTTTATTATATATAGAAGCTTTGTGTGTCCTTGAAACATGTAATGTTGAACAACTATTTAAAACTTGGCAAAAACAGAGTGAATAAGAGCATATTAAGCAAAGGATTTGACATTAACCTGGGAGGCACCATTGGAAGACAGAATTAGCTCTTAAATGCATCTCAACAGCATCATCTTGTCTCCAATCTCCAAAGAGATAGCACCTATTCTCCAGCCTTACTGAATGTGCAATTCTTTGTCTCTCCCTTCCAGGTTACTTCACACATAGCATTCTCTGCTAAGGCAGTCTTGGACCTCTTCACCTAGCTAACTCCTTCAGAGTCTAGTTCAGACATCATCTGCTGTAAGTCATCTCCATTGGTCTCTCTCATAGTCTCTGAAATGGCCCCAAGTGATCCCTTTTTCTGGTGTTCACACCCATGTGTAATTTCCTCCCCTTGAGTATGAACTGGATCTAGCCATTCACTTTTAAAAAATAGAATGTGGCAAAAGTGATGGATGTTACTTGTGAGATTAGGTTACAGAAAGACTGGTTTCTATCTCGAGCTCCCTATTTTCTTCCCTTTCTTTCTCTTTCTGTCAAAGCTCTCATGTGGCAAGCAAGTGACAACTTCAGCCAATAGCCAGTGAGGATCTGAAATCTGCCAATAGCCAAGTGAGGGTCTTCAGGGTGAAACCTCCTCTGGCCACTCAGTGAGATGATTGCAGCCCCAGCTGACACCTCGATTACAGTCTTAGAAGACCCTGAGCCAACTTAGCTGTACCAGATTTCTGACCCACGGAAACTGTGAGCTAATACATATTTATTGTTTTAGGCAGCTAAAATTTGAAGTAATTTGTTATACCACAATAGAAAATAATACAACCCCAACTTTCCTCCTTCCCTTTCCAGGTTGGCTTTTGTTGTGGTTTTGTTTTTTGTTTTTGAGACAGGATCACTCTGTTGCCCAGGCTGGAGTACAGTGGTGCAGTCATGGCCCACTGGAGTCTCAACTTCCCGGGCTCAAGTGATTGTCTCAACCTCAGCCTTCCAAGTAGCTGGGTGTACAGGCATGAGCCACCATGCCTGGCTAGTTTTTTGGTTTTAATTTTAATTTTTTTTTTTTTTTGAGATAGAGTCTTGCTCTGTTGCTCAGGCTGGAGTGCAGGAGCACAATCTTGGCTCACTGCAAGCTTCGCCTCCCTGGTTCAAGCGATACTCCTGCCTCAGGCTCTCGAGTAGCTGGGACTACAGGCGTGTGCCACCACACAGGGCTTATTTTGTATTTTTAGTAGAGATGGGATTTCACTATGTTAGCCAGGCTGGCCTCAAACTCCTGACCTCATGATCCGCCTGCTTCGGCCTCCCAAAGTGCTGGGATTACGGGCATGAGCCACCACGCCTGGCGTAGTTTTTTGGTTTTTAAAATATATTTCGGGCCAGGAGCGGTGGCTCACGCCTATAATCCCAGCACTTTGGAAGGCCGAGGCAGGTGGATCATGAGGTCAAGAGATCAAGACCATCCTGGTCAACATGGTGAAAACCCGTCTCTACTAAAAAAAATACAAAAATTAGCTGGGCATGGTAGCGCATGCCTGTAGTCCTAGCTACTCAGGAGGCTGAGGCAGAAGAATTGAACCCAGGAGGCGGAGGTTGCGGTCAGCCGAGATCGCGCCATTACACTCCAGCCTGGGTAACAAGAGTGAAACTCTATCTAAAAAAAAATAAATATTTTGTAGAAGCAAGGTCTCACTATGTTACTAAGGCTGATCTCAAACTCTTGGCCTCAAGTGATCCACTCATCTCAGCCTCCCAAAATGTTGGGATTACAAGCATAAACCACCTTGCCCAACCTGTCCAGGTTGGATTCTTGTCCCCGCAGTACCCAATGCTTTCTAAGATCACAACATTTATCACACTTTATAGTAATCTAGTGCTTATTTGCTTATCTCTCCCATGAAAAAGACCAGAGATAACGTTTTAGAAGCTTTTTCATTTCAGTTCCTGGAACTTAGTTATAATCAATGAGTGGTGGATTAACACATAAAAGAATAAATAGATGATAGCTGTTTAATCTTGGAAAATAACAACCTTTCTGACTCTCTGATTCTTTGTTTTTTTTTTTTTTTTGAGATGGGGTCTTGCTATGTTGCGCAGGCTGGAGTGCAGTGGCTATTCATGGGCACCATAACAGCATGCTGTGGCTTCAAACTAGCCTCGAGTGATCCTCCTGCTTTAGCCTCCTGAGTAGCTGGGACTCTGGACACATGCACCATACTTGGCTTTGATTCTTAATTTTCTAATTTTAAAATAATGACAACTAAAAATTGTAGAAACATTTAAGAGACAAAATGATCGTGACTTAGTAAGTAATTAGATGTGAGAGGTGACAGAAAAGGAGGTGTCTGTCACCCCAGTCTCACTCCAGAGTCTCTGTCACCCAGGCTGGAGTGCAGTGGCACAATCTTGACTCACTGCAACTTCTACCTCCGGGTTCAAGCAATTCTCCTGCCTCAGCCTCCCAAGTAGCTGGAGAGCATGCCACCACACCTGGCTGATTTTTAATTTCTTTTTAGTAGAGACGGGGTTTCACCACGTTGGCCAGGCTGGTCTTGAACTCCTGACCTCAGGTGATCTGCCCGCCTCGGCTTCCCAAAGTGCTGGGATTACAGGCTTGAGCCACCGCACCCGGCCTCCAGCTTCTCTTTCTAACTGTGAGAACTTGGAGAAGAATGGACTCTTCCAGGTTTTTGTTTCCAGGTCTGTAAAATGGGGATAAGAATAGACCTCCTTCCTTAGGCTGTGGAAGCATCCAGGAGGGTGGGAGATGTGGAGCTTGGGAGAGGCGATGCCTGGCCCCAGGGAAGTCCTCCCTTCAGCCCTGGGAATTCTGCTTTTCTCTTCCCCTGCAGAATTTCCTGCCCGAAATGACCCGTGTGGCCTGTCCGTGGACAACAGCACGGCCCTCTGTCTGTCGCCCTCTGGGACTCTGTGGGGATGGAGACTTTCAGAGTCGCCCTGGCTGCAGATCAGCCTTGCTTAGCCAGACTTATTAATAGGAGCACGTCCGTTTCTGTCTTAAAATAGCCATAGAAAGTTGTTTAAAATGAGCTGCAGTTGGGTAGTCAGATCGCTCGTTATTGTCTTCCTCTCAGGAGAGTTCAAGAACTCTCTCATATTTTCCTGTTTCATTTATAGTAAAACAGTCCTAACAGGAAGGTCCATTGCTCTGTGTAACTTCCTGAGTCAAGGATGCCAGGCTGTCAGAGAGGTCTCAGAGTCAAGCGCCACCCCATCCACTACCCACCGCCCCCTCTACAGTGTCCTTGGCAGGCAGTCATCCAGCCTTGGCCCGGCTCCTCCAGATGTAGGGGCCTCCAGGCTCCCAGGGGAGAAGCCTGGCTGGGAAGAGAACCGGAAGTAGGAAACAAGGGTGTTGGCCTAGAAAGAGTCACTCGAACCCCATCTATCTAACTCCTGTGTTTGCCTCTGTTCTGAATATGTTGAGAGGCCCCGCAGAACAGAAAACCAAATACTGCATGTTCTTACTTCTAAGCAGGAGCTACATTATGAGAACACATGGGCACGTAGATGGGAACAACATACACTGGGGCCTGTCGGAGGGTGGAGGGTGGGAGGAGGAGAGGATCAGGAAAATAACTAGTGAGTACCAGGCCTAATACCTGGGTGAGGAAATACTCTGCATAGTAAACCCCCACAATGCACTTTACCTATGTAACAAAACTGCACATGTCCCCCTGAACTTAAAATAAAAGTTAAAAAAAAAATAGAGGCCCTGCCTAGAACAAGGGTCTTATAAAAAAAAAAAAGGCCCTTCTCCTTGGTCAGGCTCAGTGGCTCACATCTGAGGCAGGTGGACCACCTGAGGTCAGGAGTTCAAGACCAGCCTGGCTAACATGGTGAAACTCCGTCTCTACTAAAAATATAAAAATTAGCTGGGTATGGTGGTGCGCACCTGTAGTCCTAGCTACTCAGGAGCCTGAGGTGGAAGAGTCGCCTGAAGCCTGGAGGTGGAAATTGCAGTGAGCTGAGATGGTGCCGCTGCACTCCAGCCTGGGTGACAGAGCAAGACTCTGTTTCAAAAAAAAGCATCTGGGGGTGGTGGCTCATGCCTATAATCCCAACACTTTGGGAGGGCAAGGCGGGCAGACTACCTGAGGTCAGGAGTTCGAGACCAGCCTGGCCAACATGGTGAAACCCCATCTCTACCAAAAATATAAAACTTGGCTGGGCGTGGTGGCATGTGTCTGTAATCCCAGCTACTCGGGAGGCTGAAGCAGGAAAATTGCTTGGCCCTGGAAGGCAGAGATTGCAGTGAGCTGAGATTGTGCCATTGCACTCCAGCCTGGGCAGCAAGAAGCGACAGACTGAGACTCTGTCTCCAAAAAAAAAAAGAAGCTGGGACGCCAGAGAGTTACAAGTCACCACTCCCCACCGTGCCTGTCCTCCTGAGGCACGATTTAGATGCTGCCCAGGCCTTCAAAGCCAACTTCTTCATTTGCCTGGGCGGTGGTGGGAGGCAGCTGATCATCGCCTCTGGACACTCCCTTTCTTGCTCACTCGGTTCTTCAGTGTCCTTGTCGTGACTGAAAAAGCCATCATGGGCTGATCACCAGGTCCCCTTCACCCCTGAACTATCCTGTGGGAGCAGTCATCGCTCGGCTCCCCCCACTCCTGTCCCGTCAGACACTCAGTTACCACAGAAGGAAGGGAGGGAGGGAGGCCTGGGACAGGGACTGAGGCTCCCGGACGACTGGACCTCATGGCCTCTGTCCGTGTCACTGCCTTTCTCCTGCCTTTCCCAGTCTTCTCACTGCACACCTTCTACTAGCCAGTTCTCTGCTCCTCTGCCTCTCTCCTTCTCGTAGGCCCCCAGCTCTAGCTCCACCAACTGGAACCTTCTGAGGAGTTCCTGTGGCCGCCAGCCCGCATGTCTCGGCATTTCTTGACTCAAATTCCTTCGGCAGGAATCTGATTGGCCTGGCTCTCTTTCTGTGCCGGGCCGCAGGTCATAGGTTGCTGGCCAGCCTGAGCTGGCCGTCCTTGGACAGCCAGAGTTGAGTGGGACAAAATGCCGGCTGAGGAACGTCCCCTTCTTTCAGCCAAGGCTGTTTGTCGAGTTGTTCCTTCTAGATGGGACAATGGCCAACATTTGTGCTGTGCTTCTAAAGCGTCTGCTGGCCTGAGTCAAGAACACAGCCTTTTAGGCCCTTTCTAAATAAGTGTTTTAACTGCTAGAAACTGTTTATTCTTTATAAATAAGTGTTTTAACTGCTAGAAATGACAACTTAGAATACAAAGACTCCAACCTTCACTATGGCGTGACCCCCTTCTCTCTCTTTTTTTTTTTTTTTTTGAGATGGAGTCTTGCTCTGTCACCCAGGCTGGAGTGCAGCGGCACAACCTTGGCTCACTGCAACTTCCGCCTCCCAAGGTCAAGCCATTCTCTGCCTCAGCCTCCCAAGTAGCTGGGACTACAGGTGCCCACCACGACCCCCGGCTAACTTTTGTATTTTTGGTAGAGACGGGGTTTCACCATGTTGGCCAGGCTGGTCTGGAACTCCTGACCTCGTGATCTGCCCACCTCGGCCTCCCAAAGTGCTGGGATTACAGGCGTGAGTCACTGCACCTGACGGAGCATGACCCCTTCTCTTTCAGACTCCTCCCCTCACCCCAAATCTGTCTCCGGGAGCCCCCAACAGTGACTCAGGGGTGAGTCCAGTCTGCAGCCAACCGCCTCCCACTGCAAATACTGCTGGCCCCATGATCTCTGACGCTGGGTTTTGGCAGTGTTCACTCTGTCTCCTGGCCCCAGAGTTGTCTCTGCTGACACCCTCAGCATATCTAAGCCCTGCCATGATTCAAGGAACAACCACAAGGAGAGCTCTTCTCCCTGTTTGCGGGTGTTACCCTCTACTCAATGGGATTTTAATACTCGGCCCGGATGGCTTAGAGGCTCGAATGCTTAGTTTTTGCTCCGGGCCTCATGCTCAGGATCCAGCGCAAGCGCCTGTGAGGCCAGGACTGGGGAGGCTGGGACAAAGTCAAGGGCGGCAGCAGGCCTTCCTCTGCCTTGGCCTGGGGTGACCGTGCTTGACTCGATTCCCCTGGGAGAAGTTATTTCCCCACAGACTCCTTGGCTTCCTGGGCTGTAGACTTGGGATGGGCCTCCCCAGAAAGTGTGACCCTCAGGAGTGAAGGGGCTTAGAATGGAGCGCCCACCCACACAGTCTCCCCACCTGGCAGTGGAAATAGCCAGGACCAGCTTTTCTCTCTACATAGAACCTGGTAGGCCAGGCACGGTGGCTCAAGCCTGTAATCCCAGCACTCTGGGAGGCTGAGGTGGGCAGATCACAAGGTCAGGAGTTCAAGACCAGCCTGACCAACATGGTGAAACCACGTCTCTACTAAAAAAATACAAAATTAGCCGGGCTTGGTGGTGTGTGTCTGTAATCTCAGCTACTCAGGAGGCTGAGGCAGGAGAATCTGTCTCTCTCTCTCTCTCTCTTTTTTTTTAATTTTCATGCACAGTCTCTCAGGACGGAGAATCTCTTGAACCCAGAAGGCAGAGGTTGCAGTGAGCTGAGATCACACCATTACACACCAGCCTGGGCGACAGAGCAAGACTCTGTCTCAAAAAAAAGAAAGAAAAAAAAAAAGAAAGTAGAGGGAGAGACCAAACAGCATGGCAGTGTGGCCAGGGGCCCGGCCCTGGGGGCAGACAAGCCTGTCCTCTCCTGCCAGCACCCCCTCTCCAGCTGGCTGTTTGGCTTCCCTGAGCCTTGGTTTTCTTCTCTGTAAATGGGGGATAATCTTTCCTCATGGGATCGTTGTGGAAATTAAACTGAATGAGGTCATGCACCTAAAGCACCAGAGCCTGTTTTGTCTGGTCCCTGGTGAGAGCTGTATGGATGGAGATGCTATTAATATTACAACCCTAGGAACTAAAGTCAGATTTGGCCCACGTGTGTGAGGCCCAGCGATCCCACTGCAGCAGCTATCCTGGGCATTGCCTCCCAGGAGGGGCAGGAGGAAGACTCTTGGGATGAAGAATACCATGCGACCAGTGCCCAGCCCCAGGGCTGGTGGGAAGGTGATGAGCAGAGAAAGAGGCTGACCTTTAAGTTTATACATGTCCCCTTCCTGTGGCCCCTCTCTGCCTGGCCTTGGGGTCACATGAGAAGTAGAAACAGGGTGGGAGATATAGGGTGGGAGGGATGAGGGGATGGGAGGCTGGCAGCAGTGGACCTGGGGCAATGGGTTAGGACATCAGAGGTGCACTGTGCATCTGACTGAGTTGATCGCTCCCTGGCAGCCAGTCCTTTATAAGGGACATGAGCCTATCCTCTGGACGTCAACTGGGGATGGATGGTATGTTATGCAGACTGTCTGCACTGAAATCCCAGCTCCACTATTCACAGGCTGTTTGACCTCAGACCAGTATCTTAATCCATTTTTACTGCTATCACAAAGTACCTGGCCGGGAGCAATGGCTCATACCTACAATCTCAGCACTTTAGGAGGCCAAGGCTGGAGGACTGCTTGAGCCCAGGAGTTTGAGATCAGCCTGGGCAACATAGCTAGTGAGACCTTGTCTCCACAAAAAAATTTAAAAATCGCTGGGCATGGTGGTGCATGCCTGTAGTCCCAGCTACTTGGGAGGCGGAGGTATGTGGATTGCTTGAGCTCAGGAGTGCAAGGTTACAGTGAGCTATGATTGTGCCACTCTCCTCCAGCCTGGATGGCAGAGTAAGACCTCATTTCAAAAGCCAAACAAACAAACAAAAAACTGAAAAACAAAAAATGTTTCTGAGGCAAAGGAATTTATAAATAGGAAACATTTATTTCTCACAGTCTGGAGACTGGGAAGTCCAAGATCAGGGTGCTGGCAGATCCAGTGTCTAGTGAGGGCTGCTGTCTGCTTCCAAGATGGCACCTCGTGCTGCCTTCGCACATGGCAGAAGGGGCCCGTAGCTCCTCAAGCCTCTTTTATAAGGACCTTAATTCTATTCGTGAGGGGTCCACTCTGAAGGACCTCACTCATCTCTTTTTTTTTTTCTGAGACAGTGTCTCACTCTATCATCCGGGCTGGAGTGTAGTGGCACAACTCAGCTCACCTCCAAGTCCTGGGTTTAAACAAGTCTCTGCCTCAGCCTCCCACGTAGCTGGGATTACAGGCACATGCCAACACTCCTGGCTACTTTTTGTATTTTTAGCAGAGATACAACATGGTTTCACCATGGTGACCAGGCTGGTCTCAAACTCCTGACCTCAAGTGATCCTCCTGCCTCCGCCTCCCAAAGCACTGAGATTACAGATGTGAGCCACTGCGCCAGGCCCTCTCACTCACCTCTTAATACTATCATATTGGTGATTACGTTTCAACACACGAATTTTGGAGGAACACCTTCAGACCACAGCAGCCAGCTCCTCCAAGCCTCAGGTCCCTCATCTGTGAAATGGGAGCCACAATAGTACCTTTTGTGTAAAACCGTTGTGAGCAGTTAATCGGGTAACACACATAAAGTGCTCAAAACAGCGCCTGGCACAAGGCAAATGTACTCATTAGTTTTATTGAAATCGCCTATGTCTCACCTTCTCTAAATAGATTGCAAGTTCCTCAAGGCACTTTAATTTTTTGTTTTTCTCATTATAGACCAGTGTTGATGATGAAAAAATAAACGAGTGAAAAATAAACTTATTTACACATTTCCAGTGAAGAAGACTTATTAACAGTGCTTAGACAGGTGTGGTTTTATGCATTTAGAGAGGCCCCTCTCCTCAGTGTGATGCAATGTGACACAGACCTATACCCACAATTTTCCAACCTCCCCTCCTACACTCTCCGCCACCTCCCATGCCCATATACCTACCCACATCTACCCACCCACAGGCCCACTCCCGTTCTCACACAGTCCCACACACGCACACCCCACTTCCATGCTCCTCACACACAAACACACATGGCCCCTCACCGCACCCCACATCCACAAACCCACACCCATTTTCCCCACATACTCCCCCCTTCACACACCCATCCACATGAGGGCATATGTGGGCACACACACACACACACACACTCTCTCTCTCTCTCTCTCTCTCTCTCTTCCATCCTGAAGCAATCAAGGAAAAATCTTTTCCTTCTGTACCCCTTAGAGGAAGTCAGGAAGAGAAAAGCAGCCCTGCTGAATGTTCTGAGTCTTCAGCCTCTTACCCGTTTCTGCCCCTGCTCCCCTTCATGTCTTCTACCCTCTCATTTGAAAGAACAAACCCTGGGTGGTCTGGACCTGAGTCTCTCATATGCCACTGAAATGATGGCGTGGTTCAGAGGTCACCAAGAATAGGAGTCCTCTTCCATTTCCTCCTGAGAGGAAAATTCATTTCCTTTTTGAGAATGCCTGGAGGGAAATGGTTCTTTTCTCAATCCCAGAGGTGTAGAGGGAGGCCCGCTACAGTGGAACTCAGCTATATCGGGTTTTTGCCCCTTCAGGGAAAATTCCAACCACTCTTAGTTCATCTCTGCAATGATGTTTGCATTGCCTAGGGTAGAGAGCGAGAAAACTGACATATTTACTGTCTTCTATTTAAGCAATGTCATTGAAAGCTCATTACCCTATGAAGTTGGATAGGTCTCCATTTTACAAATGAGGAAACTGAGCACAGAGGTGTTTGGTAACTTGTCCATGCTTACACAGTAAATACATGGTGGTGCCAAGATATAAATTCTTCTGACTCTGAAATTGCAACTGAAGCAAGTGCAAGATTCTTTCCACAATCTTCAGTCTAAAGTGGGTGACTGCTGCTCTAGGGAACAGCTTTGCCAGACAATGGCTTTGTCTTACACTGGCCCAGTGACATGCACAACCTTTCCTATGGCAGCTCTGCCTTTTTAGGGAGATGGAGCCATTTCCTTTTGACTCTGACAAAGAGCTTCTCCATCCATTTACCTATCCACCCATCTATACATCCATCCATCTGTCCATCCATCTGTCCATCCATCCATCCATCCATCCATCCACACATTCATTTTTCCATACATGTATTCATCCACATATCTATCTACCCACCTGTTCTTCCACCTACCCAGCCCCCTACACATTTATCCACTCACCCACCCATCTATTCATCCATCCATCCATTCATCCATCCAAACATCCACCTATCCATCCACCCATTCATCTACCCAAAGTGCTGGGATTACAGGTGTGAGCCACTATGCCCAGCCAAGAAAGGTATTTTTATACTCACCATAAAGACTAGAAAACTAACACTCATCCATCCATCTATCCATCCATTGACCCATCCATTTATGCATCTAACTTAACCCTTTTTGAGCCTCCATTTGCTTATTTACAAAATGGAGAAGGTTGATGTGAGTCTTAATGATGTGGAGCATGTTAAATACCTGACGTATAATAGGTTCACTAATGTTTATGCAATGGATGTCTTTTGCCTTATTAAGGAGTCAATTTCAGGGTGATTTTATTCCTGTGGCCCAAAAATGTTCCACAGACTTTGTCCTTTTGTTTATTGCTTTGGGAACTGGAGTGATGGGGGTGTGCTGGGTCCTTTTTATTACCCGATGAGTCTCTCTGGCTCTTGGCTGTCCACGAAGAACAGTAAGAAAATTCCAGAGAGAGATAGTAGGCAGAGGACCATGAATAAAGTGAACAAAAGGCAGGAGCAGCCACAGGCCTCACCTCACTGGAGTCAGTCGTGGGGAAGGTTGCTGGGAAGCAGGAAGTTGAGGTTAACTTCCCCACCTTCCCTGTAGACTCTGTATCTCAGGAAGAGGAAGCTTGCCCAACGTGGAGCTATAAAAATCCTCCTGTGAGGCTTTGATGTGTCTTCTCTGTGGGGAGCCAGGGCCTAGTTCCAGGGGGAAAATCTTAAGGCCTGGGTTTGGGCTGCTATGAAGAAAGCTGGCAAGGCTGCGGCCTGGACTGGCTCCTGAAGACGGTGGCAGTGAAAACGGTTATACCTGACATTGGTACAGCTGTTCACAGTTTGCAGAGAGTTTGCACCTGTGCATGTGCCATGCATCACACCCCTTTGTGTCAGGAAAGACAGGCAGGCTTTTTTTTTTTTCTTTTTTTGAGGCAGAGTCTTGATCTGTCACCCAGGCTGGAATGCAGTGGCACGATCTCGACTCACTGCAACCTCTACCTCCCGGGTTCAAGCGATTCTCCTGCCTCAGCCCCCCAGTAGCTGGGATTATAGGGACATGCCACCACATCCAGCTAACTTTTGTATTTTTAGTAGAGACAGGGTTTCATCATTTTGGCCAGTCTGATCTCAAACTCCTGACCTCAAGTGATCTACCCACCTCAGCTTCCCAAAGTGCCAGGATTACAGGAGGCGTGAGCCACTGCTCCCCGCCAAGACAGGCATCTTTATACTCACCATAAAGAAGAAGAAACTAACACTCACTGCAACAACTGGCTACCCCACAGGGCACCCAGGCTCCACCTCTGCTCTCCTGACTTTGCCTCCAAAGCCCTCTCCCCCATTCTAGAGGTCCTTTTTTGACATGGCCTCTAGACACTGGGAGAAAGTTACTTCACCATGTCTTGGGCAGCCTGTGACTTCCAAAATTGTTTGGAGAGAACTCTATTAGTCTGGCTGCTATTGTTGTTTAAGTTTTAAATTAATTAATTCATTTTTTTGTTTTTTTCAAAGACTGGGTTTCACCATGTCAGTCAGGCTGGTCTTGAACTCCCGACCTCAGGTGATCCATCCTCCTTGGCCTCCAAAGTGCTTGGATTACAGGCGTGAACCACCATGCCAAGCCTAAATTAATTAATTCGAATTGATTTTACAGAGTACCTGCCACATGCCTGGGAGCTCGGCGTTGAGTGCAGTGAACTAACCAAATGCAGGTGGTTGCAATTCAGTGGGTGGGAGGCAGGATCCGGGAACTGACCGCCCTGGGAACATGGAGTTACCTTGCCAAGAACATCCCCAAAGTGACTCAGCAGCTGACAGGTAGGAGGGACTCAGGCAAAGGAAGAGAAGAGGGTCCTGGGAAGAGGAAACCCCACTTGCAAACACCAGAATGCAAAGAAGTGGGTGAGTCTGGCAAATTGAAGGAGGTTCAGTAGCTGGAGGGAGGGGCGGCAGGAGGCTGGAAGAAGGCAAATGGGGAGTGGAGAGGCCCCAGGCTGGAGGAGGGCAGGGACCAAGGCTGGAGGACCTCGGCGATCACATCGAGGAGTTGGTCTTCATCCCAGGAGCAATGGGAAGCCCCTGGAAGATTTTAGCAGGAACTTCAGATGGCTACATTTGTGTCTACTGAAGTGTGAAGAATGGCTTGGAATACAGGAGAAATGAAGACCTATGCCAGTAAATTTTTGTTTTTCTGGGTGTTTGTTTGTTTGCGACAGAGTCTTGCTCTGTCACCAGGCTGGAGTGCAGTGGCGCGATCTTGGATCACTGCAACCTCCACTTCCCAGGTTCATGCGATTCTCCTGCCTCAGCCTCTTAAGTAGCTGGGACTACAGGTGCATGCCACCATGCCCAGCTAATTTTTTTATTTTTAGTAGATGGGGTTTCACCAGGTTGGCCAGGATGGTCTCGATCTCTTGACTTTGTGATCCGCCCACCTTGGCCTCCCAAAGTCCTGGGATTACAGGCATGAGCCATTGCTCCCGGTCCTGGTGTTTTTTGGTTTTTGTTTTTTTTTTTTAAACTTGTCTTCACCACTATATTGAGAACACCTGAAAGTTAGAGAATGAGTCAAAAAATATGGTCCTGAGATGTCCAGGGCTCTCACAGAAGCATGCTTCTGGGAGAGACAAATCTTTGCAATCACGGCTAGGTTGGGTGCCCACCGTGTGCCAGGCAGAGCTTAAGTAGATCCAGACCCCCAGACCCCCAGACCCCAGGGGAGGTGACAGCTGAGCTGCATCTTGAAGCATGGAGAAGAGTTTGTTGGTGGTGGCTAATGTTTGGTCAAAGAACAAAGATCTCAGCTTTCTTAAGGGACAGTAAAGCAAAAGGTTATTTCTGCCCCTTTCTAAAGAGAAAATCTTTGCCTGTAGAGCTGGCAGGGTCAGTGATATGAATGTCAGCTTCACAGAAGAGCTGATCAAAGCCGATGGATGTTCAGTGGCATGTTGGGAGACTGTCAGGACTGCCCCATGCCTCAATTCCCCACCCATCTCATCCCACCGAAGCTCCAACCTGACAGCACTGGGACTGAAGTCTGTTCTGTCCTGACATATTGTTAACATAAACGTGTGAAGGAAACTTGGTAGAGCATTGCCATTAAGAGTAGGTGGAGGCCAGGTATGCTGGTTCATGTCTGTAATCCCAGTATTTTGGGAGGCCGAGGCAGGAGGATCACTTGAGGTCAGGAGTTTGAGATCAGCCTGGCCAACATGGTGAAACCCCATCTCTACTAAAAATGCAAAATTAGCCAGGCATGATGGTGGGCACCTGTAATCCCAGCTACTTGGGAGACTGAGGCATGAGAATTGTTTGAACCCAGGAGGCGGAGGTTGCAGTGAGCCAAGATCGCACCATTGCACTTTAGCCCGGGCAACAGAACGTGACTCAGTCTCCAAAAAAAAAAAAAGATCAAATGGACCTGGCTTCACATGAGGGCTCTGCCACTTTAACTTGCTAGGCAAGTCACCTTGACTTCCCCAGACCCTCAATTTCCTTATCATTCACAAGAGTAACAGCAGTGCACTACTGCATCGTGGCATTGGCAGGAAGATTCCTGTACCGGTTGTGCAGTCATGGGGTCTCAGCTCCAAACTCTTCTGTACTCTGCTTTGTGCTGCTGGGCCTGGGGCTCTGCAAACCCCATTTCTACTCTGCCAGCGAACTCACTCTCAAGTTCTGCCAGTCAGGGTGCTAGAGAGAGCCACGCATTTGGAGAGGGAAACAGACTTGCTCCCTCTTGTATGAGTCCTGTGGGCTTCTTGTTTATTTTCCTCCTAGGAGTACTACCTCAGCAGTGCCTTTTAACCCTGGCAGTGGCAGGCCTTCCCCATGGCAATAGCTGAAGCCAGTTTGCAGTTTTTCCAATGCTGGCGGAACCAGCTTCATCATATCCAACTCAGGGACATCAGCACCCGCCAGCAGTATCCCTTCCTCAGGGGTCTGAGTTTCAGCTCAGAGTCCCCCCTCAAAGCTTCTAAATGTTAATCATTCTAACGTTTCCCCATGAGGCCTCATCCCCAGGATGATCGCTGCTTCCTGCTGTTGCTGTCTCTATTATTTCTTACAGTTCTTGTTTGTTTGAGTATAGCCTGAAGGTTTATGTCCCCCAAAATCCAGGCATTGAAATCCTAACCCTCAAAGTGGTGGTATTAGGAAGTGGGGCCTTTGGGAGGGGACCAGGTCATGAAGGTAAACCCTTCATGAATAGAATTCGTGTCCTTTTTGTTTTCTTGAGACGGAGTTTCGCATTTGTTTCCCAGGCTGGAGTGCAATGGCGCAATCTCTGCTCATCACACCTCTGCCTCCCAGGTTCAAGTGATTCTCCTGCCTCAGCCTCCCAAATAGCTGGGATTACAGGCATGTACCACCATGCCCAGGTAATTTTGTATTTTTAGTAGAGATGAGGTTTCTCCATGTCAGTCATGGCTGGTCTCAAACTCCCGACTTCAGGTGATCCACCCACCTCAGCCTCCCAAAGTGCCGGGATGACAGGCGTGAGCCACAGCTCCCAGCCAGGATCAGTGTCCTTCTAAAAGACCTCAGAGAGCTGCCTTGCCCCTTCTGCCATGCGAGGACACACGGAGAAGGTGCCATCTATAAGCCAAAAAGCAGGACCCTCACCAGACATCAAGTCTGGGGGCACCTTCCTCTTGGACTTCCTAACCTCTAGAATGGTAAGAAAGAAATTTCTGGTGTTTACGAATTATATAGTTTACGATATCTTGTTGTAGCAGCCCAAATAGACCAGGCCAGTTCTTGTTTTTTTTTTCAGTTACCTAGTTAACAACTTTATACCTAGTTAGCTAGTTAGCAACTTTCAATTAGCTAGTTAACTTTATACCTAGTTAACAATCCTTTACGTGAGATTCACTCTGTGCAAGAAACTGATGTGGTCTCTGTCTCCTGACTGTCATAACTAATTGTCTGTAAGATGTTTGGTTCATACTAAGCTCTCAATAAATGCTTCGTGTTATTATGCCTTTATGCCTAGTGTTTACTCATTTATTCATCTCTATTGGTTTCCTGTGATGTTTCAGCCCCGTGTGAGGCATTGGGGTGCAGAACGGCGGAAGACACAGTCCAGGCCTCAGGGGTCACTGTCGGAGTGGGGGAGCCCACCAAGGACATAGACCACCTGGACTAGTTCTCAGCATCCCCTCCCAGAAACTCTCTTTGCTGACTTCACCGCCCAGTTGCTCCCAGATCTCCCAGAATCCTGATGTCCAGCCACACAAACATTCCCCATCTGGCACATTTTCAAACACCTGGGTTGACATACCTCCACAGATAATACTTAAAGTGAGGATAACTGGATAGTGTTTGATGTTATTACTATTATTTGCGCATCTTACCCTCCTTCTTAGATGGTAAATTACTCAGGACTGATTTCCCCAAATGGCTCATTTCCGTATCAGCTTAAAGGCCCAGCGCACTGCCTAGGACATGAGAAGAGATCCAAAAACAGATGGTGAATAAATTCATTCATCTAACAAATATTCCTTGAGTTTTATTCCGAAACAGGCACTGAATCAGGTATCAGGGACACAAGAACAAAGAAAACCTACAAGGTCCCCGCCCCTAGTGAATGGATGTCTGATTTGCTGGCTGAAACTGACCAGCCTCAGAGAACCCAGACCTCCATGGGGCTGGAAGTGGTGCCATCATCCTGGTGTGCTGCAGACTTTCTGGGATGTCCTCTGCCTCCTTCCTGTGGAGCTGGCTGAGCTCTGGAGAGATGGGTGCCAGCTGTGGTTTACCTGATGTCCTGAACCCTCTGAGCTGGCTGCCAAAGGCTATATTTAAATAGCAAACATTTGCATTTTTAATGTTGACTGGAATGGGAAAGGCAGTGATAACCTTTCCAAACTGATATTGGTTTTTACAGGATTGAGACAGGCTGGGCCTGAGGCATTTCTTAAATGGAAAATTTAAAGTATTTTCAATATCAGTGAGAGTGCAGAACCATCTTAAAACACTGTGCCTGTTTGGATTTTCAGAAAATGTCACCTCCCTCCCTTGAGCACACTCCGCGCTTTTGTCCTGTTCACATTTTAGGGTCCTTTCTTCATTGGGTCCTCTTAACCTACCGAGAGGTAGACAGCTGAGGCCTGCCAGGCCTGTGTCACTGGCGGGGAAGAGTTTAGGGAAGCCTAGAGGGCAGTAGAAAGGGCTCTGGCCTTAGAACTGGCTCCAAGTAGCTTCCCTACCCCTCACCGCTTGGGTCTCTCTAAGCCTCCTTTTCTCACCTGTAACATATAATAAACAGGCCTGTTCAATGGTGTATTAGTTAATTTCCACACTGCTATAAAGAAATACCTGAAGCCAGCATGGTGGCTCACACCTGTAATCACAGGATGTTGGGAGGCTGAGGTGGGCGGATCAGCTGAGGTTGGGAGTTTGAGACTAGCCTGACCAACATTGAGAAACCCCGTCTCTACTAAAAATACAAAATTAGCCTGGCGTGGTGGCACAAGCCTGTAATCTCAGCTACTCAGGAGGCAAAAAGAGTGAAATGCTGTCTCAAAAAAAAAAAAAAAAAAAAAAGGAATACCTGAGGCTAGGTAATTTTTTTTTGAGACAGAGTCTTGCTCTGTCACCCAGGCTGGAGTGCAATGGCGCCATCTCGGCTCACTGCAACCTCTGCCTCCCAGGTTCAAGTGATTTTCCTGCCTCAGCCTCCTGAGTAGCTGGGATTATAAGAATGTGCCACCATGTCTGGCTAATGTTGTATTTTCAGTAGAGATGGGGTTTCACCATCTTGGCCAGGCTGGTCTTTAACTCTGCCCACCTCATGATCCACCCAACTCAGTGATCTGCCCAACTCAGCCTCCCAAAGTGCTGGGATTACAGGTGTGAGCCACCATGCCTGGCCAAGACTAGGTAATTTATGAAGAAAAGAGGTTTAATTGACTCACCGTTCTGCATGTCTAGGGAGGCTTCAGGAAACATAATAATGGTGGAAGGTGAAGGCGAAGCAAGCACCTTCACAAAGTGACAGGAAAGAAACAGAGACAGAGAAGAAAAAGAATCTACCACACATTTATAAAACCATCAGATCTCATGAGAACTCACTCACTATCATGAGAATAGCATGGGGGAACCACTCCCACAATCCCATCACCTGCCGCCATGTCCCTCCCTTGACACGTGGGGATTACAATTCAAGATGAGATTTGGGTAGGGACACAGAACCAAACCATATTACATGGGTTTGCTTTTCTGCTCAAATGTGCTCATCTGTAAAAGTGCTCACCACCCCACACCTGACACTTTGCTGATGCTCAAAGGTCACGAGTTCTTGTCCCTTCCCTGGCAGTGATCTGCCTAATGTAACACGGCAAAATCAAGTGAGAACTCTAGGCTCTCGGCTCCCAGACCTCTTTCCAAGAAGCCAGTGGACACAGGAAGGTTAAGACATGCATAGCTGGGTTAAAGCAGGACTCATTCCATCATTACTTTATTCCGACGACCATCATTAACAAAATATGTCATGACATCCTGTCTGAAGACATCTTGGCAACTGTATTTTCCTCCTGTTTTTTTTTTTGTAGTAAAAGTTGTTGCATTGTTCCATATGGTCAATAGCCACATGTAGCTATTTAAATCTAAATTAAAATTAAACACAATTTAAAATTCAGTTCCTCAGCCACAGTAGCCATTTTCAAGGGCTCAGTGGCCACATGTGGCTAGTGGCAACTGGTGCGAATGGGGGTATTTCCATCATGACAGCAAGTACTAGTGGCCAGTGCTAGGTGAGAGGAGGAGAAGGGAGAGAAGAGGAGGGGAAGAGAAGGGAGCAGGGGATGAGTGAAGAGGGGAAGGTAGGGGAGGGGAGGAGAGGAGTGGGGAGGAGTGAAATGGGGAGAGGAGGGAAAGGGAGAGGTGGGGATAGAAAAGGAGTAGTGGGGAGGGGAGAAAAGGGAAAGGGAGGAAAGGGGAGAGGAAAGGGAAGGGAAAGGTTGCGGGGAGGGGGAAGAAAAGTGAAGAGGGGAAGGGGAAAGGAGGGGAGGGGAGAAGGGGAGAGGGGAAGGGGAAGGGCTGGGAGGGGAAAGGAAGGGAGGGGGGGGGGGAGGAGGGGGGGAGGGGGGGGAGGGCTGCGGAAGGGGAGGGGAGAGAAAGGGTGAAAAAAGAGGGGAGGGAAGGAGAATGGGAAGGGCAGGAAGGGGAAGAGGTGAGAGGAAGGGACAGGAGAGCAAGGGAGGAGGGGGAGGTGGCCTATGAGATTCCTACTGCTGCTGTAACAAATTACTACAATCCTAGTGGCTGAAAAATCACAAACTAATTATCTTGAAGTTCTGGATGTCAGAAGTCCTAAAATCAATTCTCCTAGGCTAAAATCAAGGTGGTGGCAATGCTGGTTCAGTCGGAGGTCCAGGAGTGAGTCCATTTCCCGGCTTTTTCCAGCTTTTAGAGGCCACCTGCACTCCTCAGCTCACGGCCCTTCTGGTGTCACTCCAACCTCTTACCACTGACTCCAGCCCTCCTCCTCCTCACTTATAAGGATTCTTGTGATCCTATCAGGTCTACATGGATGATCCAAGATAACCCCCCAATCTCAGGATGATTAATTTAATCACAACTGCAAAAGCTCTTTTGACATATGAGGCAGGATTTATAGGTGTCAGGGATTAGAATATGGGCATCTTCATGGGGCCATTACTTGGCCTACCACAGATGGAGAGAAGGGGAAGGGAAAGGGAAGGAAAAGGAGACGACAGGAGAGGCAAACTGGTTTTCCAGAGCATTCCTCATTCATGCACATTCTTGCATGTGTTCATCTAGGCGTGGAAATCCATTTCTGATATTTGCACATTCTGATGGAAGAGGAAGATTCTCTTCTCTGAGAGAACCAGTGCTTGAGCACTTTTCAAATTTAATTTAAGTCAACAAATATTATTGTTTAACTCAGATGTGATCATTTCATTCCCTGCTCAAAATAGATGTATGATTCTTCACAACCTACTGTAAAAGCCCCAAACCATCAACACACAAACACATGTGGGCGTATGCCACATTGGGCTGATAACCCACCTTCTCTGATCTACCTTGCACTTTGCAACCGTTGCCGGATTCACTGAGGCCATCATCTCTACCTGTGGACATTGGCCAAAACACAGCTCAGAGGCTTTCTCCTCCCTGCTGCCTTCTCCAGCTCTGCTGGACTGATGTTCTCATCTGTGACCAGCATTTATTTCATCTGTTTTTCAGAGGATTTGCCTGGTTGTGCCCTCTCTCTCCCCGACTCTCTGTCCACTGTATTCCTCTCAATCAATGGTGAATCTCAAACTCAGTGTGGAGGAAAGACTAGGGGTGTGTGTGTGTGTGTGTGTGTGTGTGTGTGTGTGTGTGTTTTCTGAGACAGAGTCTCACTCTGTAGCCCAGGCTAGAACATAGTGTCACAATCAGCTCACTGCAGGCTCCGCCTCTCAGGTTTAATCGATTCTCCTGCCTCAGCCTCCTGAGTAGCTGGGATTACAGGTGAGTGCCATCACATCCCCCTAATTTTTAGTAGAGATGGGGTTTTACCATGTTGGTCAGGCTGGTCTCGAACTCCTGATTGCCAGTGATCTCAAAGTGCTAGGATTACAGGTGTGAGCCACTACGTCCGGCCAAGACTCGTGTTTTTTTTTTTTTTTTGGTGTTGTTTAGTTTTCATTATAAAAATTTCCAATCCATTGCATACCAATGATTTTGTAAAATAAAATGAAAGACATAGGTACAAAATACAAGCTTTTGTCTTTGTTAAGAGAAAAAACAGATATATAAAAAGCAAGCTTTACTTTATTATTGTATTCAATTTGATGAAAGGATTTCTAAATTCTTACTCTCAATTTCCATACTTTTATCTTCTTTGAGCAGTAACAGTTTTCGGACCACACAGGTCTCTGGGCCACACCTGAAGGAGCGCCATCCTCTGGCTCCCGAGACAACTCTGTACCTGGCCAGCACTTGATCTGCTTTATGGAACCCATTTGAATTTTCCTGCCAAGTGCTCTGCCAGGTGTGCAAGGTGATGAGATTTGCAGAAGAATGGTCCTTGTGGAGAGGCCCTCAGAATGAGGAGGTCCCCTCTGGTGATGTTCACAGGCAGAAGTGGCTGTGGTCCCAGTTCTGTAGCTTCAGGATCCTAGGTGTGTCACCTGAATATGGCCTTGACCTGAAGCTAGACCAAGGTTCTTTTTTTTTTTTGAGACGGAGTCTTGTTCTGTCACCCAGGCTGAAGTGCAGTGGTGCGATCTCGGCTCACTGCAATCTTTGCCTACCAGGTTCAAGTGATTGTCCTGCTTAGCCTCCTGAGTAGCTAGGATCACAGGCGCATGCCACCACACCCAGCTAATTTCTGTATTTTTAGTAGAGACAGGGTTTCATTATATTGGCCAGGCTGATCTCAAACTCCTGACCTCAAGTGATCTACCTGCCTCAGCCTCCCAAAGTGCTAGGATTACAGGCATGAGCCGCCACGCCCAGCCTAGACCAAAGTTTATAAGCTCTCTGTGCCATGGACTGTTCTGATAGTCTGGGGGGGCCTAGGGACCTCATCTCAGGTGGTCGCAGAAGGATGCCTGCCTCTCTAAATCCTTCCTGGTGCTGGTTGGCAGGGGCCTCATTCCATTGAGGGACTGTGACGGAGGTTTCAAGTAGTGGCCAGCGGTAAAAAGGGTGGCTCACAGAGGAACTGGGAGCAACTGGGAAATACGCATAGCACCTACTGTAGTGGACAAATGGGAGAGAGGCCAGGAGCAGACCTGTTAGCCTGTAAGTTAAAGACGCTGCTCTATGAAAGGGGAAGTCAGTGCCTCAGTGTCTAGACTGCAGTATTCTGTACCCTCCCCCACCGTAAGCCTCTACACCATGAGCTTTTTTTTGAAACAGGGTCTTACTCTGTCACCCAAGCTAGAGTGCAGTGGTGTGCTCATAGCTCACTGCAGCTTCGACCTCCCAGGCTCAAGCAATCCTCCCACCTCAGCTTCCTGAGTAGTTGGGACCACAGGCACATGCCACCACACCTAGATAAGCTGGGTTTGTTTTCAGTGTGTGTGTGTTTTTTTTTTTTTTTTTTTTTTTGAGACGGTCTTGCTCTTGTCGCCCAGGCTGGAGTACCATGGCACGATCTCAGCTCACTGCAACCTCTGCTTCCTGGGTTCAAGTGATTCTCCTGCCTCAGGCTCCTGAGTAGCTGGGATTACAGGCACCCACCACCATGCCTGGCTAATTTGTGTGTGTGTGTGTGTGTGTGTGTACTTTTAGTAGAGACAGGGTTTTGCCATGTTGGCCAGGCTGGTCTCGAACTCCTGACTTTGTGATTCACCCTCCTTGGCTTTCCGAAGTGCTGGGATTACATGCATGAGCCACTGCATCTGGCCTGCATTTGTTTGTTTGTTTTTGAGAGACAAGTTTTCACTATGTCGGCCAGGCTGGTCTTGAACTCCTGGGCTCAAGCAATCCTGCTGCCTGGGTCTCCTTGTTGGAATTATAGGCATGAGCCACCATGCCCAGCCACTGCGAGCTTCTTGAAAGCAGAAAAGAAATTCCTTATTATCTTCAATATCCCCAGTGCCCAGCCCAGGGCCTGGCACATAGGAAACCCTTAATAACTATTTGAAGGATGGAGGAAAGAAAGGAAAGTAGCCAAAGTCATCCCAAGCAAAAACAAACAAAGCTGGAGGCACTGCACTACCTTACGGTGAGTAAGCTTCAGGGATAGTGTGCGGGGCCACAGTGGACAAAGTCACTAATTCTGCCCAGCAGGCGGGTGGCCAGGGCTAGAGGAGGGAGGAAAGGCCTCACAGAGGTCACATTTGCGCTGGGCTTTGGGTCTGCTGGGGTGAGCACAGGAGAGGAGGAAGGACGGGAGTCAAGGGGCTAAGAAGAGGAAAGACAGGAAACAAAAGCTTGTTTGGAGAATGGCAGGGTGACCACCTGACTGGAGTTTCAGGGGCTTGGGGGCTGGTGGCAGTGGGAGTAGCAGGAGGAGTACAGGAGGTGACTCTGGAGGGGCCAGCAGGCAAGCAGGGAGCCCTGAAAAGTTTTCGAGCAGGAAAATGGAAGGATCACAACTGTCCTTTAGAAAGATGGCACTGCCAGGCAAAGAGATGATGAATTGGAGGGAAGAGAGGCTGTAAGGAGGGAAAGCAATTCCCTTAAATGGGGCAAAAGACTGTGGCAAGGGCAGAGATGGTGAGAGCGTGGGGAAAGAGATGCGGCTGAGAGCCGTTTCTGATGACAGGGTTCATGAACCCTGCTCCCCACTTCGCTGTGCACACATCCTCCTGGCTGGGTGCTGCAGTTGGGGGCGGGGCTGGCATTGGAGCCCCAGTGACTGAAGTTTCAAGTTTGGATGACAAAACAGATGTTGATGCCATTCATTAAGAGAGGGAATTAGGGAAGTACTGAGTTAAGGGCCAAAAGGAGGAATTCCATTTTGGACATTCCCACAGGAGAACTGGGAAGATGCCCAGTTTCAACTGGAAATACAAATCCGAAGCTCAGTAGAGTGGAGTTGAGAGTCCTCGGGGTGTAGGTGGCAGTGGAAGCCATGAGGACGGGCAACTCCAGGCTAACTGGGGACGGGAGGGCAGCCCCCGTTGAGTAGTTGGAAACCAGCACCTGATGGAATGCATAAGACAAAACGTCCGAATATGCGACAGAAATAGTAAGTTCTGCTGTCAGGAAGAAGAGGGGTGATGAACAGCTGGTATTGCTAAAAAAAAAAATTTCTTCCTGGAGAAGGTGGCTTGAAGAGAAATAGCAGGATGTACAGGATTAGGAGTCAGGAAGGAGGGAGGGAGGACTTTGGATGGGTTTTGCTGGTGGCTGAGCAGGGAGTGCGGCCACAGGGCACTGAAGATGCTTGCTGCAAAATTACAGCCCCAGGATGGTGCAACCAGAGAAAGAAACAAGGAATTGATTCAGAATCCACTTTGAAGAAACTGGTCTCCATGGTTGCCTCTGGGGAGAGAAAATGGGAGTCCAGAGGGTAGGCTGAGAGGGAGACATCTCTCTATACCCTTTTGCATCTTTTGGATATTTTTACTTTGTGCACCAATTACCTTTTTTGAAGGTTTAAATAAATTGTTTGGGCCTGATGCTGTGGCTTACATCTGTAATCCCAGCACTTTGGGAAGTAGAGATGGAAAGATATCTTGAGGCCGGGAGTTCAAGCCTAGCCTGGGCAACATAGCAAGACCCCATCTCTATTATACTAAAAAATAATCATCATCATAAAAAGCTTTTTAGCTTTGGCAGAACAAGAGGTGAGTCTGGTGCCAAAGGGAATCAGGTGGATCCCAAGAGTAAAGGTCAGATTCCTGGCCTGCCTTTCAGGCATGAGAGCAAGACCAGTCTCTGACTGAGGGACCAGCATTGGTATCTGTAGCTGTGAGGAATCCTCAGACAGCTTTTTTTTTTTTTTTTTTGAGACAGAGTTTCACTGTTCTTGCCCAGGATGGAGTACAATGGCGGGATCTCAGCTCACCACAAACTCTGTCTCTGGGCAGAGTGATTCTCCTGCTTCAAGTGATTCTCCTGTCTCAGCCTCCCAAGTAGCTGGGATTAAAGTCATGTGCCACCACACCCAGCTAATTTTGTATTTTTAGTAGAGATGGGGTTTCTCCATATTGGTCAGGCTGGTCTTGAACTCCCGACCTCAGGTGATCGTCCCACCTCAGCCTCCCAAAGTGCTGGGATTACAGGCATGAGCCACCACACCTGGCCCAGATGGCTCTTTTCCACGAATTTGGTTGAGTAAGTGAATGAGTCATCCAGAGAGCAGATGAGGACAGAATGAGAAGTGGCTGGACACTGGCGCTGGCCAGCTTCCAGGGACAAAGCAGTATGCCCCAAAAGTGGACTGATGAGCCAGTGCTGGATCCAAGTCTTATGACTTGTGTGGCTGGGGCCAGGTGAGGTTGCAGGAACAGTGCTGAAATCTCATGTTTTGCTGTATTAGTCCATTCTCACATTGCTATAAAGAAATGCCTGAGACTGGGTAATTGATAAGAAAAGAGGTTTATTTGGCTCACAGTTCTGCAGGCTGTACAGGAGGCATAGCAGCATCTGCTTCTGGGGAGGCCTCAGGAAGCTTCCAATAATGGGGAAGGGCAGGGGAGCGGGTATATCACATGGTGAAAGCAAAAGTGAGACAGAGCAGCGGGGAAGGTGCTACACACTTTTAAACAACCAGCTCTCACAAGAACTCACTCACTATTGCAAGGACAGCACCCCGAGGATGGTACTAAAACGTTCATGAGAAACCTGCCCCCATTATCCAATCACCTCTTACCAGGCCCCACCTCCAACATCGGAGATCACATTGCACTATGAGATTTGGGTGGGTACACATAGCCAAACTATTTCACTTACATAGCATTGTCGTGAAGGTTAAATGAGATCAGCATCATGACCATCAAACATTTCTGAGGACCTACTACGTGCCTGGTATTGAGCTAATTACTCACATGGTCCTCACAAAAATCCTATGAGATGATTTCCAATATTATCCCCATTTTACAAATATAGGAAATAAGGGCCAGGCAAAGTGGCTCACACCTGTAATCTCAGCAGTTTGGGAGGCTGAGGCGGGCAGATTAAGAGTTTGAGACCAGCTCGGCCAACATGGTATAACCCCGTCTCTACTAAAAATACAAAAATTAGCCGGGCATGGTGGCAGGCTCCTGTAATCCCAGCTATTTGGGAGGCTGAGACAGGAGAATCGCTGGAACCCGGGAGGTGGAGGTTGCAGGGAGCTGAAATAGCACCACTGCATTCCAGCCTCGGTGACACAGCAAGACTCTATCTCGAAAAAAAATAAATATAAATAAATAAATAATACGGGAAATAAGGCACAGAGAAGTTTATTGATTTGTCTAAGATCACACAGTAAGAAAGTAGCTAACCAGGATTGAAACCCCGGCTCTCTAACTCCAGAGTTTAGTTTCTATGTGAAAGAACTCACTTAGCCCTGGGTGAAACATACACAGAGCATCAGTCAGGATAGGCCAGGTAATGCTGCAGCAACAAACAGTGCCAAATCTCAGTAGCATCCCACACAAAGATTTATTCCTCACTTATGCCACATGCCTAGTGCAGGGTGGCAAGTTATGGCTCATGAGAGTGACTCATAGGCACAGGGGAGGGAGGCTTCACCTTGACTGCTTCTGCAATCATTGATGCAGGCGAAGGCCAGGGGAATTCTTTCCATCCCATATGACACACATTTCTTCTGCTTTTCTTTCATTTGCCAAGCTAAGGGAGTGGGGAAGTCAAATTTGACTTTATGTCCTGAAGGCGAGAACCAAAATATTCATTAATAGCCCTAATGACTGCATGTAGGTACCCATTACATATTGATTGAATTGAAGTCGAATGACTAGTTCAGAGAGAGATGGAGAGAACTCTGTCTCAGCCAGCTAGATTTGTAAAGAGAGTTCGCAAACATAAGCACTATCAATCCTGCCTTGAAGGCCGCCAGAGGACCACTGTATCACCAGTTCTGTATGTCAGGCATTTCTCTGAGAAGTCTGCATGTTGCCAAGACAACACAAAGAATTCTGGTTACAGGTCAAAGCGTTCCAGGAAAATATCATTATTATATTCCAACCACTGTCATTTATCCATTCGGCCCATCCCAGACCACCCTTTTGTGTTGGCTTTTTCCTTTTGCCCTTTTAATGGTTTCTCTTGTCATGTTCTTCCATAAACTCACATGAGGCACACACAGAAATGTGGCAAACTTGGCTGGGTGCAGTGCCTCACACCTGTAATCCCAGCACTTTGGGAGGCTGAGGTGGGTGGATCACCTGAGGTCGGGAGTTCAAGACTAGCGTGACCAACATGGAGAAACCCCATCTCTACTAAAAAAATACAAAACTAGTCAGGTGTGGTGGCACATGCCTGTAATCCCAGCTACTTGGGAGGCTGAGGCGGGAGAATCACTTGAACCCGGGAGGCAGATGTTGTGGTGAGCTGAGATTACACCATTGCACTCCAGCCTGGGCAACAAGAGGGAAACTCCATCTCAAAAAAAGAAAGAAAAAGAAAAAAAGAAATATAGCAAACTTGTACATTACAAAATTTTTTTCTTTCTTTTTTTGAGACAGAGTCTTGCTCTGTCACCGAGGCTGGAGTGCAGTGATGTGAGCATAGATCACTGCGACCTCAAACTCTCAGACTTGAGCAATCCTCCCTCCTCAGCCTCCCAAGGTGCTGGGATTACAGTTGTGAGCTGCTGCACCCAGCCAGAAAATTTTCTAAACCATTTGTAAGTGTACATTTTAGTGGCAGTAGTTACATTCACAGTGTTGTGCAGGAATCACCACGAGCTATTCCCAAAATTTGGTTATCATCCCAGATAAAAACCCTGTACATTAGGCAATAACTTCTGATTAAGGTAGAAATTGTTATACTCACTTTAAAAATAAGGGTATTTAGGGTTAAGAACATTGCTCAGCATTACGCAGAAAATAAATGACAGAGACAGGATTTCTGACTTTGAAGCCAATGGTCCTCTTAGCACAGTCAAGCCTCTCTAGAAGATTTCTGTCTGGTCACTCATAGCAGGCAGTGCGGACCATCTGCTCGAGGTGGAGTGCAATTCCTAAACTTGGAAGTGCCCCTGCACTGGTCTGAGGAATAGACAATCCTTCAGCCACTCAACTGTATTCCAAGACATTCCTGAATTACTGAGTGCCTATTAAGTACTGGAGAGTCAAAGATAAATAAGACTCTATGCTGCAGCAGTTCATAGCTCAGAGAAGTTAGGGAGATGCTGCTCATTTCCCCCAGAATCATTTCCCTTCTTATTTAGTAAAAATACAAAACAAAACAAACAAACAAAACACCGATTTTTAGCTAGGTTCATGACTTCCAGGTGCAAGTCTACATTTTCTAGTCTCTCTTGTAACTGGCTATGGCTGTGTGACTAGGTTCTGGAAAATGACCCGTGAGCATAAGTGGTATGAGAAACTTCTCAGGGAGTGTTTGCAAAAGACCAGGGCGATACCCTTCTTTCATTACCTCCCGCTTCATCTCACTTTCTACTGTCTTGAAGTCAAACTGCAATGGCTGGAGCTTGGGCAACCACCTTGGATCAGGAAGTATAAGACTGAGGATGGAAGAATAACAAGATGGAATAAGCCTTCATTCTTAACAAGGTGCGGTGCTATATCATCTCTAGGTGTCATAGTTCTCATTTAGAAGAGAAAGAAAACAATATTATATTATATGTATTTCTATATTATATGTATTATATGTATTATATGTATCTGTTAGCTTTTGCTAAATAACAAACTACTTCAAAGCTAATGGCCTGGCTGGGTGTGGTGGCTCACATCTGTAATCCCAACACCTTGGGAGGCTGAGGCGGGCAGATAGCCTGAGGTCAGGAGTTCGAGACCAGCCTGGTCAAGATGGTGAAACCCCGTCTCTACTAAAAATACAAAAATTAGTCAAGCATGCTGGTGAGTGCCTGTGATCCCAGCTACTTGGGAGGCTGAGGCAGGAGAATCTCTTGAAGCCAGGAGGGAAAGATTGCAGTGAGCCAAGATTGCACCACTGCACTCCAGCCTGGGCGACAAAGTGAGAACTCCGTCTCGAAAAAAAAAGCTAATATGCTAAAACAACAGCCATCTTATTTAGTTCCTGACACTATGGGTCAGCTGGGTGCTGGAGGATTGGCTGGAGCTGAATGGCCTAGGCTGGCTCTGTGTGTCTGGTGGTTGGCAGGCTGGTTGGTCGAGGCGGGGGGTCTCAGCTGTGATGGAGCACCTTTGCTCTGTCTGGTCTCACCCTCTGATAAGCTAAGCCTAAGCTTATTTACATGACAGTCTCAGGCTTCCAAAACAAAAAAGGCAAATACCAAGAGAAGCCCCAGTATGCAAGTGCTTTGCAAGCCTCTGCTTGTGTCACATATGCTAATATTCCCCTGATCTAAGCAAGTCACCCACAGGCATAGTTACTGCAACAATCGCTATTGTCTAAGCCACTGATAGTTTTGGATTTTCTGTCACATGCACCTGAATCTAGTCCTACCTTGTACAGGTGGTGACATGCCTGCGTATCCTCTACGTTTACATTCACGAGCGCCGGAGGATAAGCAGTCACGGTATTTTTTGATGTCAAGGTCACAGTGGTTTGAAAACCTCCACCATCTTACTCGTCCTTATCTCCTTATCAAACTCATTTTAGAGTATTGGGGCTAAACTGGTGAATGAGAGAAAACAGAATTATAGTTTAAGTTTCAAGCAATATTAAGAAAACATGAAAAGGTCACTGACATTTTGCTGTTGCGTTTTTGGTTGTTGTTTAATGATGATCAAAAATAAAGAACCTCACGGTTTTGTGTGGTGGCTCACATTTGTAATCCCAATGCCTTAAGAGGCTGGTGTGGGAGGATCATTTGAGCTCAGGAGTTGGAGATCAGCCTGGGCAACATAGTGAGATTTTTTTTAATATAATTAAAAAATTTTTTTAAATATAATTTTTTTTTTTTTCTAATAAAGACAAGTTTTCACCATGTTGGTCAGGCTTGTCTTGAACTCCCGACCTCAGGTTATCCGCCCACCTTGGGCTCCAAAGTGCTTGGATTACAGGTGTGAGCCACCATGCCTGGCCAACCTACAAAAATGTTTTTAAAAAAATAGTTGGGTGTTGTGGCACGTGCCTGTAGTCCCAGCTACTTGAGAGGCTGAGGCAGGAGGCTGAAGCAAGAGGACCACTGGAGCCCAGGAGATTTCAGCTACAGTGAGGTATGTTCCCTCTGAGGTATGCACTGCAGCCTGGGCAACAGAATAAGACTGTCTCAAAAAACAATAATAATAGACCGGGCGCAGTGACTCACGCCTATAATCCCAGCACTTTGGGAGGCCAAGGTCGAACCACTTGAAGCCAGGAGTTTGAGACCATCCTGGCCAACATAATGAAACCCTCTACTAAAAATGCAAAAATTAGCCGGGTGTGGTGGCACCCACCTGTAGTCTCAGCTACTTGGGAGGCTGAGGCAGGAGGATCACTTGAGCCCAGGAGGTGGAGGTTGCAGTGAGCTGAGATCGTGCCACTGCACTCCAGTCTGGGAGACAGAGTGAGACTACATCTCAAGTAATAATAATAATAATAATAAACAAAGTGCTTTATGAGCCTTTTTTAATATAAAAAAGAGTAAATTTAAATTCTTTATTTAAAAAAATTTAAGGCTGGGTGCAGTTGCTCATGCTTGTAATTCCTGAACTTTGGGAGGCCAAGGCAGGCAGATTACTTGAGGCTAGGAATTTGAGACCACACCGGCCAACATGGCAAAACCCTGTCTCTACTAAAAATACAAAACTTAGCTGGGCATGGTGGCGGGCACTTGTCATCTCAGTTGCTCTGGAGGCTGAGAAACGAGAATCACTTGAACCCAGGAGGCAGAGGTTGCAGGGAACAGAGATCGAGCCACTGCACTCCAGCCTGAGTGACAGAAAGACCCTGTATTTAAAAAATAAATAAATAAATAAATAAATAATAACTACAGAGCCTCACAAATATTCACACTCCCATCTAAGCAATCTCAGGGGTTCCTACAAGGATATCTCCGCACTGGGGCCACCCTATGTCATTGCCAGGTGGCAGGTCCTGTTTTGCCGTCTGCTCAGGAAGCAGGCTGGAGAGGGAGAACTTCTGTGGTCACTGCTGACCACGTCTCATGAAATTGCCATTGCTGTCACCCGCTGCCCCTGAGGCGCCACTGCCTAAGATGACCGTATAGCACTGGGCTCCACGTGAGGGACTCTTCTTGCTTTACGCTGAATCCTCGCTATCAGGGCTAACCCTCTCCAGCTGCAGGTATGATTTGCCTCAGGTAACTGAAGTGCACCTGGAATTTTCCATCACATGTCCCAGAGCTGGGAATCTGCCAGCCCGGCTTCTGTCCTCTGCTGGCCACCTTCTGTAACAGTGGGAGCTGTTCCAGGCCCATCAAGAGCCGGCAGTACATCAGTGGCAGTGAAAACTCCGTTCGAACACAGCCAAGAAGCAGCTGTCCCTATCCTTTTCCCAGCAAAGCAAGAGCTGGGATACAGTTCTGTGGCAATGACACACAACAGTGTCTATTACCAAGTGGAGCGTTTGCTTCCCGGTCCGAAGCATCTATGAATAGTGTGTTCGCTATTTTCCCCTGAGATCCAGGGTGGGATACCTGGCTTATATCCTGGTGCCTCACATCTAGAGGGTACACCCTGGAGATTCTGCCAAAAAGAAGGAACACTCTGCTTCAAAGGCAAAGTCAACCTCCATGTCACAGAAGACTGAAAACCATGCCCATCTCCACAATGGCAAGTTTGACAACACTCTCTCACTGAGGTTTCTAAGTTATAGAGCCATGTCACAGACAAAGCTCCTTTGGAACAAAATTATTACAATATAGGATAACGAGTGCTTCCACAGAAATGTGAGCGTGGTGTGATGAAGGAGAGTCCCTGCTTTGAGCCTCAGCCTTCTCACCCATAAATTACTGATCTCATCAACTTATTGTACAGTTTAAAAGAGACAGTGTACCCAGGTGCCACAGCCAGCTGGAGATTTTGCCAAAGCAAAGGAGCCTAGCTTGCACACCTGGTGGCCGGGAGCTGCTAAAAGTCATTGTTATGGCCCTGCAGACCGGCAGGACTCTTCCTGTTTGTCCACTGACTGTCCTGTTTGTCGCTCTTGCAGGACAGCACAGATGTGGGCTTTGGGAGCCAGGACTCCTTAACTTCCTTAACTTGGCTTTATGAGGAATTTAATTGAGTGACCTTGGTCATGTCCTTCAGGAGCCAAGAATTCAAGTCAAGTCGTATCTGTGTATTCCTCTAAGCCCTGGCTGATGTGCAAACATTCAGGCCCCCTGGCTTTCCCGCAGGGCATCTCTTTCCTCTGGTCTGCATGTGGTCAGCCACGGAAGGAGTAGGAGGAGATGAACAATAGACCCTTCACTGTTTTTCCCTTATGGATTAATCTAATCCAGTTTTTCCGTTAGCAAATATAAGGCAAGAGTTTCCTGACAGAATCTGACTCCGAACACCTGGCATACAGTTGGTTTAGATTAAGGATATTACATAAATAAAACAGCAGCAAACATCCAGCCAGCCAGCGCAGAAGACCTGCCGTGGCGAGGGGAGGCAGGGGAAGGAGACGCACAGATGGTTTGTCAATACGCAGCAAGGTAACCAGCTGGTTAGCACCGTGTGAACTTCCCATGGATTTTTTTTTCTTATTTTTTTAGCAAACATTTATTTCACACTACTCTGTGACGGTGATGTGGCACAGCAGTTAAATATGAGCCAAAGAAACCAGTTTAGAATCCAGACCCTTCTACTTACAAATTGTGAAATGAAGGCAAATGACTGATAATGTGCCCGCTTCCTCATCTACAAAAGTACCTCTTCCCAACATTGAGCTGTCACAGGGATTACATGAGAGACACATGCAAAGACTTTAGAATTACCATGGGCTCACGGTGAGCCCTCGAAAATATTAGCTACCACTGTTATGTGCTGGGCCCTGAGCCAGCCAGCGTTTCCCATAACATAGTCCCTGACTCAAAGTGGCATCTCAAGATGTTGAGAAGGGAAGGGGACCCACTAGAAAGGAAACTCTATGAGGGCAGGAATTTTTTGTTTCTGTTTTGCTTTCTATTGTACTTCCAAGGCCTAGAGTAGAACAGTGCCTGGAACATAGTAGGTACTTTTTTTTTTTTTTTAGAAACGGATGTTTATTTTCCATCAACCTTATTTCCATGTTACTTAAGAGCCTATGCAAGAACAGCTTAAGACCATTCAGTGGTTGCTCCTACCCATTCAGTGGCCGCTCCTACCCATTCAGTGGTCTGAGCGGGGGAAGCTGAGACCAGTCTTCCGTGGCAAGCTGAGCTCTCCAGTCTTCAGTAGGGAACTGCTGGATCGGCACAGAGGGCACCTGCATGCCTCAGACCAGTCGGCAACCTCAGGCTGAGGAGTGGCGAACTCAGGAGCCGGGGCAGTCCATTCACCTTGAATTTCCTCCTTGGTCACGACCTTTTCAGCAGCACCCTGCTCTTCCTTTTCAATCTCTTCAGGATCTCTGTAGAAGTAGAGATCAGGCATGACCTCCCACGGGTGTTCATGGGAAATGGTGCCACGCATGTGCAGAACTTCCCGAGCCAGTATCCACCACATCAAACCCACTGAGTGAGCTCCCTTGTTGTCGCACGGGATGGCAATGTCCACATAGTGTAGAGGAGAATCTGTATTACACAGAGCAATGGGAGGTAAGTTAACATGCCTCTGTGAGAGGCTGATGGTCAGCCCTGGGGTCAGTAACCACAAGAAGCTGTGACTCCCGGAAGGCTGCCTGGGTCTGGTTAGTGAAGGTTCCAGGAGTGAAGTGGCAGCGATTGGAGTGGCTCCAGCGGCAGCAGCCAACTTCAGCACAGCCCTCTGGCCAGTATTCCTGGAGGATATGACACTGACATCACCAGGGTTTTCAGTGGCAACAATGGCACCAGCTGCCAGCAGAAGCTTCTCCCAGGTCCTCTTCAGATTTATGATGTAGATGCCATCACTTTTCCTTTTGTAGATGTACTATTCCATCTGGAAGTCAAGATTGGTGCCACCTAAGTGGGTACCTGCTATAAGGAACTTAAGGACATCCTCCTCCTTCATTTGCAGGACATCAAGGGCTCCTGACATTGTGAAAGTTTCCCTTCAAGTTACCACGGGAATCCAGAACACCACCATATGGACCCCTCTGTGGGTACCATGGAAAAGCGAAGGTACTTCTTAATATATTTTGGTTGAATGAATACACTGAAGCCGTTGTTTCAGGAGCTATGCTAGACTGTGTAGGATTCAGGCAGGACACGAAGGAGGGATGTCAATAAAATGATTGTACAAATTAATCAGTGAGATAGGCAAGGAATTAAAATGTATGAAGAGTGTGGAATCTTATCAGGCAATAGAGTTGTAAAGTAAGTTACAGTAAAAGTTTAAGAAGTTGACTAAGCCCAGCACTTTGAGAGGCTGAGGATGGCTTGAGGCCAGGAGATCAAGAACAGCCTGGGCAACATAGCAAGATTCTGTCTCTACAAAAAAATAAAAACAAAGAGCTGGGCAGGGTGGTGCATACCTATAGTTCCAGATACTCAGGAGGCTGAGATGGGAGGATCATTTAAGTCCAGGAGGCGGAGGCTGCAGTGGCTGTGATCACACCACTGCACTCCAACCTGGATAACCATGCAAGACCCTGTCTCAAAATAAAAATAAAATTAAGAACAAAAGGGACTAAGGGAAATAACTTATTCTTGTGACTCAGCATCCATGTTATAACAAAAGTTGGGAACTTAAATTCCCGTGATCTTAAGACTGAGTTAAAGAGCTGAACCTCAATCTTGGGTACCATCAGTGTAGAAGTACTTTCACAGTTGCAGGCCAGCACCTCTGACTTCCAACTTGATCCTGTAACCCAGTTGCAGGCCAAGACCATCGGTTGGCCTGAGATGGTACATCTGCTTCATGTCGTTGGGGAAATGACTTTGCAACAACTCAGGAAAGCTAATAATAAACTACAAAGATGGTAAAGCAAATGAACTCAGGCCCTGTTACTTACTGACCGTGAAATGAAGGCAGATGACTGAATGCCGACATGCCCACTTCCATGGGATTAAGTCTTCATGGGATGTTGAGGAATAAATTTGGAATTCCTTAAGAAAAATAGCATATAATAGTTATTTCAGGTGTTTGAAACATTTGAGAAAATCTGACATATTAATTGTATGATTTTAATTGGAAATGTTTAATTATTATTAAACATCATTTTATTTTAAAACATGCGTGAAAGTTTGTTTAACTTACAAACAGTATTTAACTGTCTAAAAGACTGAAATGTTCTTAAGTCTATGGGAATATCATATTTGTAACTAGAGTTTCCATGCTAAAGAGTGCTTTGTTTGTCTTATGAGTAAATCAGCCTTCTAGGGTATTTGACATGCTTGAGAGAATCAAATATAGTTGACCCTTGAACAATATGGGGGTTAGGGGCTCCCCACACAGTGAAAAATTTGTGTATTGGTTTTGACTCTCCAAAAACTTAAGTACCAATAGCCAACTGTTGACCAGAAGCCTTACTGAACTTGCTTGAACCGCCTCCCAGGTTCAAGCAATTCTCACGCCTCAGCTTCCCAAGTACCTGGGATTACAGGCATGCACCACATCCGGCTAACAGTCAATTGACACATATTTTATACATTACATTTATTATATACCATATTCTTACAGTAAAGTGAGCTAGAGCAAAGAAAATGTTATTAAGAAAATCCTAAGAAAGAGAAAATATATTTACTATTCATTAAGTGGAAGTGGGTCATAAAGGGCTTCATCCTCCTTGTCTTCATGTTGAGGAGGCTGAGGAGGAGGAAGAGGTGGGGTCGATCTTGCTGTCTTAAGGATAGCAGAGGTGGGAAAAGCAGGGAAGGGTAGAAGGGGAGGTAGGAGAGGTAGGCATACTTGGTGTAACTTTTAGTGAAAAAAATTCATATTTTTAGGGAGATCCTTGCTGGTCAAATCTGGGTTGTTCAAGGGTCAACCGTATATTAAATTTGGGATTATAGTTTAATATTTAGTTAGTTTAGTTTTTGGTTTTTTTGGTTTTTTTGTTTGTTTGTTTTTAGACAGAGTTTCGCTGTTTCATCCAGGCTGCAGTGCAGTGGTGCAATCTCGGCTCACTGCAACCTCCACCTTCCAATTTCAAGTGATTCTCATGCCTCAGCCTCCCAGGTAGCTGGGATTACAGGCGCCTACCACCATGCCCAGCTAATTTTTGTATTTTTAGTAGCGATGGGGTTTTGCCATGTTGGCCAGGCTGGTCTAGAACTTCTAATCTTGTGATTCACCCACCTCAGTCTCCCAAAGTGCTGGGATTACAGACATGAGCCACCTCATGCCCGGCCTGTTTTTGTTAGTGTTTTGAGACAGAGTCTTGCACTGTTGCCCAGGCTGGAGTGTAGTGGTATGATCTCAGCTCGCTGCAACCTCTGCCTCCCAGGTTCAAGCAATTCTTGTGCCTCAGCCTCCCAAGTACCTGGGATTACAGGTGCACACGACCACGTCCAGCTAATTTTTTTATTTTCAGTAGAGATGGTGTTTCACCATGTTGGCCAGGTTGGTCTCAAATACCTGACCTCAAGGGACTCACTTGCCTCAGCCTCCTCAAGTGCTTGGATTACAGGCATGAGCCACTACATCTGGCCTAACATTTAAAGGGATTTAATTAGCCATGATGGTTAAATTAGGTTAATTATTTAAGAAAATATTATTTGTTAAACTTAACTGAACATTGATTAAAGGAAAAATGAAAGTGATGTTATTTTTATACAAAATGACTAGATTTGTGAATAAATTAACTAGATTGATACATCGAGCTTTAAGGCTTATGAAAAAGGTATAGCTTAAACTTACAACTTTATTACATTGAATATCAGTGAAAACCAAGCAACTGTAAGTATCCCTTTTCATACAGAAAAGCTTCTGTCTGATATCTGAAAACCTGAATTGACAAAAGAATGCTTATAAAATCCAGAAGGGCTTGACTCAGTGGTCCTGTTAAAAGTGTTGCTATTGTGGGTCTTCCTGGAATATCTTGTATTATTAAAATAAATAAAAAACTGAGGTTTAGCCAGGTGCGGTGGCTCAAGCCTGTAATCCCAGCACTTTGGGAGGCCGAGGCGGGTGGATCACGAGGTCAAGAGATCGAGACCATCCTGGTCAACATAGTGAAACCCCGTCTCTACTAAAAATACAAAACATTAGCTGGGCGTGGTGGCGTGTGCCTGTAATCCCAGCTACTCAGGAGGCTGAGGCAGGAGAATTGCCTGAACCAAGGAGGCGGAGGTTGTGGTGAGCCGAGATCACGCCATTGCACTCCAGCCTGGGTAACAAGAGCGAAACTCCGTCTCAAAAAAAAAAAAAGCAAAAAACTGAGGTTTATATAACTGCTATGATTTGAATATGTCCCCCAAAAAGCATGTGTTGGAAACTTAATCCCCAATGCAACAGTGTTGGGAGATCTAATTGGAGGGGTTTAGGTCACGAGGGCTCCAACCGTGTGAATGGATTAAGCACTGATTATAAAAGGACTGTGAGTTCAATCTCCTGTTCTCTCATGGGTGCATGTGCTCTCTTGCCATGTGGCACCTACTACGTGATGCCTTCTACCATGTTATGATGCAGCAAGAAGGCTACCAGATGCAGATCCAGCCCCTTGATCTTGGACTTCACAGCCTCTAGAACTGTGAGCCAAATAAACTTCAATTGTTTATAAATTGCTTGGTCAGTGGTATTCTGTTATAGCAGCACAAAATGGCAAAACTATCCATTTCAATGCCTTTAAAAGACTCCTCTGTTATTGGCTCACTAGATTGGCAGGCTCTCTGGAACAGAGATTGTGTATCACAGATTTGCAGCTCTCTGCAGGAACCTTGACCCCAACACCAACCCCAACACTCACCCTTTCTCAACTGCCAGGCACACAATGCACCCCTGGGACCATGCATTTGTTCATTCTCCTGCATCAGGGAGTCAGCAGGTCTGGTGCTGATCCTTAGGGAAAGCTCTGGAAATTTGTGAGAATATTTTAAATAGGGTGAGTGCAAAGCATGACTGTCATTAAATGGGTGGGAATCCAGGATGCTAGATGTTCTGTGATCATGAGACAGTCCTATATATGAAGAATTGTTTCATAAACGATGTGATTTTCAAATGTTTGCTAGACATTCATGTGGGTGAGAAACTCAATTATAGTTTTTTGAGGCTAGAATCTGACTCTGTTTCCATATAAACTAAGACATTTTTTGCATGATTTTAATATATGCTGAATTTTCCAAAAATGCAAATACTGTGTAAATCAAGAGAAGACTGTACTTTATTATATTTGAAACTTTACCAGGAGTTATTTACTATTTTGGAAAATGTCACATCACCAAAGGCAAAGTAGCTCATAGTATTTGAGTTATCAATGCAATACAACGGTATCTGTCTGCATTTGTGGGTGTCCATCATCCATGGCGATTCTGTATACAAATGTAAGAACGTCACCATTTTATCCTAACACTGATTAGGGAATTTCCAAGCTTTTCCATATTGAAATACACATTATTTAATATAAAAATAATGTATATTTTATTTATCTCCTTTTATTTCTCCTATATATGACACTTGGATGTTAGATTCACTTTACAAAATCACGTGTATATGCAGGGTAAATTATCTATGAACTCCATTTCAGAATAGTGAGGGATATTACACAGTGATTGTTGGGTCACTGCACTGCTCTCCACCCTCAGTCTCTTCTCTGGAAGTTCCTTTTACCTTCTTGAAATGTGGCTCTCCTCTGAGAATCTTGTTTCTTCTGTAGCCCTCACAACCGATGGCTGCTTTCTCTGCTACATCCTCCTACCACTGGACTCAGAAGTGGGCTAGGTGTCTGCTTCTTCCCCACTAAGAGTCCCAGACCTTTGTTCTCCTTCCCCGAAAATCCACAGCTCTGAAGTCCCTAGCCTCAGGCAATAGTACTTCCTTCCTCAGAGCTCTAAGTTTTTGCTCCTTGAGGATTTTAGCCTATGTTCATTGTCTCTCTCTCTAACACTGTGTCTGTCTCAATTCTTGGTGATTTCAATATTCACGGAAATAGTGCTGGATGTTCAAGTAAAGCACAGGCAGTGACCAGTCAGAGGCAACGTCAGTCCTCTGGAGGGCCTCCTGCTGGGCATGGTATTACCATTTAATTGCTGGATCAGGTATTAGGGAGGTCCTGGGTCCAGGGACAGGAGCCAGGGTAGCCAAGGCAATGGAGGAGCACTCATGGGTCTTAAGCAGTGGCCATTAACCAACTGATAAGAAATAATTTTAACATTTTAACAACTGAAATGGACAGACTGATCCTATCAGGTGATATCAGCCCTGAGTGGAGATGATCCTCCCAAGTTTCTTGGTCTCTCTCCTCCTGTGACTTTGTCCTCCACGACAGCTCAGCCACCGACTCCCATTGTCATGTGCTGGATCCATGAACATAGTTGCACCCCCTCCACGATGTAAGCATCCCACTCTGGACTGCTAGCTTCTGCCCTTCCAGCTTACTCCACCTACAGCTCCAACTCCAACATTCTGCTGCCATTCGTTATATGTCACAGTTTCCACTATGCCCCATGTCCTTCATGCCTTCCATTCTTTTCTAGTATAATCACCCAGCTTAAATTAGACTAATCTAATCATTCCTTCTAATCTAATCACCAAGATTAGATTCCACCAAACATTCCCATAATCACGCAAAGCCAGGCTGGTCTGGAACTCCTGACTTTAAGTTAACTGCCTACCTGAACCTCCCAAAGTGCTGGGATTATAGGCATGAGCCATTGCACCTAGCCTTAAACTCCAAAAAATTTTAATGAGAATAGAAGCACTGTTTTATATTTTTATAAAATCTTTTTCATGTTTGGCTTAAGAGAAAACAACAAGATTCTCATATCTGCTTCTGGATTCAAATTGTTATAAAATGTAGTTTTGAATGAAGTATATTTGGAAAATTCACAGACACAAATAAGTCATTAGAAATGGGAGGAATATTTTGATAGCCTTTTCAGATAATTGAGAATATTCTTCTTTGACATTGTACACAAACTTGACAGGTGGTAATTTCTTAAAGGTTAGCCATAGTTTAGATTTTCAAACCATAATAATCAATTTTTCAAACTCTGTTACATTAAAATCTATTGATTTATCTTGCACTTTGAATGGGCTTTTTTCACCCGTGCATGATTTTGTAATATCATGCATCACCCATTTGAAAATATTAGTTCACAGAACTATGCAGATACTCTAAATGTTGACATATTTAATTATACAAGATTGTTAAAAAGTCGCAGCCATTAGTATCATCACTGATCTCATCAGGAATCTTAAGTATTGAGAAGCTGCCAAGCTCATGGGGACAGATACAAGTTTTCCAAAACTCTAAGTTCTTTAGCAGAGTGTGAATTTTATCATTGTCAACAAATGGTTCACAAATAACCCCTGTCAAACAGACTCACTTTGTTCATTTGTTAGTGTCTGCCAAATACCCAAATCTGAATAACCAAAGTTGGCCTGTCAGTCATTCTTTCAACCGGTGTTCCTGCGGTAAAGAGGCAAGGTCGGCTGTCGGGGTCAAACGACCCCTCGAGCGCTTTCCCTCGAGACAGCTCTCATGCTTTGGTATGTGTGCAGCATAAGTGCTCTATGCGTACTTCCTATTCAACAGAGAATATTAAAAAGACATGTACTTTAGGGATGAAATTTCATAAAATTCACAACTTTACTTCTTCATCAAGGATATTCTTCAGCAAAACCCATTCCCCTCCACTCCGCACAAGTGCTTAGTGATGAAAAATGTAATGATCACTAGAACAGTTTGGCACCACTGCCTTGATTTATGCTAAGACACCAGCAGTTTTATCAACCATTGTTTTTGCACCATCAGCCCAATTGTTAACACAGTTGTTACGGGATAAACCAGGCAATTCAAAAAAATTATTTAATCCTTTGAACATTTCAGCACCACTGTGTTTATTACATCCACATCCACATATACAACATCTGTCTTTGATGATTGGTTGGTGCTGAACCTGAACAAATGCAAGCAAAATTGCAAATCTAGGCACATGCATAGATTTGTTCATTTTTAAGGCAAAAGTTTAATTTTACAGAGACGATATTAATTTAGTCTTTAGGTTTGCAGATAACTCTTTACTTGGACTTACCGTATCCACAACCTCCTGGGTTCAAGTGATCTTCCTGCCTTAGCCACTGGCGTAGCCAGGAGCACAGGTGCATGTCAACACATCCAGCTAATTGTTTAAACTCTTTGTATAGACAGGGTCTCACGACTTTGCCCAGGCTAATCTCAAAATCCTGGGCTCAAGCAATTCTCCACCTCAGTGTTCCAAAGTGCTGGGATTACAGGTGTTAAGTTTAGACTGAAGCTACCTCCTTACATATTGTGTTTCTTTGTTTATTTCTGTTATTTTTGAGATGGAGCCTCACTCTGTTGCCAGGCTGGAGTACGGTGGTGAGATCTCAACCTCTGCCTCCCAGGCTCAAGCAATACTCCTGTCTCAGCCTTCCGAATAGCTGGGACTACAGGCGCGCACCACCACGCCTGGCTAATTTTTTGTATTTTTAGCAGAGACAGGGTTTCACCATATCGGTCACGCTGGTCTCAAACTCCTAACCTCAGGTGATCCACCCGCCCTGGCCTCCCAAAGTGCTGGGATTATAGGTGTGAGCCACTGCACCCAGACATCCTTACATATTTTAAGTTCAGTCAAAGGTTCCTCTGTACATCATGAACTGTAACCTAAATGGAATTGAAAAGTGGTTGTGGCCTACTCTTGTGCCAGTCACTGACTTTTTGCCAATCAAATGCGGCCAACTGTTCAAACTGTGTTCAAATAAGGCAAGTGCTGAGCTATAACCAATCTGGTTGTTTCTGTGCCTCACTTCCATTTTCTGTACATCACTTTCCTTTTTCTGTCCATAAACCTACCATGAGCCTGCTCTGGTTTGGGAGGCCACTCGATTTGCAAACCATTCTTTGCTCAATTGAACTCTTTTAAATTTAATTTGGGTAAGGTTTTTCCTTTAACACAGGCGTGAGTCACTACTCTTTGCCTATAATTTATTTTAATGACTTTTCATCCAGCAGGCTTTTAGCAATGTCAACTATGCAAGTTGTTACTAATCTACTAGGGACGTACTTTTCTGGGCAATGTAATATGGTGAATTACCTTGAAAGATGCTTCAGTAGCTTTTTAACTTCTAGTATGAAAAACTGCAACAAGCAATTATTGGATTATAAACAGTTTATTATATCTATGTTTAAAATATCCCATTCATTTTTATTTATATTCTGTATGACCAGCCCTAATGTGGTATATCCCTAATGTGATATTTTGTTATGGCAGCACAAAATGGTCTAAGACAAAGATCAACGTACAATAATGAAAGAAATAGTCCACCAAGGAAATGTTAACAGGCAGGGTGCTATGGCTCACGCCTATAATCCCAGCACTTTGGGAGGCTAAGGCTGGTGGATTACCTGAAGTCGAGAGTTCAAGACCAGCCTGGCCAATGTGGTGAAACCCCGTCACTACTAAAAATTTAAAAAGTAGCTGAGCATGGTGGTGGGCACCTGTAATCCCAGCTACTTGGCAGGCTGAGGCAGGAGAATCACTTGAACCTGGGAGGCGGAGGTTGCAGTGAGACGAGGTCGTGCCACTGCACTCCAGCCTAGGCAACAAAAGCGAAACTCTGTGTCAAAAAAAAAAAAAAGTAACAAGTATGAACTTGTATGTACTTTGTGCTTATTTAGGAAATTGTCTTAGTTCACTTATGCCTCTATAACAAACTACTCTAGACTGGGTAAAAATGTATTTCTCACAGTGCTGGAGGCTGGGAGGTCTAAGATCAAGGCACCGGTAGGTTTGGTGTCGGGAGAGGTTAGTTCCTCATGAATGGTTCCTTCTATGTGTCCTCACACGGTTGAAGAGATGGAAGGGGAAAGCACTATAGTGCTCCCTCCAAACCTCTTTTGTAAGAGTACTAATCCAATCGTGAGGGCTGAGCGCTCCTGACGTAATCACTTCCCAAAAGGCTACATCTTTTAATACCATTACCTTGGGGTTTAGGTTCTAACATACGAATTTTGGAGGGACACACACATTCAAACCATAGCATAAATCTTGCACTATCTCTGTATTCCAAATATATTTTTCTGAATTTTGTCCAATAATTCTAAAGTTTTGTTTTCATAACTGAAGCTTTAGTATATTGAGAGCATAGGCCGGGCATGGTGGTTCATGCCTGTAATCCCAGCGCTTTGGGAGGTCAAGGCGGGCAGATTGCTTTAGCCCAGGAGTTCAAGACCAGCCTGAGCAGCATAGGAAGACCCTATCTCTAAAAAAATTCAGAAAAAGAAAAAAAGATAAGAAACATCAAAAAAAGAAAAAGTTTAAAAAAAAGAAATACATTAAAAGCGTAATTTTTTGAATTGTGAGAAGTAAAGAATTTAGTTGATTAGTTTAATATTAAAAAAAACCATTAATACCATTAATTGAATAGTTCACTGTAATGCCTCCTATATAATATTCTGAAGTCAGGACTCAGTACTGTAGCTCACGCCTGTAATCCCAGCCCCGGAGGCCAAGGTGGGTGGATCACCTAAGGTCAGGAGCTTGAGACCAGCCTGGCCAACATGGTAAAACCCCATCTCTACAAAAAATGCAGAACAATTAGCTGGGCCTTGTGGCTTACTCTTGTAATCCCAGTTACTTGGGAGGCTGAGCCAGGAGAATCACCTGAGCCTAGGAGGCAGAGGTTATAGTAAGCTGAGACTGCGTCATTGCACTCCAGCCTGGGCAACAAGACTGAAACTCTGTCTAAAAAAAAAAAAAAAAATTTGAGGTCTGATATATGCTATGCCAAGGGGAATTTATAGTAGTCCCATTCTGTTCTACTTATTTTTTTTTTTAGAGATGAGACCTTGATATGTTCCTCAGGCTGGTCTTGAACTCCTGAGCTCAAGTGATCCTACTGCCTTGGCCTCCCAAAATGCCAGGATTAGGGGTATGAGCCACCATGCCTGGCCTATTCTGTTTCATTTACATATTTGCATATATTTAACCCATACTAGATTATCTTAATGAGTCAAGCTTTGTGTCTCTGTTGTGTAACTGATAATGGCATAGGTCAGAGTAGATTTCTGTTTAATATTTATTATATTTGCTGAATAGTTTTGCATTCTCTATTTTGTCGTCGTTTTATTTTAGAAATAAATATGAGACCATTCTCCAGTCAAAGGAGCTACGGCTCCTGAGAGAATGGCTGATTCCAGGACTGTGCAGAGAAGGTTGAGTTTGAGCCTGGAACAGCTTGTCTCAGGGAGAAAGGGAACACTCAAAAACAATGGTGCACGTCAAAAGAGCCCGGGGGCCAGCCTAACCTGGGAGAATACGCATATCAAATAAGTAATGATATTAACAGATTACAATTCCATTGACTGAAATAACAATTCAAGTTCATGCTAAGGTAAAGAAATACATTAACAAGTAATAGAAGAAAAAAAAACAATATTCCTAGAACAGAATGCCAACTAAGAAATGCAGAATGAATGATAGAGTTAGACAATCACTAATTGGCAAGTATCATAGTAATAATTTAAGCAAGAATTTTCAATGGATGCTAAAGTTTATGGGTGAAAATTTGATAAGGAACAGGATATTTACACGGTCTCAAAGTAGTTCCCCACAAAATACTAATTACAAAGCGGAAAATAGTAGCTTCAAGTGGAGAAGACTGGCAGATACCAGCTTGTCTCAGTGATCTAGGTTAGCATCACCAGTAATGGAACAGACCAACATATGTGACTTTTTTTTTTTTTTTTTTTTTTTTTTTTGGGACAGGGATGGTTCAATCATAGCTCACTGCAGCCTCCACCTCCTGGGCAGTTGATTGTTCCACCTCAGCCTTCCAAGGAGCTGGGACTACAGCCACGTGCCACTACGCCTGGCTAACGTTTATATTTTTTTGTAGAGACAGAGCTTCACCATGTTACCCAGGCTAGTCTTGAACTCCTGAACTCAAGCCATTTGCCCGCCTCGACCTCCCAAATTGCTGGGATTATAGGCGGGAGCCAGTGTGCCCAGCCCATATGTGACCCTTGATATGGTGCACTGCAGAAGACACAGCATCGCTTCCCTGGTAATCCTGTCAAAGACACAAAATCTAAGCTTAATCACTAAGGAACATCAGATAAACCTGAACTGAAAGACATCCTACAAAATAATTGGCCTCTACTTTTCAAAAATGTCAAGGTCATGGAGGGCTAAGAAAGATGGAAGAACTGTTACAGATTGAAGCAGACTAAAGAGATTATATGCAATAATTTTTAATATTTAAAATAATTTTATAATATAGAATCCAGGATTACATGTTGATTAAATGCAACATGTAATCCTGGATTCGATATTTTAAAATTATTTTTCGATTACTATATAGATATTATTAAGGTAACTAGCAAACGTTGAATGAGGTTTATGGATTAGATAATAATATTGTCTTGCTGTTAATCTGATTTTGACAACTGTATGATGGTTATGTAAGAGAATGTCTTTGTTCTTAGGAATTACATACAGAAGTATTAAGGAGTAAAAGGGCATTACGTCTGCAACTTACTCTCATACATGTAAAAGCAAATGTGAGGCCATGTAATTCCAGCACTTTGGGAGGCCGAGGTGAGTGGATCACAAGGTCAAGAGATCAAGACCATCTTGGTCAACATGGTGAAACTCCATCTCTACTAAAATACAAAAATTATCTGGGCGTGGTGGCAGGTGCCTGTAGTTCCAGCTACTCAGGAGGCTGAAGTAGGAGAATTGAACCTGGGAGGTGGGGGTTGCAGTGAGCCGAGATTCCGCCACTGCACTTCAGCCTGGCGACAGAGCAAGACTCCATCTCAAAAAAAAAAAAGAAAGAAAGAAAGAAAGGCAGGGCGAGGAGGCACACACCTGTAATCCTAGCTTTGAGGGGCTGAGGCAGGTGGATCACAAGGTCAGGAGTTTAAGATCAGCCTGGCCAAGATGGTGAAAC
>NW_022436976.1:23622791-23637327 GCF_009761245.1 Sapajus apella | reverse complement strand
TTCAAAATAAAGAATTATATATATATATATATATAGGTACATTTTCTTTCCTACCAAAATATCTATATTTTAAATGTGACCCTTAGCTTTCAAAAAAAAAAAAAAAAAATCACTCTTTGGGACTTCAATAGTCTTTATGCATGTATGTTTTTGGCATCTATGCGCCAGAATTTAGGGATGTAGAGGTGAACTAGAAAAAATTTAGCGTTGCCCACATGAAGTTTATAATCTAGTGGGGAAATCCACTATTGCACAAATAATTATGTAAGTGTAGTGATTATGTGATTCATTTCTGCAGCAACATATATACTTCACAAAGTCTTGCATATGGGCAAACATTATTACATTCCTTCCTTATGAAAATATGAACTCAATCTCACTTTTTCTTTTTTTCCTGCAGGTCCTCTCTGTCTCACAATGACACTGCAACCACAGGAAGCCATTAAGCATCCACCCAACTGATTCGTTCTTTCACTTGTGCTTCTGTTAGAGGGATGAGAATTAAAGAGGGAAATGGTGGTGGTTGTTCTTTTGAAAGCTAAAAAACTTTCCATCTTGAAAAGCATTAAAGTCTGCTGCAGAAGCAGGGAACATTTTCAAACCTCCCGTTCATTACAGAGATATGCATCTAAGGAACTTTGGGCCATGTTGTGGGGTGACTTTTGAAATTCAAACAAAAGGGATTTTGTTACAGAGCTCACAAGGGCAGTTCTAAAAGCGTCCTTTATTTTAATAATAATTTCCAATTAATCCATTCATCACATCCTGATTTTCTGAAGTCATACATTTTCTAAGCAGCTATCTTTAACACTAAATGAAATGAAGAATGCTGTGATTTTAACTGATCTGATCTAAGCTAACCATTTAGTCATTTAGAAAAATGCAAATCAGAAGCCTGGGCCCAGGTCTGAGATGAGTAATTTGCAAGAATATTCTTCATACATTCAGCCCTTGGAATGAAGAACCCTGACACTCCCAGGGGATATTAAGGATCTAGGGATAAATAGAATTACACCAGGTGCTTCTCCTGGCTTGGGCCCAAGGCATGATAACAAAGGGGATATCAGTGAGGCCATAATGGGAACACATCCAACATTCTCCAGTTCAACTCGCCCATTGAAAATATAGCTCTTTAGTAGGAGTGAGGGGGTGGAGACGTGGGGATGGAGATGAGAATGAGGATGTGTGGCATGGGGTTTGGAAGTGTGGGCTGTTCAGGAAGCTTCCCTCCTGCCATTGTAGGCCTTGTTAACTGCTGTGTTCACTAGCAGCCCCTCACTCTGTGTCTGGGGTAAGTCTCCTTCCTAGGGTGCTGCCTCCCTGCTCAGACCTGGCCCCCTAAGGCCTGCCTTGCCATGGCTATGGTGCCCCAGAACTATTCTGCAATCAGCTGATGTTTTCACCGCATCCTCTGGCCGCCCAGCCTCCGGCACTTGGCCCTGTCAGCCATCATGCATAGTTTTTAGCTCTTAAATGCAGGTGTCTCTCCATTTTTGGAAAATGAGTCACAGAAATACCTCAACCTCATAAATCGAGAGAGGAGGCTTGTTCTATAAAAGGATTTCCCAGAAAATCCTTCTGAAAGCTGAGCTTTCCTGATAAGCACAGAGGCAGATTTACCACGAAGCCAACAAACTTACACGACAACATCACTCATTTTCAGAAGCCCCTTCGAGGCCATGGAGGTTCCCTAATAATCCTAATAATGCCGTTCCATGATTTTTTTTTTTTTTTTTTTGAGACAGTCTCGCACTGTCACCCAGGCTGGAGTGCAGTGGTGCGATCTCGCCTCACCGCAACCTCTGCCTCCCGGGTTTAAGCAATTCTCCGGCCTCAGCCTCCCAAGTAGCTGAGATTACAGCTGCCCGCCACCACACGCCCAGCTAATTTTTTGTATTTTTAGTAGAAACAGGGTTTCACCATGTTGGCCAGGCTGGTCTTGAACTCCTGACCATTTTGGAGACCTCAGCCTCCCAAAGTGCTGGGATTACAGGCATGAGCCACCGTGCCAGGCCCCATGGTCATATTTTTTTTAAGCAAATTTTCAAAGGCATAGTATTCTAAGTGTAACTACTTATAGCTACTGTCTCCTTCCCCTATATGCCCCTTTCCCTGTGTCCATGGTTTTAGGTGTCTGAGAGCAATTTCAGGATCCAGGTAAAGGAAGCATGAGTTGGGTCTAATCCCATTTAGTCTGGGTTTAGTGGGACATTTTTATGTACCTCCAAGTCACTTTAATGTAGAGTTTAGCTATTGTTAGACATCCTGGTGTGGGAAAAGGCTCTCAGGAATGTCCCTACCAACCATATATTGATACCCTCCCGCTTCAGACTCATAGCAGGAAGAGACTACACTCATAAGTATGTAAGTAATGGAGGACAAACACGTTAGAATCAAAACCGGCCTCGCTGGGCCAAGGCCCTTGTCAAAGGAAGGTTCCCTCCAGCCAGGTCTCACTTCCCCCACCAAGGAAGGCCCTTGCCTTCTAGGTGTGGAATTCTAGAAGCTTCTCCTTTCAAGGAGACAGGAAGCTCCTTTGCCTCCTCTTCACGGGAGTGAGTTAGAATCGGCCCATAGCAGATTCTCTGTGCTGGGCTAGTAGAGACCACTGCTCCTTTTCTTGAGGCTGTAGGAGCCATTTCTAAAAAACTAAATGTTTGTGAATAAAATATTTAAACATCTTGAGAGATCTCAGTACTTAAAAGAATCTCAGGATCCTTGGATTCCTCATTCCAAAGGCTGCATGTATGAAGAGTATTATTGCAAAGACTCTCAGGGAGAATCTTTACATAAAATGGATACCTGCTTCCAAATTACTCTGAGTTCTAGGGTTACAAATAATAGCTAAAATATTTTGGAAACTTGCTTTGTGTCAGGTACTGTGTTAAGTGTATTTAGTGCACATTATTTAATCTGCTTATTAAGGCAAGGAGAAAATCCTTAAAGTTATCCCAATTTTAGAGACGAGTTAGTTGGGGCTTATTGAGGTTATGTGACCTACCAAAGGGCCTCCCAGTTCTGAAGTGGTAGAAGCAGTCTTCAAAAGTTATGTTCTTTTGAGTTTTAAAGACTGCTTTTCTTTAATATTGTCTTATAATTATGTAAATGTGAACACGGTTCTCAGGTCAAATCTATAAAAATACAGCCTCTATTCTTTTTCGCTCATGCTATTTTATTCTGCGTCTCAAATGTAATCTTTTTTTAAAATGATTTATCCTTCTAATTTTTAAAAAATATTCAAGCAAATACTTTTCTTAGATAACTAAGAGCACACTTTTCTTCATTTTGCTACATCTGAAGAACACACAACCAAATGATGCACTTGAACCTAAATTGTGGATTGTTTAAGCCTACTATAAAGTGACTTTAAAACATAGTTACTTGACAAATTTAATTACTTTAGAAGACACCAGGAAACCATGGTTGTTTTGAAAACTGGTAAATTTTATTTTATTTATTTTTATTTATTTTTTGAGCCACAGTCTTGCTCTGTTACCCAGGCTGGTGTGCAGTGGCACGATCTCGGCTCACTGTATCCTTCGCCTCCTGAGTTCAAGCAATTCACCTGACTCAGCCTCCTGAGTAGTTGGAATTACAGGCACGCACCATCAGGCCTAGCTAATTTTTGTGTTTTTAATAGAGATGGGGTTTCACCATGTTGGCCAGGCTGGTCTCGAACTCCTGACCTTGTGATCTGCATGCTTTGGCGTCCTAAAGTGCTGGGATTTCAGGGAGTCAGCCACTGCACCTAGCCAAAAATTGGTAAATTTTTAAAGAATTAAGACAGGCCAGGTGTGGCGGCTCACGCCTGTAATCCCAGCACTTTGGGAGTCTGAGGCAGGTGGATCACCTTCGGTCAGGAGTTCAAGACCAGCCTGGCCAACATGGTGAAACCCCATCTCTACTAAAAATACAAAAATTAGCCAGGCGAGGTAGCAGGTGCCTGTAATCCTAGCTACTTGGGAGGCTGAGACAGGAGAATCACTTGAACCTGGGAGGTGGAGGTTGCAGTGAGCTGAGATCATGCCACTGCACTCCAGCCTGGGTGACAAAAGCCAACCTCCAATTCAAAGAAAAAAAAAAAAAGGAAGAATCGGCCGGGCGCAGTGGCTCAAGCCTGTAATCCCAGCACTTTGGGAGGCCGAGGCGGGTGGATCACGAGGTCAAGAGATCGAGACCATCCTGGTCAACATGGTGAAACCCCGTCTCTACCAAAAATACAAAAAATTAGCTGGGCATGGTGGCGCGTGCCTGTAATCCCAGCGACTCAGGATGCTGAGGCAGGAGAATTGCCTAAACCCAGGAGGCGGAGGTTACGGTGAGCCGAGATCGCGCCATTGCACTCCAGCCTGGGTAACATGAGTGAAACTCCATCTCAAAAAAAAAAAAAAAAGAAGAATCAAGACTTTATCCTGCCATTCCATTCCCAAAAAAAAAAAAAAAAGTACTCCAAAAATGTGTGTTTACTTATTGATTTGCTTACATAAAATATGTATATTTACTTATTTAATTGTACAAACTACTGACAAGAAGTCTCTCTTCATAGTCAGCTCATATTAGAAGGAATGAGAATCAGAGGAGTATCACTTTGCAGCTCCTGTGAATTACTCTACATAGGCAAGGATCACCAACAGATACTAACATCACAAAAAGGAGACAGCTATATATTACCAGCTGCACAATTTACAATGAAAGTAAACACCACCACCTACAGTCTTGCTAAAAAAAAAAAAAAAAAAATCAAACCTGATTCTCATCAAGCCTCATGACCTCACTCACTATCAGTTACAGAAACTACGAGAAAAAGGGAACATGTTAAACAACACGATGGGGATGTAGGACATAATGGGCAAATTCCAGACCATGGGAAATTCTACAGGAAAAACAACCTGATTTTTTTGACAAGTAAGTTGCAAGCAATAAAAAAATGAGATGAAAAGGAAAACCCATGAATTGAAAGAAACTTAAGAGACATAATCAATTTTAATGTATGACCCTTACTTGGGTTCTGATTCCAACAAACAGTCAAAAAATATTTTTAGGACCATAGGGAATTCACAGCAATTACTGAATGGGTATTTGATCAAAATCAAGTTCAGTTTTCCAATATGTTAATGTTATTGTGGGTTTTTCAATTCTTTATATTTTAGACGGAAATATTTATGGGTGAAATATTATGTTGTCTGGGATTTGTTCCAAAATTATTCACTGGGGGAGAGGGGTGGCTAGAAATATGGATGAAACTAAATTGACCTTGTGTTTATAATTTTTGAATCAGAACGATGAGTACATAGGAGTTTCTTATATTATTCTCCCTGTTTATATATATGTTTGAAAATCTTCACACAACAAAATTTTTTATTATTTATTAATTTATTTATTTACCTTGAGACAGGGCCCTGCTCTGTTGCCCAGGCTGGAGTGCAGTGACGTGATCACAGCTCACTGCAGACTTGACCTCCCAAGCTCAAGCAATCCTCCTGCCTCAGCCTCCCGAGTAGCTGGGACTACAGATGTGCACCACCACACCCAGCTAATTTTTTTGTTTTTGTTGGAGACAGGGTCTGATCTCAAACTTGGCTCGTCTCAAACTCCTGGGCTCAAGTGATCTTCCCACCTCAGCCTCCCAAAGTGCTGGCATTACAGGCATGAGCCCAAAATTTTTTAAAGATTTAAAAAATTATGCTCTTAAACACTAAGTTGATGCCATCTCATCACCCATCTATTAACCCACAAATAGAGAGTGATTAATTTTCTCCCAGTTTTGAAAAGCAAACATTTATCAATATTATTAATATATTCAAGTCATTCCTCACAAATTGTAACAACTTTCCTCCCCTCTTTCCTGTTCATTGAATATGATTTACCCTCACTCCAGTGAAAATATCACATAATTCCCCTCCTAACCCAGCCAAGAGAATTGAGAGATTCCCAAACACATTCTCAACTCCTTAATGCTGGAAAGGTGTGGCTTAGCTGAGGGAAGGTGGAGGTAATGGATACCAGAAGCTTTTCTCTATTCCTGTTAACGTGTTCCCCTTAGAGAAGCTTAACAATAATTTTTCAGCTGAGTGAAAATGGTCCCCTAAGTGATTCTGGTGGACGTGGAGATGCACCCCCAGATCCCCTTCCAGGAAGGACTTGGTGCCCCAGTTGGTGGGTGTGCAGTCAGTGGACAGCTTCAGAGATGCCTCAGTTGTGGAGAGATGCCTTCCCCAAGGCTGTGCCCTGCCAGGGGCAGCTCACATCATGAAGTGTGGCATGTGGTGACCTGGCCATAGTGACTCAATGCAGGAGAACCCTTGACAGGCTGTTCAGCTCAAGGGTGGTGGTCGGGGTGTCAGTTAAGGCTGCCACACAAGTGGGCATCTCCTCTATCCACTCCCATTTCCTTCCGTTCCCTTCCACAGGCATTGCGGTTCTAGCAAAGCAGTTTGTCCTGAACACTTAACGATCAGCAGGATTCGTGTTACAGCATCTTAGACCTGACCAGTGATCCCAGAGTAGGGCAGGCCTTTCTTGATGCTCTTTCTTGCACTTCCTTGATGAATATTGATGTTGGCAAGTGTTTCACTCACCAGCTTATGCATATGGATTCCAAGATTCTAGGGACGTAGCAATCCCTTTATGGATGCAAGTTCACCCTCAAGAGAAACTCTAGGCCTCATACATGTTTAGAAAGTATTGAACATTGCCAGGAGTTTCACACTGAGTGAACTTGAAGAGCAAATCATTCCAAGTCTTTTTCCAGCTTCCATGTTTTCCCTATAACTGGATTGTGAGACACAATGAGTATCTGGGTTATCAGTAATCAAGGAGAGGAAAATGCCATGCTTAGTTTATTTAGTGTAGTGTATTTGCTGGTTTAATTTTAGTTGAGATGAATATGCAGAAGGACTTCATTATTTTGGTCCCTTTTCACACAAGATCTTCTGTTCTTCAACCATGAATTCTATTAACAAAGAGTTTCTAAGAGATGTAACCATCATGGTCAGAGAGGGAATAATGTATAAATCTTGACCATTCTCATTTGCAGATGATTTCATATTTGATCTTTATATCAGAGCCAATGGTTTGGGTTTTTTCTTTTACCCAAATGGCACCTTCAGGATGGTAAGGGATATTTCTTTGCCTGAGTGTTCTAATTAACAGTAGTTATAAAAGGAAAGCAGAATAAAAAAGAATGAAATTCTGACATATGTTATAACATGGATGAACTTTGAAAACATGCTGAGTTTTCAGAAACATGAAGTTTTCAACCACCAAGACTGCATCTGCCTCGCGAGCACAGAGCCTCGCCTGAGGGGCCGCCCACCCACACCTGCCGCCAGCTCACCATGGATGATGATATCGATAAACTCTTTGATAATGGCTCCAGCATGTGCAAGGCTGGCTCTGTGGGCAACGATGCCACCAGGGCTGCCTTCCCCTCCATCGTGGGGCGCCCGAGGCACAGGGCATGATGGTGGGCATGGGTCAGAAAGATTCCTATGTGGGTGATGAGGCCCAGAGCAAGAGAGGCATCCTGACCCTGAAGTACCCCACTGAGCATGGCATTATCACCAACTGGGATGACATGGAGAGTATCTGGCACCTTTTACAACGAGCTGCATGTGGCTCCTGAGGAGCACCCCCTGCTGTTGACTGAGGCCCCCCCGAACCCCAAGGCCAACTGCGAGAAGATAACCCAGATCATGTTTGAAACCTTCAACACCTCAGCCATGTAAGTGGCCATCCAGGTCATGCTGTCCCTGTACACCTCCGGCCATACCACTGGCATCGTGATGGACTCCAGTGATGGGGTCACACTGTGCCCATCTATGAGGGGTATGCCATCCCCCTTGCCATCCTGTGTCTTGACCTGGCTGGCTGGGACCTGACTGACTACCTCATGAAGATCTTCACTGAGCATGGCTATAGCTTCACCACCAAGGCCGAGCGGGAAATTGTACGTGATATCAAGGAGAAGCTGTGTTGCGTCACCCTGGACTTCAAGCAGGAGATGGCCACGGCGGCCTTCAGCTACGCCCTGGAGAAGAGCTATGAGCTGCCTGATGGCCAGGTTATCACCATCAGCCTTCCTGGGCGTGGAATCCTGTGGCATCCATGAAACTACCTTCAACTCCAACAGGAAGCATGACATGGACATCCGCAAAGACCTGTACGCCAACACAGTGCTGTCTGGTGGTACCACCATGTACCCTGGCATCGCTGACAGGTTCCAGAAGGAGATCACCGCCCTGGCGCCCAGCATGATGAAGATCAAGATCACTGCTCCTCCCGAGCGCAAGTACTCCCTGTGGATCGGCGCCTCCATCCTGGCCTTGCTGTCCATCTTCCAGCAGATGTGGATCAGCAAGCAGGAGCACAAGGAATCCGGCCCCTTTATCATCCACCGCAAATGCTTCTAGGCTGACTGTGACTTAGTTGTGTTACACCCTTTCTTGACAAAACCTAACTTGCGAAGAAAGCAAGATGATATTGGCATGGCTTTATTCATTTTTTAATTTTGTTTTGTTTTGTTTTGTTTTGTGGCTTGACTTAGGATTTAAAAACTGGAATGGTGTCGGTTGGAGCGGCATCCCCCAAAGTTCTACGATGCGGCTGAGGACTTTGATTGTACATTGTTCTTTTTTTTTAAATAGTCATTCCAATAGCGTGAGATGCATTGTTACAGGAAGTCCTTCCCTTCCCAAAGGCCACCGTATTTCCCTCTAAGTCGAATGGGCCAGTCCTCTCCCAACTCCACACAGGGGAGATAATAGCGTTGCTTTTGTGTAAATTATGTAACGCAACATTTTTAAAATATTCAGCTTAATCCTTTTTTTTGTTTGTTTTATTTTGAAAGTTTTTAGCCTTTGTGCCTACTCTTTTTTGTCCCTCAATTTGAGATGTATGAAGACTTCTCATTAAGCAGCCAGGGCTTACTTGTACACTGACTTGAGACCAGCTGAATAAAAGTGCACACCTTAAAACAAATGTTTTCAAAAACATGAAGCCAGATACAAAAAGAACAAATATTGTGTGATTTCCCCTTACATGAGATACCTGCAGTGGTCAAATGTAGAGAGATGGAAAGTAGAATTGTGCTTACCAGGGATTGGGGTGAAGAGAGAATGGGGAAATTCTCTGCTGTTATTGTTTTTAAAACCCATTATTGGCCGGGCGTGGTGGCTCACACCTATAATCCCAGCACTTTGGGAGGCTGAGGTGGGTGGATCATGAGGTCAGGAGTTCAAGACCAGCCTGACCAACATAGTGAAACCCCATGTCTACTAAAAAGACAAAAATTAGCCAGGTGTGGTGCCGTGTGCCTGTAATCCCAGCTACTTGGGAGCCTGAGGCAGGAGAATTGCTTGAACCTGGAAGGTGGAGGTTGCAGTGAGCTGAGAGTGTACTATTGCACCCCAGCCTGAGTAACAAAGCAAGGCTCCATCTCAAAAAAAAAAAAAAAAGCCATTATTGCTTAATTGGTACAGAATTTCAGTTTGGGAAGATAAAAATGTTCTGGAGATGGATGGTGGTGATGGCTATACAACAATATGAATATACCTAATGCCACAGAACTGTACACTTAAAAATAGTTAAATGATAAATTTTATGTCACATATATTTTACCACAATTAAAACAAAAGTAAATCAGAAGGTCAGAAGGGCAGTTAGTATCGCAGCACCTGTGGGCCTTGGAAGTTAAACAGACCTGGTCTAAGGTCCTGCTTTGCCACTCAGTAGCTGTGTGACCTTGGTCAAGTAAACTAGCCCCATGGGCTCATCAGTAAAATAGGGATACCCCACATGGTTGTTGGAAGGATTAAATTAGATGGTGTAGGTGATGCCCTTGTCACAGAGCCTGGCACCTGGCGAGTGCTCAGTAAATGCTGGCTGGGATTAGGAAGCAGAATGCACAGTGGTTACACCACCCTGGAGTTGGACCACTTGATGACGAATCCTGGCAATCCACCTCTTACCATCAGAAGGATTGGGCAAATTACTGGACTTCTCTGTGCCCTAGCTGTCTCATTTGTAAAGTAGAGAAAATTATAGGTCCACCTCAGAGCGTTGTTATAAGGATTACAGCATTTCCATTAATGAACACATACATTAACACGTGAAGCACTCAAAAACATGCCTAGCAAGCACTATTTAAATATTCACTTTCATTACTAGGAGCAATTCTGGGGTAATGGACAAAAATGATCAAATAGCCTTATCAGAATACACACACCAAGTATTTATTTAGGGAATTATGATTTGACTTGTACTGCCTCATTTTAATTGTTGTTTGATATGGTTTGGATTTGTGTCCCTGCCCAAATTTCATGTTGAATTGTAATCTCCATTGTTGGAGAAGGGGCCTGGTGGGGGGTGACTGGATCATGGGGGCAGATTTCCCCTTTGCTGTTCTTGTGATAGTGAGTTCTCATGACATCTGGTTGTTTAAGTGTGTAGCACCTGCCCCCTCGAACTCTTCCTTCTGCTCCAGCCATGTAAGACATGCCTCCTTCCTCTTCGCCTTCTGCCATGATTGTAAGTTTCCTGAGGCCTCCCTTGCTATGCTTCCTGTACTTCCTGTACAGCCTGGGGAACTGTAAGTCAATTAAACCTCTTTTCTTTACAAATTACCCAGACTCTGGTACTTCTTTATAGCAATACGAGAACAGACTAATACATTGTTATTATGGTCAGTTAGCACTTCTTAGATGCTTACTATGTCCCAGGCACTCTGCAAAGCAGTTTCTAAGCATTGCCTTTTCAAATCCTCTCAACATTCCCCATTTAACAAGACACAGAGCAGATGAGCAGCTTGCCCAAGCGTCAGCCAACTAGAACCACCAGGTGTCTGACTCTAGGTTACATCGCTCTACTCTACCTCTTATAATAGCCTGTAGCTGTTGCCAGTGAAAACACAGATAGAACACAAAAAAATGAATAAATAAAGCCTCTGGGATGGGGGTCAATAATTGAGACTGGAACCTGGGATAAAATTGGTATTGCATTAAGCATTAATTTAGAACTAAGCCTCCCAGAGACCAAGGCAAAATGTCATACGGTATCTGACTTTTAAAGAGAAGCCCTGCTTATCCTTCCCTCACCCCAAACCTGGCACATTCCTATACACATTTACTCATAATTAAAATCTAGGCACAATCTATATTTGCCAGGCACTTTTCAGATTTTCAAAAGATATACTTGCTCCTGACACCAAAGTCTCAGCTAAATTGATGGTGTGGATTCTCATAGGAGGAATATTGAGAGACCTGATCAATGACAGCTTCATGAGAGCTGGTGCAGGGGCTGTGTGACCGCAACCCAAGGGACTATTCTTGGTGTCAGCCCTAGATAAAGGCAGGCAGCAGAGTGTTCAGTCTGTGGGCCCTGGCAGGGGTAGGTACCAGTGGATCATAGGCTCTTTGCCTGACAATGAACTACTGTGATCTGTTCAACTGCAAGTAACCATTAACACCGTCGTGTGGAAAATGATGCATTGCTTTATACTGTACTCTTAAATGGACAAGGAATAGTAGGTCCAAAGATTTAAGAAGAAAGTATAGATGAAATTAAAATTTAAAATCATACCCATTGGCCTAGTGTATTTTCCCTGAAAATTGGGGGAAATACAGAAGCACTAGATTTTAGTAGGAGAACATCTTGGAACGGCTCAGAGAAAAGTAGTGATTGCAAAATAAGGTTACATGTGAGAGGACAAAGTGCCTTAATGCCTCCCTTATTTTTCATCGGGGTTGGGGGGCAGTCTCTGAAGTGGGAGGTCAAAGCCGTCCACAGGTAAGGAGGAACTGGCCAAGCTGGAGGAGGCAGAGCTGTGGGCTTGCTGCCCTTCCAATCCCTAGAGTAGGGCAGGGGCCACTAGCTCTCAAAGGTCAGCCTTCTTCCAAAGCAAGGATTTCTTTCTGTGCCATGGGCTAGGTATTCTATTTCTTACTCTGCCATTGGGGCTAACAGCAGTGAGCTAATGTGCTTTATGAATTTCCAAGACAGAGCAGCTTAATGCTGCCTTTCCCAAACTTTGATCAAGGGAAATCTGTATTGGCAGCACATCTATTAATATCCACAGGACAGGGTTCCTCACAGTACATTGATCTAATGTAATGAGCAGACACAGGTGAATAAACTCTGGCCAATGACCAAGGTAAAGGAAACATAATCCTTGTATTGTGCTTTCATCTTACTTTCTATTTTAAATGTTGGTTTCTCTTTAAATGAGGCCCTCTGCCCTACAGGGGTCCTTTGTGCAAGAAAGTGTGTTTGCATTTCAAAGCCTTACATTTCCCAATAAAGCCAACTTCTGAGAACACATTTTACTTTGATAAAGACCTTCCTGAGATTAGAAAGCTAAACAATAGTACAGTGCATTAAAAAGTTCTTTACCATGGAATTAGCCAGGAGAGACCCATAAATACTTACTTATACAATCTTCTTTGTCTGTGAATCCACTGGACAACTACATAGCCAACATGCTAAGGAAATATGTGACCATCCATATGTGGGTGGGTTAATGGGTAGGAACTGTGGGGCATGTGTCTTCCAGGAATACTAACTATTCACCAGCTGGGTGACTTTCACAAATCATTTCCCCTACATGCATCTTAATTTGGCATCTGAGAAATGAGGGTGTTGGATTACAGTGTTTCCAAACTTCTCCAAAGATAAGAATCCCTGGGGTAGTGGTTAAACATTGAGATTACTAAACCCTCCATGGAAATTCTGATGAAATGGATTTGGGTTGGGGCCCAGTGACCTGGCTTTTGTTTTTTAGTTGCTTGCTTCTATGTTTGCTTGCTTGTTCGTTTTTAGACAGGAGCTTTAGGTCCCTATCTTCAAGGAAGTTGGGGAAACCTTGACTAGATGACTGGGAGACTTTCCAACCCTGCCATTCTGTAATTCTGTGATTCTGCAAGGTAAGTGATCCACCAGCCCCCTCACTACAAGTTAAAATAAGATGGTGAGAAATTTTTCTTTTGTAGGTTCTCCCGATGATGGAGGGTGGGGGAAGCATCTGGTTATGTTTGCATGAAATAGATGTCTAGTTCTCACAAGTCAACAACACCGTAAGCCCTGTGGGAAGCCACAAAGCATAGTTGTTTTGTGCTTCTTAGAACCGTGAGGGTTCTTCCCATAAACTCTTCTGACAGGTTCTAAACTGGTGTCCCACACAGGGTGCTAGTGTCTGTTATTTTCCCCAAACCTCACATTTACAACTTGTGACATCCAGAAATGGTTTCAGAACCTCATAGCTCCACTAATGGCTCCCAAGGTAAGATGGTGACCTGTGGTCAAACTTCAAACTCCTACACGCACCAAACCTGTTCGCTTCCTCTTGCTTCTCTGGAAGCCAGTGGGTCCCTGAGACCAACTCAACCATTTGTGAGAACTGGTTGGGAAAATGAGGGCTGCTTTTCCAACCAAACCCTTGAGACAATCTGAAGGCAAAAGGCTAAAAGTTCCTGCGAGTTTAGCTTCTTTGAAAAAAAATCGAGAGAGATCCAAGATGGCTGATCACTAGCAGCTCGGGATTGCAGCTCCCACTGAAAGAGCAGAGAACGAGAGGATGCCACACTTTCAAATCAATTTTTGTTGCTCACACACCAGGAGATTCCCAGCGGAGGAGCCCCACGTGTCGCCAGCATGACTCTTGAGGCCGGTGAGGCGGTTTTGCCGCTGCCTTGGTGTGGCGGTTCTTGGTGCAGAGTCAGAAAAGCACCATCAATCTTAAAGCCACTGTTTTGGCTGGAGCAGTGGGTTGCTCAGATTCTAGCGCCGGGAATCAACAAGTTGGACGTCCATTCAGAAACCCAACTATAAAGACGGTAATTATAAAGACCACAGATGGATAAATTCATAATGAAGGGAAGAAACCAGCCTAAAAAGGCTGAGAATACCCAAAATCAGAACGCCTCTCCCTCTACAGGGGATCACAGTTCCTCATCAGCAACAGAACAAGGCCTGATGGAGAAAGACTGTGTTCCATTAGCAGAAGCAGACTTTAAAAAGTGGATGATAAGAAACTTCTGGGAATTAAAAGAACTTGTTCTAACCCAATGCAAAGAAACCAAGAACTTTGAAAAAAGGTTTGAAGAAATGTTAACAATAACACACAATTTAGAGAGGAATATAAGTGAATTAATGGAGCTGAAAAATACAACACGAGAACTTCGCGAACTATGCACAAGTTTTAACAGCCGAACTGATCAAGCAGAAGAAAAGATATCAGAGGTTGAAGACCAACTTCATGAAATAAAACAAAAAGACAAGATTAGAGAAAAAAGGATAAAAAAGAACAAGCAAAGTCTCCAAGAAATATGGGACTATGTGAAAAGACCTAATCTACATTTGATAGGTGTACCTGAATGTGACGAAGAGAATCAATCCAAGCTGGAAAATACGCTTCAGGATATTATTCAGGAAAACTTTCCCAACCTAGCAAGGCAGGACAATATTCAACTCCAGGAAATACAGAGAACACCACAAAAATATTCCTCAAGAAGACCAACCTCAAGGCACATAATCGCCAGATTCA
>NW_022436976.1:23390960-23622391 GCF_009761245.1 Sapajus apella | reverse complement strand
ATTCAGGAAAACTTTCCCAACCTAGCAAGGCAGGACAATATTCAACTCCAGGAAATACAGAGAACACCACAAAAATATTCCTCAAGAAGACCAACCTCAAGGCACATAATCGCCAGATTCACCAGGGTTGAAATGGAAGAGAAAATACTGAGGGCAGCCAGAGAGAAAGGTCAGGTTACCCATAAAGGGAAGCCCATCAGACTCACAGCAGATCTCTCAGTAGAAACCCTGCAAGACAGAAGAGAGTGGGGGACGATATTCAACAGCCTTAAGGAAAAAAACTTTCAACCCAGAATTTTACATCCAGCCAAACTAAGCTTCACAAGCGAAGGAAAAATAAAATCTTTTGTGAACAAGCAAGCACTCAGAGATTTCATCACCACCAGGCCTGCTTTACAAGAGCTTCTGAAAGAACCACTACAAATAGAAAGGAACAACCGGTATCAGCCTTTCTAAAAAATACCAAAAAATAAAGAATATCAACATAATTAAGAAATGGCATCAACTAAAATGGCAAAACAGCCAGCTAACATTAAATGACAGTATCAAACACACATATATTGTTATTAATTCTAAATTTAAATCGACTAAATCCCCCAATCCAAAGACACAGACAGGCAAAAAAAGCCAAGACCCATTGGTATGCTACATCCAGATCCATCTCACATGCAAGGATACATAAAGACTCAAAACAAAGGGATGGTGAAAAATTTACCAACCAAATGGAGAGCTAAAACAAATAAATAGAAAGCTGGAGTTGCAATTTTTGCTGATAAAATAGATTTCAAAGCAACAAAGATCAAAAGAAGCAAAGAAGGATATTACATAAAGATAAAAGGATCAATGTAACAAGAAGAGCTAAAGATCCTAAACATATATGCACCCAACACAGAAATACCCAGATATATAAGACTTACAAAGAGACTTGGACCCCCACACAATAATAGCGGGAGATTTCAACATCAATATTAGATAGATCAATGAGACAGAATGTTAACATCGATATCCAGGACTTGAACTCAGATATGGAATAAGTAGACTTAATTAACGTTCATAGAACTCTCCACTTTAAATACACAAAATATACACTCTTATCAGTACTACATCACACGTATTTACAGGTTTAAATGAAATATTGGTTGGCTGCTTGTTGATTATTTTCTTCCCTCATTTTTTTTTTATGTCTCTATTATTAAACACAATTACAGGCATACCCAGTTTTAGACAGCATTCTAGCCCGGGCAGTAGAGCAACACCCCTGTTCTCTCTCCCTCTTCCTCTTCCTCTTTCTTCCTTTCCTTTATTCTTTTTCTTTTTTTTTTTTTTATTCTTTTTCTTTCTTTCTCTCGTTTAAAAAAAAAAAAGGAAAAAAAATCTAGAGGATGCTCCCAAACAGTCATTTCTATTTGAAGTTTAAGCATTTTTAAGATGCACCTACACTTTCTCAAATCAATGATGCAAGCTGGAAAGAAAGCAGAAGATTTTAGAATCTCTTTGAACATCTTTGAAAACAGTAATCAATGTGAGAGAAGAGTTGACACTGGAGAAAGGAAATGTAAACATAAGACTGGTGAGTAAAGTAAAAACCCTGAAGTCCTGAATTAGAAATGTGAGTATTGGTATGAACCCATGATATATTTTATCTTTATATGCATGCGCACGCGCACGCGCGCGCGCACACACACACACACACACACACACACACACACACACATCTTCTAATTCTGTCCACTGAAAAAGGCTAGAAGCAAATGATCAACCCAGTAGAATGAGCACAGCGAATACTCATTGTAATCTCTAAATCCTGTTTTCCGTGGTGGCTAATGCCTGTAATCCCAGCACTTCGGGAGGCTAAGGCGGGAAGATTGCCTGAGTTCGGAAGTTAGAGGCTGCAGTGAGCTATAATGGCGCCACTACATTCCAGCCCAGATGACAGAGACAGACCAGACCCTGTTTCTAAAAATAAATAAATAAATCCTATTTTCCACCAAAAGGAGCCTGGGCTTTGTGGAGAAATACCTGATTCTAAATCTGGGACAGAAAATTGCAAGATGAGCCTGGATTGCTTTGTCACACTAGAAAGCAAGGAAACTATCACAGACCAGTAGGGTTGTTTCAGAAAGACTCAGCTGCTAATTTAAATAGCATCCGCCTAGCCAAAGATGCAATAATTTAAACACCAGTGAGAATAATCACTGCAATGTATTTAAACCAACAAATGTATTAAAAATCTATTAATTTATTTAGATACATTTAAAGTTCCATTGGCCAAAAAAATACATTGGTTACATTTGGAGGGTCCTAGGGAAACACCTTATTATTCTGAATATTGGTAAATAAAGAAAAAGAATCAAGCACTTAGGCTTATTCTTGGGCAATCTGTGTTTTAGTCAAATAGTGAATAACGAGAAAGGTATTTTTTTCTTTTTTGACAGAGTATTTTAGCTAACTAAATTACAAAGGAATGATATAATTTGACTATCATCAATTTGCACTTCCTAATGGATATGGATAGGAATCATTGATAGCTGCTGTTAATAATATCACACAGGAGAGGAGACAATCAAACATTACGTACCTCCTGATGGAAGTACACAGCATCTATGGAGTATTCGCACCAAAAAAAAACTTAAATTGAAATCTGATCAAGTTTCTAGATCTAATTAAAAATTTATAGGACTTGCAGGGATCAGAGGAAGATGAAATCAGCAGAAGACAGATTATAAGGAAAACACTATGACATTGGTCCAGTTTCTCCAATGAATAGGTTGCAAGGAAAGAAAAAAAAAGAAAAAGAGAATAGGTGAAGGCTGTAAATTAAAACAGACTTAAACAACCGGGCGCGGTGGCTTGCGCCTGTAATCCCAGCACTTTGGGAGGCCAAGATGGGGGGATCACCTGAGGTCGGGAGTTTGAGACCAGCCTGACCAACATGGAGAAATCCCATCTCTACTAAAAATACACAATTGGCTGGGTGTGGTGGCACACACCTGTAATCCCAGCTACTCAGGAGGCTGAGGCAAGAGAATTGCTTGAACCTGGGAGGTGGAGGTTTCGAAGAGCAGAGATCAAGCCATGGCACTCCATCCTGGGCAACAAGAGTGAAACTCCATCTCAAAAAAAAAAATCAGACCTAAACATATCAATTGTACAATACGTAGATTTTATTTGGGTCCTGATTCTACCTAAAAATAGTCAAACAATTATGAGACTTTCCTGTATTCAGGAAAGCTAAATACAGACTTGATGTATAATAATATGAAGGACTGTTAATTGGTTGGTTGGTTGGTTTTGTTTTGTTTTGAGACAGTGTCTCACTCTGTTGCCCAGGCTGGAATGCAATCTGCGATCTCGGCTCACTGCAGCCGCGACCTCCCAGGCTCAAGTAATCATCCCACCTCAGCCTCCCGAGTGGCTGGGACTACAGGCATGCACTACCACACCCAGCTAATTTTTTGTAGAGACGGGGTCTCGCCATGTTGGTGGTCTCAAACAATCTGCCTGCGTTGGCCTCCCAAAGTCTCCCAAAATGCTGGCATTACAGTGTGAGCCAACCACACCAATTTTTTTGTTTGTTTTTGTTTTTTAGAAACAGGTCTCCCTCTGTAACTCAAGATGAAGTGAAGTGGCACAATCATGACTCTCTGCAGCCTCAACTTTCTGAGCTCAAGCGATCCACCCTGCCTCAACCTCTGGAGTGGCTGGGACTACTGCAGGCTCACGCCACCACCCCAGCTAATTTACTTTTATTTTTTTGTCGAGATGGGGTCTCAATATGGTCTGAAGCTCCTGGATCAATGGATCCTCTTGCTTTTATTTTTTGTGGAGATGGGGTCTCCAAGTTGGTCTGGAACTCCTGGCCTCAAAGGATCCTCTTGCTTCAGCCTCCCAAAGTGCTAGGGTTAACTGGTGTGAGCTGCTGCACCAGGACTATTAATTTTTTACAGTATGGAAATGGCTCTGATCATGTTTTAAAAAAAAGTTCCTATATTTAAAAAATTTATACATATTTATGGGAAAAAAAAACGATATTGTGCCTGAGATTTGCTTCAAAAAATCTAGTTTGGGGGGGAATGGAAAGCATGGAAGAAATGAGATGGCTGTGAGTTGATTACCGTCAAGCTGGATGGGGGTTTCATGGAGGTTCATTGTGCTATTCTCTCTGCTTTTGTATAGAGTAAAATTTTTCTATAATAAAAATAAATGTAGGTAGGATTGATTGTTCCCTCTCTTGAAAGGATTCACCTTGCACATTCTTGAAATGTGGCCAAGGAAGCCACCCCCTGTCCCCGTTCCTGTGAGATGAGGTATCCCTGGAGCCCGCAGAAGTGGGTGTGACTCTACGCTGTCGCTCACATCTATTGAAGTCTTGAAAAATAACAGACCTCAATAAACATTCAAAAGCTACTTTCTCCAACATCAAGTTATTATACTGTTGTCTGTAGGGTAGGGAGCAACAAAGGGCCATGATGTTAGACTCCAGAACTCAAAAATTTTTTCCCTTGTCTTTACTGAAAACTCGGATCATCTTCATATTTCCTTCTGAGACCAGAAGGAAGATCTGGGGCTCTTGGCCAGCATCTCCTCCATGTCAGGATTGGCCTCTTTCTTTCCATTTCTTTAAAGAATGAAAAAGAGCAGAAGAACCTGGAAAACATTATGCACCTTTCACAGAAATAAAATACAAGCATACCGTGTCAATTTCTCACAGACACTGGAGCCAGGCGCTCATTTTACTTTCAGATATGTGGGAGAATCTTTTGTTAGATACTCAGCCCAGCACAATGGGGAGAAAACAGAATATACATATATGGTAACTAGGTTGTAAATAGATTTTAATCCCTTGAGCCAGCCTGCCTTTAATTCCTAATGCCCTGCCCCACAATGAAATTACATGGCCAATATCCTAGATCTCAGGTTTTCAAAGTTTCCTTCTTTAAGCAGCCCTGGAATTCCTTACGTGCATAGAAACAAAAACAATTTTATGATAAATGACTCAGAAAGAAACAACCTTGCAATAAACTTTCAACATTTTCCTGAACAGGAAGAGTTAACAGTCCCAAACAAAGCCACCCAAATTGTTTTTCTTGCTTGCTGAGGTGCAAATCTTTGCTCTGCACACTGATTTCTGGTCCATGGTGACCTTTTCATTAATTTGCTGGCAGATTTGAAGCAAATCTGGTTCCCATCCTTTCCACAAATCCTCGATCTCTCCTGAGAGCCAGTCTCGGCCCAGAAAAGTGCTGTTAGAAACAAAAATGAATTAACAGTGAGTAAAAAAAATATTGAGTAAGTCATGCTTAACCTTCTTCATGCCTTCTTTCCTTTAATACTCATCCATCCCTCTGAGGTGACTGCTTGAACTTTCTTCATTTCATACACGGAGAAACTGGAGCTTAAAGGGTTTACAACTTGTGAGAGGCTGAGCTATGACTTGACAAATTTCTTTTTGACTCCAAAGCTCAAGCTTATAATCACTGTAATAAACCTCTTTTATCAGGAGGCTTTGGAAGGACTTATTTACTTTAAAAGTAGCAGAACTTTGCAGGAAAGACGCCAAGGCAGCAAGACATAGTAAGAAAGGGCATGTATGGTTGTGCATGCTGAGCCCTACAGAGGGCGCTGTTTGCACTATAGTTTATGGAACTAGCGTCCTCGGAGTTGTGTTGGGCACTGGCTGCAGCAGGACTACCTGCCTGAATGAGCATGAGCTTTGAAGTTTCAATAAGCTATTATGTTCTTTGACCATGGGTAAGTTGCTTGGGGTTGCCAATAAATGCAGAACAGACAATTCTGCTAAGATGACTGCTACCCTAGTGGCTATTGCAGTGGTTATGAATACGGATTTATGAGTACTGTACACAGAAAACAATCTCTCCCAGTGTGTTCTTCCTGAGGGTAGAAGATCACTTTGTATTATTTGGCCAAGTGCAAGTTCCTTCTCCTCCCTCTAATCCTCTGAATGCAGAAGTGCTTAGATCTCAGTCTTTGGGCATCTCCTCTACCTATACTCATTTTCAAGGTGATCTCATCTAGCCCCGTAGCTCAAATGCCATCCACATACAGCTCCCAAATTCTATCTCCAGCTTTATCCTCTCGCCTAGCTCCAGACTCTATCTCCATCTTAACCTCTCCACTTGGGCATCTGATACAACCCTGAAGTGACACATGACCTAAGACATCTGGGATAGAAGTCTTGCTTTCCACTCCTTACCTGCTCTTTCCCCAGTCTTTCTCAACCCTGTAAAAGACAACACCCTTCAACCATCTGGCTCAGGTCAAAAGTCTACAAGTCATTCCTAACTCCTCTCCTTGTGTTAAGTCCGATTTCAATGCAAGTCCTATCAGTTCTGCCCCTCAACATTTATCTTTATTGGGCCTCTTCTGCCCATGTCCGCTTGCTGCTTTTGTGTATGTGTTGGTAAGCTTCATGAGTCATATATTTTATTTTCCCAGCATTGGAGACTAGATGTTTATGGCTTTCCAAAATTCATACATTGAAACCTAATCCCCAAGGTTATGGTATGGGGTGATGGGCCTTTGGGAGGTGATTAAGTCATGAGGGTGGAATCCTCATGAATAGGATTGTGCCTTTATTTTTAAAAGAAGGTTCCAGAGAACTCCCTTGCCCTTCCACCATTTGAAGACACGGTGAAAAGATGGCCATCTACGAACCAAGAAGCAAGGCCTCGCCAGACACCAAATCTGACAGCATCTTGATCTTAGACTTTCCAGCCTCCAGAACTATGAGAAATAAATTTCTGTGGTTTATAAGCCCCCTGTCTATGATAGTTTGTAATAGCTGGCCAAATGCACCCAGATAAATTTTGTCTTTCAATATGTGGGTTATAATTTTCCCTTTAAAACAGTGTCTTCAGGGGTGGGTCCTAAATATAAAACTTTTATTGCTCTCAATTTCAAACCAATATAAACACCTAATCCTAGTCCTGCTTTGACCACCTGTCTCCCTCTTGGCCCTCTTTAAACCCACCTGCTGCACCGAGGCAAAATGCATCTTCAACTTTTCCCACCATCAAACCCCATTGCTCACGGCAGTACTTCCCCAAGCGTGTTTCAAAGAATACAAACTCTCCACGATATTATATGGATGAAAAAAGTTTTCATGGTCAATTAAGTTGAAGAATGAAAATTAATTAGGTTTAATTACATCTCAGAGTCTTCAATATGCTAACGTTCATTTTGGAGCTCCAACTGGGAGATAGGAAATAAAGCCTTTGTCAAACTATGTGGCAACAAAAGAGCCCAGTGTACCTCAGAATACACTTTGGATGTGACTGGTCTCTGAGCTGAACTTGGATTTCCTTGTCCATCTCTCTTCCTTTCCAATTGCTAGCTGCTATTTTTGATAACGTAGACAACGGGAGGAAGGACACCAGCAGCTTCAGGAAAACTTAAGGTTTAAATCTCTGGTCAAATTATTTCTCAGGACATGTGCCGACTAGTGTCCCTGGGCCCCCCTGGAGAGGCTGAGTTCTGTGGGCTGTGCCACCAGGAGTCCTGGGCCTCTGGCTTCCAGCTGGGTTTGGCCAATGGAAAGCAGTGGTAGCAGAGGCGAGGGGAGGGTGCTCATGCCTTCCCTCTGGTGGTTCTGCAGTGCTCCCACGCTCTCCCCCGCCCCAGCCCTTGTCTGGTAGAGGTGACTCACTTTCTCTTCCCCTTGAGGCCTGGGGGTGATCACGGCTTCCAGATGCTAGTAACCCCCGGGGGCTTCGTCATCTCTTGTTAGTCCCCTTAATTCTGTCCACACCTTTGTAAATAGTCCATTTCTTAGACTCTTCAATTAAACCTTCTGACTACACCATCCTATTTTCCCTGATGGAGACAGGACTTTAGCCTCCTTCCAAAATGAGGATGGTAACATCTACCTCTCGGAGCCGCTGAGGATGTTCAGTGAAAGCACCCAAGGTGTGATGCACCCAGTACAGTGCCTGACCCCCAGCAGTGCCCACTGAATGAGAGATGGCTGCCCCGATCCTGCCAGTTTTCCAAGTAGTCAGCTCCTCAGGAGTCTCTCTGCTCTCTTGCCAGTGATCCAGGCTGAGGTGGGAAGAGGAAAATTATGCCAGACCCCAGTCTGAAGAGACCAAGCTGTCGCCGGGGACACAGGGTCCGGTCAGCAGTCACAGAACAGGACTGACCTGCAGATCCCACTCCAGGGCCCCGGAACAGAGGATCCTAACAGGGACTGGAACAGCCGAGAGTCAGGGCGCCTGTGTGCCCAGCATTCCTCTTGGAAGAAAGCAGCCTCTGTGCTGGGCCCAGATGGTCTGGCCCCCCACACTAGCCAATTGTTTTCCGAGGAGGAAATCCTTCCAGCTTCCAGTCTACTCTTTGTCCCCCACGGAGGTGATGAAGTGGCCTGGAAGAGGGGGTGCCGTTTGGAAAGGGAGGACACTTGAACTAGCTTTCCAGTATATTTCCCAACACGCATACACTGGGGAAATTTTAAAAGGGGTTAATAAGCCAGGTGCAGTGGCGAGTGCCTGTAATTCCACCTACTTGGGAGGCTGAGGCAGGAAGATCATTTAAGGCCAGGAGTTTGAGACCAGCAAGACCTTGTCTCTAAAATAAATTTTTTTTTTTTAATAGTAAAAAAAGAAAAAGACCAAGTACAGTAGCTCATGCCTGTAATCCCAGTATTTTGGGAGGCTGAGGTCGGCAGATCACTTGAAGCCAGGAGTTCAAGACCGCCCTGGCCAACATGGCAAAACCTTCTCTCTATTAAAAATACAAAAATTACCCGGGCATGGTGGCACATGCCTATGGCCCCAGCTTCTCGGGTGACTGAGGCACAAGAATTGCTTGGATCCAGGAGGCAGAGGTTGTAGTGAGCTGAGATCGCACCACTGCACTCCAGCCTGGGTGACAGAGTAAGACTCTGTCTCAAAATAAATAAATAAATACATACATACATAAAATAGGAATAAAAAATGAAAGGGGATCACACCTGTAATCCTAGCACTTTGGGAGGCCGCGGTGGGCAAATCATCTCAGGTTAGGAGTTCGAGAGCAGCCTGGCCAACATGGAGAAATCCCGTCTCTACTAAAAATGCAAAAATTAGCCAGATGTGGTGGCGGATGCCTGTGATCTCAGCTACTTGAGAGGCTGAGGCAGGAGAATCACTTGAACCAGGGAGGTGGAGGTTGCAGTGAGCCAAGATCACGTCACTGCACTCCAATCCGGGGGACAGAGTGAGACTCTGTCTCAAATAAATAAATAAATAAATAATAGAAGCTCGTTAATGGAAATGATATATTAGAGAATACTTAGTGAATCTGCAGGCTGGCAAATGTATTTATACTGAGCCCTCATAAAGGAAATTAATGTATCGGGTGTGTTGAACAAAACATGCCTGACTTATGGCATGTAACCAAAATGCCGTTTTATTTTGTTTTCTACCAACTCTTTAAATCAATTGAATGGGTAACATTTTTACAATTTCTCGAAAATCAGGGAGTTTTTTTCTAATCACTTCTAAAGCCAGGAACAGATGGTCTAATTCAGAAGCAAAACAACACAGTATGGTACCCAGCACCTCAAAATTCCCTTAGGGCAAGTCTTCTTTGCCTTCTCCCCACCCAGGTGCTCTCTGGTAGAAAATTGTCTCCCAGGACCAGGATCCCTCCTGTGGCAGAGGTGCCAGCTGAAGGAACTCTGAGCTCTCCACCACCCTGGGGCCTTAGCGATTTAAAATGTAAAATTTCTCCCAGCATCAGGGAATCTGCCATTGATCTGCCACAGAGAGACATGACTAGTCAAATGTCAAATGAGAATGCAGAAAAAGAAGCCAGGCAAGGAGGGGGGCAGGCCTCTGCCTGGAGGCGGAGCAGGGAAGGTTTCATGGCTCTCTACCCCGAGGCTCTTTGCCTTCCCATCCCAAGGCGCCTCCAGAGACCCTGGGGACCCTGAGGCTCTCCCAGTGATGCGGGGGATCTAGCTCTGGTATCACAGGATGCCCTGATGTCAAGCAATCCACAAGTAGGATAGTGAGGTTTTTAACTCCCCAAAAGCTATAGTAAATACAAGCCTGAGAGACAGGAGGAAGGACGTAAGAAAGAGAACGTGTCACATGCCAGGGCCAAATTAAATGTCTCTCTCCCTCCAGACACTCTGCAGGACTCTCCATGACATACTGGCTCAACAGGCTGAGTCGCAGCTCCAGAAATTTATTTTGAGAACTGCAGATCTCTGGAGATGGTGAAATTGCAAGTCTAAACAAATCTCTGTGTCAAGCCAGGGCACAGGTGGGTTGTGGATGGTATCTAGACATCTGGCTTGGAACTATTTGGGAGGACAGGCTATGAAGGAAACCCTTGGCCCAGGACCCTAAATATTTTTCTAACTTAGAATGAGAAGATACTGGTCACAGCCCTTCCACTTGATCCCAACCCCTTCAACCGCCCCCCACCAGACCCACTACCTGAAGCCCCTGGTGTGGTAGGCAGAATAACGGCCCCTCAAACATGTCCATGTCTTAATCTACTGAACTGGAGAATGTTATCCCACATGGCAAAAGGGACTTGGCAGGTGTGATTTTTTTTTTTTTTTTTTTTTTTGAGACGGAGTTTCACTCTTGTTACCCAGGCTGGAGTGCAATGGCGCGATCTCGGCTCACCGCAACCTCCGCCTCCTGGGTTCAGGCAATTCTCCTGCCTCAGCCTCCTGAGTAGCTGGGACTACAGGCACGCGCCACCATGCCCAGCTAATTTTTTGTATTTTTAGTAGAGACGGGGTTTCACCATGTTGACCAGGATGGTCTCGATCTCTTGACCTCATGATCCACCCGCCTCAACCTCCCAAAGTGCTGGGATTACAGGCGTGAGCCACCGCGCCCGGCCTTGGCAGGTGTGATTTAATGAAAGATCTCGAGATGGGGAGATTATCCAGTGGGTGCGCCCAGTGTCATCACGAGGGCCCTTAGAAGAGGGAGGTGGGAGTGTCAGAGTCAGAGAAAGGATTGACAGCAGAAGCAGAGTCAGAGGGCGAGGACTGCTGGCTTTGAAGATGAAAGAGGCCATCAGCTAAGGAATGGGCAGCCTCTAGAAGCTGAGAAGACAAAAATGAATTCTCCCCACGGAGCCTCCAGACAGTGCAGCGCAGCTGCCTCCTTGACTTTAAGCCGGTGAAACAGACTTCAGACTTCTTCAGAACTATAACATGATAAACTTAGTGTTTTAAGACACAAAGTTAGTACTTGTTACAGCCGCCACAGGAAACAAACACAGGTGGTAAGAGAACATTGATATGGTCCTTTCAGCTTCCTGAAGCCCCAGTTAAAAATAATCCTGATGAGAAGACATCACCCTGCCCACCCACCCCACCACTGTCCACTTTATTGCTGTAGAGCCCACTTCCGAAAGCTGGATGATTCATGGTCGCTCACATCCAGTCCTTAGTCACAATCAGGGACACCACAGGGTGTTCCAGTGCAGAGTATAGCTGTCCCACTTCATGATGCCCCATCCTAGAGTGGATGCATTTTGATATGAGGATGAATTCCCTTTTAGAAAGAAAACCCCAATCCAGACTTCTTTTTCGCCAGTTATGAGGCACTCGCGGCAATGCGGAGGATCTAGCTCTGGTATCACAGGATGCCCTGATGTCAAGTAATCCACAAGTAGGATAGTGAGGTTTAATTCCCCACAAGCCATAGTAAATGCAAGCTTGAAAGCCAGGAGGAAGGAGGTAAGAAGGAGATTAAAAGATCATGGTGACTCATAGGGTGGTGGGACGAATGAATGGCCAGCCTACGTAATTTCCCGATGAGAAACATCAGCAAGTGCTAGATGGTATTCAAGTATTCTTTTTTTTTTCTGCCTAACCAATGTGCTAAGGTATTCTAGTATTTTTTCCCTCCCTCCCTCCCTCCTTCCTTCCTTCCTTCCTTCCTTTCTTCCTTCCTTCCTTCCTTCCTTCCCCCCTCTCTCTCTGTCTCTTTCTCTCTTTCTTTCTTGAGACGAGTCTTACTCTGTCATCCAAGCCGGAGTGCAGTGGCACAACCTTGGCTCACTGCAACCTCCGCCTCCCGAGTTCAAGCAATTCTCCTGCTTCAGCCTCCCAAGTAGCTGGGATTACAGGCATGTGCCACCATGCCTGGCTAATTTTTGTATTTTTAGTAGAGATGGAGTTTCACCATGTTTGTCAGGCTGGTCTCAAACTCTTGACCTTGTGATCCGCCTGCCTCGGTCTTCCAAGTGCTGGGACTACATCGAGTATTCTTGAGGAAGACATCAGAAATAGGAAATACTGGGGATAAAAACACATGCCAGCCTAAGATCAATACTCAACGTTAACATTATTGGAACCACGTAAATATTATTCCCAGATGAGCCATATGGTGCATTGTGATTAATTTTCTATATTATACAACTTTTTGTTTTCTGTCAACAATTGCTTTTGTTTTGCTCCATTTCTTAGGTAATCTTCACTATTTAATTTTCAAATGCTGGAACTAAGTATAAATCTCCTAAGATGTTTAAATACATGAGGCAATCTAACCTAGAAGTGTTTTTTTTCTTGGTTGCTCCTGAATCCCTCCATCATCCTGGTCCTCTCTGGACCATTCCTCTGTAGGCTGATTGATAACGATACCTCTTATGATTAGCTTTGCTTCTGGATTGAGAGTGCTACATGGGCTAAGAGGTATCGTAGAGGAAATTGCCTTGGAGTATGTGTCAATTCCGATATTTTCCTGAAGAGAATTTATCGCCTCTATTCATACAGGGAACATTCTCAATCATATTGTATTTAGCCTCATCCTGGACCAACCCTCAAACTTTAACTGGCAATGGGCCAAGTAGATTTGGCCAAAGATGACTGGCAGTATATCAAACTTCTTGGAAATAAGTGAACACAGACCTGAAAAGAAGAGGCTGTTAATTGTACCCTGAGGGTAGACCTGGCTCCCACTGTACAAGGGGGCTTAAGCCCAGACCTGGCTCATCACCCAAAGTGGGCAAGGGTAGTGAGGCTTTCACCCAGGAAGGGGAGCCACATTATCAACGGTGTCCCTAAGATCAGATAAATAAATGAGCGTCATGTTAAAACGGTAACATAATGGGGCCAGGTGTGGTGGCTCAGGCCTGTAATCCCAGCACTTTGGGAGGCCAAGGCAGGCAGATCACTTGAGGCCAGGGGTTCAAGACCAGCCTGGTCAACATGATGATATCCCGTCTCTACTAAAAATACAAAAATTAGCCGGGCGTGGTGTGGTTCCAGCTACTTAGGTTGCTGAGGTATGAAAATTGTTTAAGCCCGGGAGGTGGAGGTTGCAGTGAGACAAGACCGCACCAATGCACCCCAGTCTGGGTGGCACAGCGAGACTCTGTCTCAAACAATAATAATAAAATAACATGCCGAATTATTTTTTCCTTTTTTCCTAATTTGTTAGCCAATTGTCCTAGAACAGACATTCTCAGTGGGGGTGACAAAACCATTACAATGGTTTGTGACCTTGCAAAGGGCCTTGGTACATACACAGACACACAGTATATCTGTGATATTAGAACTTTATGGGGAGAAGGGTGTTGTTTTTTTAAAAAATTGGCTAAAAAGCTTCCTTAAGGGGGCAATAAAAAAGACTGAGAAATATCATTCTAGAGATTACTGAATAAATGCTGATTGTAATTATTGAACTCTTTCTAGTAGGCTTTTTAGTTTAATCATTAAAATTAGAGTTGGGACTGGGTGCGGTGGTGCATGCCTGTAATCCCAGCACTTTGGGAGGCCAAGGCTAGCAGATCACAAGGTCAAGAGATTGAGACCGTCCTGGCCAACATGGTGAAACCCCATTTCTACTAAAAATACAAAAATTAGCCAGGCGTGGTGGCGCATGCCTGTAGTCCCAGCTACTTGGGAGGCTGAGGCAGGCGAATCGCTTGAACCTGGGAGGTGGAGGTTGCAGTGAGCCAAGATCTCGCCACTGCACTCCAGCCGGGCAACACAGCGAAATTCTGTCTCAAAATTTAAAAAATAATAAATAAAAATAAAATTAGAGTCAGAAGTGTTTTCTGTTTTTGTTCATGATTGGAAAAATAATTCCTACAAAAACTACCTTATAGCAGAATCCTTCAACGGTCATGGCCCAGGAAGCTGAGGTAGAAATAAGAAAGCCCGGTGTTACCTATTGGTAATTGTCCCGGCTAAAGAAACAAGAGAACGAGGGAAAATCTTATTTATGAAGCTCACCAAGTTATAAGATGAGGGACAGCTGTCCTTTCTCCAGGACACCTGGTGATGAGGCTACTCATATTCTCAGCAGTCATCTGGAATAAGATTCTAGTGCTAACGGGTGGGCCTCTCATTTTAAGTTGTGCCATCTGTGGGTGTGACCAAAGGACCCTAACAATCAACTATACTGCCACTTTTGAAAATCTTACAGTAAAAATTGGCTGAGAATAATTATACATAATCGGCTGTCAGAGGCAAACAGGAGCCCTGGGGTAAAATACTTGGTAGCTTGAATTCATTAATTGTTTAGAAGAAAGAGGTCAATCTGTACTCAAACCACAGGGGTCTGCAAACTTTGTCAAAGGCCAGAGAGTGAATATTTTAAGCTTTGTGGGACGCTTGTCTCCATCACAACTGTTCAACTGCCATCGCAGTGCAAAAGGGGCAATAGACACATTGTGAATGAATGGGCATGGCTGTGTTCCATTAAAACTTTATTTTTAACAAAAGAGGCAGCAGGTGAATTTGGCCTGCAGGTCATAGTCAACCAACCCCTGCTCAATCATATTACCCTTTGCTACCATGGAGTTTGCTTTCTTTAAAGGATGTAGCTGTCATCTATGCAAACACTTGTTAGAATGTTCTGGTATTTTTCCTGATGAAAATTGAGTAGAACAAAAAACTGGAAGCTGCAGTTGAGTTTGGTCGAAGCCCCAGAGGCCCATTTTGATGAGAATATTCCTTAGCAAAAAGCCCAGCCCTGGATACCACTCTGACAGCAGACACAAGGTAAGTGGGAAGTTTATGATGTGATTATGACACATTGCATGCCTGGATCAAAATATCTCATGTACCCTATAAATACATTCACCTACCGTGTATCCACAAAAATTAAAAAATTTTTAAGAAAAGAGGTGGAATAAGCCTGGGTTGGAGATGTGCATTTTTTGGGAGGTGGGGAAGGTTTCAAGGTCCACACATAGGCCCTTCTTTTGGTAAATAATACATTCTGTGCAGCTATTGCACGTGTCAGTTTGTCCGTATATTTCATTGAACTGTTTATGGAGAAGGGGAGGATAAGAAAACATGTCTTGCTTCTCTTTGTATCTCAGCCCCTAACACTGAGCCCACCACAGTGGTAGCACTCAACCAACAAAGGATCACACAGATCAGGCCTACGACTCTAAAGAATATATCCTCAGGCAACCAGAATTTGGGGTGAAAGCTCCTTAGGGCCCTCTGACCTGAGGCTGGGAGTGACCCAGAGTTTGTGTTGTGTCTGAGATTAAAAAAAGAAAAAAAGTGGGTCTTAAGTGGTCCCGGCTGTGGGGAGAGGAGGGCCTGAGAGTCCGGGAGTCAGGTGGGGCTGGACAACTATTGTTCTACTTGACTTTTTTTTTTAGAGATGGGGTCTCACTCTGTCGCTCAGGATGGAGTGCAGTGCCGCAATCAGAGCTCACTGCAGCCTCTAACTTCTGGACTCAAGCAATCCTCCTGCCTCAACTGTGAGTAGCAGGGGCTGCACATCCTGCTAATTTTAAAATTTTTTTTTTGTAGAAATGGGATCCTACTATGTTGCCCAAGTTGGTCTCGAACTGGGTGGCAATAAAAAAGATTGAGAAATATTGTTCTAGAGATTACTGAATAAATGCCAATTGTAATTATTGATCTCTTTATAGTAGGCTTTTTAGTTAATCATTAAAATTAGAGTCGGGGCCACGTGCAGTGGTGCATGCCTGTAATCCTAGTGCTTTGGGAGGCTGAGGCAGGCGGCCTAAGGCAATCCTCCTGCCTCAGCCTCCCAAAGAGCTGAGATGACAGGAATAAACCACCGTGCCTGACTTGTTATTACTTGATGAATGCTTGTTAAGAATAAAACCTGGCCAGGCATGGTGGCTCACACCTGTAATCCTAACACTTTGGGAGGCTCAAGTAGGCGGATCACTTGAGGTCAGGCGTTCACCAGCCTGGCCAACATGGTGAAACCCAGTCTCTACTAAAATACAAAATTAGCCAGGAATGAGAATCACTTGAACTCAGGAGACGGCAGTTGCAGGGAGCCAAGATCGCGCCACTGCACTCCAGTCTGGGCAACAGAGCAATACTCCGTCTCAAAAAAAAAAAAGAACAAAACCTGCAAAGAGAAGTTCATAATTCTCATTCCAAGACTATTTCAAATTCCAAATACATGGCTTCAAAAATGTCAAGCCCTCTTAAATGTGGGTACTGTCTGTGAGACTAGTTAGCCTTTCCATTCCATCTGCCCTCTCTCCCCTCCCAGGTGGGAGTAGGAGCCTCAGAGGAGGCTGGACTTCCCTGGTGTGCTTGCAGCTAAAGTCATCACTTTGGTGTGCATGTTGCCTGAAGGGAGAATGATATACAAGTTCACCAATGACAATGTCTCTACATAGAGTCCTGTCGGCAGTCAAAAACAGGCCCACCGAGTAACTTCTGACATCATTGACTGGTAATAGTGGATGTCAGTGAAACCAGAGCACCCTGATGAGATAAATGCCGGCAGGTGTGGGAAGGTCTAGCAGTCCCTTCTCATCAGCGGATGCCTGGTCTCATCAGGGCACAGCTCCCCCTCTTCTGGCCGTAAGGCAATCTGACCTCCCAGCAGATGAAGACTGTAAATCCACCCCTAGATTTGGCAAAATTAAGAAGGTTTCTGTGGTGACCTGAACAAAAGCCGATTAGAGTAAGCTTAAGGAAGAATGGGGGAAGAGAGAATTGGAGACAGTGAGAACTCATAGCTTTTTCAAGAATTTTGATGCAAAAACGATTAAAGAAATGAGACCAGGCCAGGTGCGGTGGCTCATGACTGTAGCGCCAGCACTTTGGGAAGCCAAGGTGGGTGGATCACGAGGTCAGCAATTCCAGATCAGCCTGGCCAATATGGTGAAACCCCGTCTCTACTAAAAGTACAAAAATTAGCTGGGTGTGGTGGTGTGTGCCTGTAATCCCAGCCACTCGGGAGGCTGAGGCAGAATCACTTGAACCCAGGAGGCAGAGGTTGCAGTGAGCCGAAATCACGCCACTGCACTCCAGCCTGGGCAACAGAGCAAGACTCTATTAGAAAGAAAGAAACAAACAAACAAACAAACAAACAAGAAATGAGACCATAATTGGTAGGCAGTGGGAGGTGGTGAGAAAGTGCTGGGACCAAATAAGATATAAGATGAAAGGAAAAATGGCACAACTGTATGCTCGCGGAGAATAGAGTAGGGAGAGCTAATGTCAGGAATGGATGGAAGGCCCCAGGGGAGTGGTAAGATTATTGAGCTGGGATATTAGAGGGAGAAAGCTGGAAAGATAAGAGACTGTGAGTGGCAAGTGGGATGTTTAACACTGAGATCAGGAAGAGCACAGAGGCTGAGCACAGTGGCTCACGCCTGTGCAGTCCCAGCACTTTGAGAGGCCAAGGCAGGAGGATTGCATGAGCCCAGGAATTCAAGACCAGCCTGGGCAACATTGTGAGACCCCCATCTCTACAAAATTAAAATTAAAATTAAAAAATAAAGAGCACGGACACCACCCTGAACCTACAGAAAGGCATCCCACAGAGGGTTGGCCTTACTGCCCGCGTTCGGGCTCCTTGTTGACTTCTGCTGAGAGGGCTTCTAGTTCAGCACAGGATCGTGAGGATGAGGGGTGTGCACTACAGATGGCTGAGCAGTGAGCTGAAATACCTAGGTCCCCAAGGCTCTGAAACAAGGCCATTCTATTCGCCCTGGGCTACCTGTCACAGGACTTCCACCTGAGAGAAAAAGCACCTCTCTTTCCTTAGGTTCCTGTTATTTTGGTTCTTAGTTCTTTGCAGCTGAACCTAATTCTAGCTAATATGAATAGTAATAGAAAAGAAGCCACTGTAACAAATTATCCCAAGTAAAATAGAATTTAGAGCTAAAAGTAAAAAAATAGTAGCTGTTGGTAAAAGGAATGATCAAAAAATCATAAATCTAAATGGACTTCTTAATATAGCTTGTTAATTTTAATAGACTTTTACCAAAAATGATAGTTTAAGTGAACAAAAAATAGTATTAGAAAGAGTGTACATATACAAAAATTACCGTGTATTACGTCCTAAAGTTTATTCTTAGTTGCCAAAAAATTAATCTACTCAAGCTAATTTAAGCAGAGAACAGCTAATAAGATATTCAGTAACTCCCAGTTTTCCAGGTAGGGCTGACAGCCAGGTATGTATATCAGGACCCATACAGCTAGGAAAAATGCCTACTCACATCATGAGACTGTCTTAGCAGAAATGTCACTGCCATTGCCTCCACCACTTGACACTCTGCACCTTTGACAGTAGGGACAAGATCCCAGTCCATGCTCTCTGCAGGAGGAGGCAGCCTCATTCTGTCCAGTGAAATATGGTCCTGAAATATGGTCTGTGTCTGGAATCTCCTCCTGACCTGTATTGCTATTAGAAGCAAGAAGACTAGAGAGGAGGTAAGTAATGATGGCGGCTTGGACCACATGGTGACAGGAGATCTGGACAGGTAGATAGATGGAGGGATATTTAGGGGGCAGAACTGACCAGACGGGGTGATAGACTGGATATGGGAGTTGTAAGAAAAGGGGGTTACAGTTACAGAGGGTGACTAACCTGAGGTGCAGGCTTATATAACTGGCTGGTTGGTGGTGCCATTCATTAACCAGAGAAGATTGGAGGGAACCAGCTGTCCTACGGTAGAAGAAGATCATGATCTTGGTTCTGGGCAGTTGGAGGTGCATTGACACGTTCAAGTGGAGATATCAAATAGGTGGTTGTATAAATGGCCCTGGAGCCCACAAGAAAGGTGGGGACTCTGGTGGGAATACGTGTGTCATCTGCATGGAGTTCGGTAATTGCTGCCATGGGGCGTAGATGAGCTTGGTAAGAAGAGAAGATGGAAGGAGTAGCAGGTCTAGGACTAAGCCTTGAGGAGCACTAGTTGGCCAAGCAGAAAAATAAACAACAACAAAACCAGAAACTGAAGAGGTGATGTCCAGACTTAGGAAGAAAGCCAGGAAGGTAAGGGAAAAGTATTAAAGGGGGTTCTCAGTGTGGAAAGGAAACATGGAGGTCTCCAATCACCATAGGGAAACGGTTTTTGATGGAATAATGGAAGTGAAAACCATGCTGAAGAGTAAATGTTAACAAGTGGTTTGGTAACCCTTTTTTACATAACTGTAGGTCTACCTAATTCCAAAGCCCATTCTCCTCACTTTTCAACATCCTGCTAAATTGTCCACTCGTCCTTCCTGCTTTTCTTTTCTTTTTTTTTTCCAAGACAGAGTCTTGCTCTATTGACCAGGCTGGAATGCAATGGCATGATCTCGACTCACTGCAACCTCCGCCTCCCAGGTTCAAGCAATTCTCCTGCGTCAGCCTCCGGAGTAGCTGAGATTACAGGCACATGCCACCAGGCCTGGCTAACTTTTGTATTCTTAGCAGAGATGGGGCTTCACCATGTTGGCCAGGCTGGTCTCAAACTCTTGACCCGGTAATCTGCCCGCCTTGGCCTCCCAAAGTGCTGGGATTACAGGCGTGAGCCACCGCACCAGGCCTTCTCCTGCTTTTCTCAGGCAGTATATTTAAACCACACAAGCAAAGAAACACCCAGCTGCCTAGAGTACCAGCTAACAGAATCTGGATAAATTATTAGCAATACTTACTGTTTAATGCAATTCTCTTTTTTGTCCTTATAACAATTACACACTCTGCCCTCCACATATATAATGAATGTGAGAACCATCTTTTGGCCTCCCCAAGCCACCATCTTTTGAAAAACCAGCGAATTTCAAGACCAGCCAACACTATGATGTGAGCGCCACCTACTGTTGAGAAACTTAAAAGCACATCTCGGAGAGTCCTGTCTTGAATTGGCTCAAAGTGTTACAGCCCACATGTTCCGGAGAGCCTGCCATGGCTGAAACACAGGTGATACTTATTTTCAGTTAACTAGTTAAAAGGTTAAAACTTTTAAAGTTCCATTTAATTTTCTTTTTTCTGGAGACAGAGTCTCACTCCATCCCCCAAGCTGCCATGCAGTGGCACGATCTTGGCTCACTGTAACCTCCATCTCCCAGGTTCAAGAGATTCTCATGCCTCAGCTTCCCAAGTAGCTGGGATTACAGGCACCTGCCACCATACCCGGCTAATTTTGTATTTTTAGTAGAAACCGGATTTCGCTATGTTGGCCAGGATGATCTCGAACTGAGTGATCTGCCCGCCTCAGCCTCCCAAATTGCTAGAATTACAGGAGTGAGCCACTGCACCGGGCCAAATTCCTTTTAATTCTTTTCTCTTTATTTAGTAAACTGGTCAATTATTTGTGCATATTCTCTCTTTTAACTAGAAAGCTCTGTCTTTTAACTACTTAAGACGTTTTAAGTTTTACAATGTAAGTTGTTTTATATGTAATGTTGGATGTTTTCAATAGTGGACATTTTTAAGACCTATTTGGTGGGCTTGCATTTAAAAACTTGAACTAGGCTGGGCACAGTGGCTCACGCTTGTAATCCCAGCACTTTGGGAGGCCAAGGTGGTTGGAGCACCTGAGGTCAGGAGTTTAAGACCAGCCTGGGCAACATGGCAAAACCCTGTCTCTACTAACAATACAAAAATTAGCCGGGCATGGTGGCACACGCTTGTAATCCCAGCTACTCCAGAGGCTGAGGCCGAAGAATCACTTGAACCCTGGAGGTGGAGGATGTGGTGAGCCGTGATCACGCCACTGTACTCCAGCCTGGGTGACCGAGCAAGACTCAGTCTCAAAAAAGAAAAAATTCTTTAACTCAGTCTCTGTTGATCACTTTCTTTATGCCAGGCCCTAGATACTAGAGAGCTAGAGTTTCATAAAATTATCTCAATGTAGACCAAACAATATAAAAATATAATAAAAGGCTAAGTGGTATAATGGAAGTCTCTATGAAGGAAAATCAGAAAAGCTTGGCATAGGCACAGGCGACTTTTGAACTATAAAATGTCAGAACAGGTAAGAATTTATTCATTTGTCCATTATTTATTAAGTACTTACTATATTCACAAAGATAAGTGTGCAGGATTCATTTTCTAAAAGAGGCCACAGCCTAACAGAGGAGGTAGATATATAAACAAATTATTTATCCCCCATCTCTTTGTATAAAATCAGAATAAAATGTGTTAATTAGGAATGGAAATATAAACATCAAGAGACTCAGATACTCATGTACTCAAAGAAGTCAACACTTGGTATAAAGTACTGTAACAGGAGAAGGTGCTATGTGAAATGATAACAGAGATGACTTGATTAACCTCATTACTTGGTGAGTCCTTCTACAGAAATATGAGTTCCTAAAGAGTGAAATTTGATCTTATTAATTTTGTAACTCCTGCACCTGAGAATTTTAGTGATTGTCTGACTCTCACACAGGTGGTTTGGGGCCTGAAACTGCAACATACCTTGCCTCATACACACACACCATAAATCATTATTTAAAATGGACCAGGTCTGGAGTGCCGCAAGGCATAAGTGAGAAATTGAAGAAATCCTCCTTGGGAAAAAATACAGGTTTTTTTTTTGTTTTTTTTTTTCTATAGCTGCTGTAAAAAATTGCCAAAAATGTAGTGACTTCAAACAACACACATTTATTACCTTACAGTTCCCTAGGTCAGACCTAGACCTCAATAGGCTAAGATGAAAGTGTCAGCAAGGAGCACAGGGAGCACACCTGTAATCCCAGGTACTCCGGAGGCTGAGGCGGGACGATCACTGAGCCAGCCGGGGAGTTTGAAGCCTGTCTGGGCAACATAGCAACCAGCAAGTTTGCATTCCTCTCTGGAGGTTCTAAGGGAGAACCCATCTTGTTGCTTTTGCCGGCTTCTAGAGGCTGACCATATTTCCTGCTCACAGCCCTCTTTCTTCATCTTCAAAGATAGGAACTTTAGACCTGTCTGACCTTTACTCTCTAGTCACATCACCTTCTCTCATTACAGCTACAAAAAAACCTCCATTTTGGGGGGCTGATTTGATGATATTGGGTACACCAGAGAATTCAGAATAATCTTCCTATCTCAAGGTCCTTAACCATGATCATATCTGCAAAGTCCCTTTGCCATGTAAGGCATTTTGTTCACAGGTTCCAGGCATTAGGACATCAGTGTCTTTGGAGGACCATCATTCTGCCTGCCACAAGGACCCCTCAACCCATGCCTCAAAATATTTTTGAGCTTCCAATTAAAAAAAACCCCAAACCCAAAAAAGCAACAAAACGAGACTAGGTAAAGATTTCAGCTACTGGAATTATGGGATATAAATTTTAAAAATAAGAATATTTGGCCAGGTCTGGTGGTTCGTGCATGTAATCCCAGCACTTTGGGAGGCCAAGGCGGGTGGGTCAACTGAGCCCAGGAGTTTGAGACCAGCCTGGGCAACATGGTGATACCCTGTCCCTACTAAAAGTACAAAAAAAAATCCAGGCATGGTGGCATGTACCTGTAGTGCCAGTTACTTTCCTTCTGCCAAAGTGCTGGATTATAGGTGTGAGCCACCCCGCCTGCCTGCCTGCATGCCTTTCTTCCTTCCTTCCTTCCTTCCTTTCTTCCTTCCTTCTTTCCTTCCTTCCTCTTTTCTTTCTCTCTTCCTATCTACTTTTTTCTTTCTTTCTTTTACATCTTGTTTAAGAAATCTTTTCCTATCCTGAGGTTAAATGGTTTTCTTCCAACACCATCTTCAAAAAGTTTAAAAGTGTGGTGGCTTACACTCGTAATTCCAGCACTTTGGGAGGCTGAGGCAGGAGGATCACTTGAAGCCAGGAGTTCAAGACCAGCCTGGATAACATGGTGAGACCCCCATCTCTATAAAATCAAAATGTTAATTAGGTAGGTGTGGTGGCATGCACCTGTACTTAGTGCCACTCAGGAAATGAAGCAGGAGGATTGTGTGAGCCCAGGCACTCAAGGAAGCAGTGATCTATTGATACGGGAGGGGCAGGGAAGTGCTGGGTAGAGAAGGATGTGGTCCCTGGTGAGGGCTCCACCCTCGGGCCTGTGTTCATGGACCTAAATGAAAACAGGCACTCCTGTTTTCATGCATGAAGATTAGATTTTTTTTTAGGACCACTCTGGTCCACCATGCCCCCATCGTGTGCCCGTATAAACCCAAGACCTTAGTGACCACACACACAAACAGGCTGAATGCTGAGAGCAGCAGAGGGACAGACGGGCAGAGAGAGGAGGAGAGCAGCAGAGCAGCATGGCAGAGACAGAGGGAAGAGGCATCTGAACATCAGCCAAGAACAGCCAAACTCTAGGGGAGGAGTATCTTCTCCCTCCCTCCACCTTCTAGCTCCCCATTCATCTTGCTGAGAGCCATCTCCACCACTCCATACAACCTTAAATTCATCCTTTGACTCCACGTGTGATCTGATTCTTCTGTGACACTGGGCAAGAGCTTGGGATACAGAGAGGTGTCACACTGGCCCTCTGCCCTTATGATAAGGCAGAAGGTCCACTGAGCTAATTAACACACAAGCTGACTGCAGACAGCAAAGCTGAAAGAGCTTTGTAACACTGGGGTTGCAGGCACCCACCCCTAGACACTACTGTGGGGCCGAGGACCTAAAGCACTCGCCCCAGCCTCTGCACCTGCTTGTCTGCATGCTCCCTCTACGGGTTTGAGCTTCAAGGCAACTGAACAGGTGAGCCATATGTATGTAGCACATCCTGCAAGGAGCATCAGGAAACTCTCCCATTTCACCATTGCACTTCAGCCTGGGTGAGAGTGAGACCCTGCCTCTAAAAAATAAAAATTAAAAAAAAAGTTGAGGCCAGGCGCGGTGTGGCTCACGCCTGTAATCCCAGCACTTTGGATGGCCAAGGCAGGTGGATCATGAGGTCAGGAGTTCGAGACTAGTCTGGCCAACATAGTGAAACCCCGTCTCTACTAAAAATACAAAAATTAGCCAGGTGCCGTGGTGTGTGCCTCTAGTCCCAGATTCTTGGGAGGCTGAGGCAGGAGAACTACTTGCACCTGGGAGGCAGAGGTTGCAGTGAGCTGAGACTATGCCATTGCACTCCAGCCTGAGTGACAGAGTGAGACTCTGACTCAAAAAAAAAAAAAAAGCTTAAACGTTTTTACATTTGGATTTTATAAACTTTTGTTTATAAACTGAGGTCTAAACAAAATTTTATTTTATTTTTTGAGACAGAGTCTCACTCTGTCACCTGGGCTGGAGTGCAGCAGTGCTATCTTGGCTCACTGTAACCTTCACCTCCTGAATTCCAGTGATTCTCCTGCCTCAGCCTTCTGAGTAGCTGGAACCACAGGTGCATGCCACAATGCCCGGCTAATCTTTGTATTTTTAGTGGAGATGGGGTCTTACCATATTGGTCAGGCTGGTCTCGAACTTCTAACGTCAGGTGATTCACCTGCCTCAGCCTCCCAAAGTGCTGGGATTACAGATGTGAGCCGCTGTGCCTGGCTTCCCTTATTTTTAAAAGGAAAAAAAAATTTTTTAATCTACTTATTTATTTTGAGACCAGGTTATGAAGCTGGCTAATTTTTGTATTTTTGGTAGAGACGAGGTTTCACCATGTCGCCAAGGCTGGTCTTGAACTCTTGGACTCAAGGGATCCACCACCCTTGGCCTCTCAAAGTTCTGGGATTACAGGCATGAGCCATTGTGCCTGGTTGAATTTAAATTTTTGTAGAGACAGGGTCTCACTATGTTACCCAGACTGGTCTTGAACTCCTGGCTTCAAGCAATACTCCTGCCTTGGCTTCCCAAAGTGTTAGGATTACAAGCATGGGCCATCATGCCTGGCCTTATTTTTCTATATGGATAAAAAACTATCCCAGGCCATTTATTAAATAGCTTATCCTTACCCCAGGGATCTGTAGTTCTCTTCTGTTATATTTCTACTTTGCAAATACTCGTCTGCTTCTGGATTTTCTGTTCTATTACTCGTATAATTACTATAGCTTTGTAATAAATCTTGATATCTGGTAGGGAAAATAATTATACTCTGTTTTACTTCAATCATGTTTGTCTAATTTTAGCCTTTATATTTCCATGTATATTCAGGAATCAGCTTGTAAATTTCCATTAAAAACCCTGACTAGCTTATGTGGGTTCGATTTCTTCTTTTGAAATTGGTCTGGCTTTGTGACCTATATTTCCTGATAGAATGTGGTAGAAGTGGTAGTTTACCATTTCCAACCTGAGCTTTAAGAGATCTGCAGTTTCTTCTTTTGCTGCTTGGAACAGTCTCTCTTGGGATTGAGCTGCTGTTAAAGGGAGCCCAAACAAGCCATTCGAAGAAGAACATTTGGAGAAAGACAAAAAGGTTCCAGTCTTCTAGCCACCCCAGCCAAGGCATCAGACACACATGTGAAGTCATCTTGGTGCTTCAGCTCTACCTGCTGTCTGACTACAACATCATGGGATATCCCAGTGAATGCCACGTAAAGCAAAAGAACTATCCAGCCAAGCTCTGTCCATATTTTTCACCTACAGAATTGTGAGCAAATAAAATGGTTAATTTTGGGCTGGGCATGGTGGCTCACACCTGTAATCCCAGCACTTTGGAAGGCTGAGGAGGAGGGGGATCACCTGAGATTAGGAGTTCGAGACCAGTCTGGCCAACATAATGAAACCTCATCTCTACAAAAAATAAAAAAAAAAAGTTAGTCGGGTGTGGTGGTGCATGCCTGTAATCCCAGCTACTCAGGAGGCTAAGGTAGGAGAATTGCTTGAACCTGGGAGGTGAAGATTGCAGTGAGCCGAGACTGCACTCCAGTCTGGGTGATGGGGCGAGACTTTGTCTCAAAAATAAAATAAAATAAAATGGTTAATTTTAAGCCATCATGTTTTGGTGTGATTTTTATACAGCAGGAAAAGCCTGAAGAACAATACAGTGGCAAAATATTTGGCAATACTATTACCTATAGCAACATAGAAGATAGAAAGTTACCTAATAGGCTAGGCGTGGTGGCTCACACCTGTAATCCCAGCACTTTGGGAGGCCGAGGTGGGTGAATCGCCTGAGGTCAGGAGTTCAAGACCAGCCTGACCAACATGATGAGAACCCATCTCTAGTAAAAATACAAAAATTAGGCATAGCGGCAGCTCACACCTGTAATCCCAGCTACTTGGGAGGCTGAGGCAGGAGAATCACTTGAACCTAGGAGGCAGAGGTTGCAGTGAGCTGAGATTGTACCATTGCACTCAAGCCTGGGCAACAAGAGCAAAACTCCATCTCAAAAAAAAAAAAAATGTACCTAATAAACTTCTCTAACTCTACTCTCCATGCTTCTTAATTTTTCTCTATATTTTCATGCATGTGATCTACATTCTGCATAACTTCTTGATTTATCTTCTATTTCATCAACTCTCTGTTTAGCTGCATCTAGTCTGCTGTTCACCCTGACATTGAGTTTTTTTTATTTTCTTTATAATTATTTTTCTTTTCTTTTCTTTTCTTTTTTTAATTGAGACAGGGCTTACTCTGTTGTCCATGCTGGAGTGCAGTGGTGCCATCAAGACTCACTGCAGCCTTGACTTGTTGGGCTCAAAAAATCTTCTGGCCTTCGCCTCCCAAGTAGCTGGGACCACAGGTGCACACCACCACACCCAGCTAATTTTTGTATTTTTTTTGTAGAGATGTGGTTTTATCATGTTGGCCAGGCTAGTCTTGAACTCTTGACCTCAGGTGATCCACTTGCCTCAGCCGTCCAAAGTGCTGGGATTACAGGTGTGAGCCACCACACCTGGCTCCACTTCAATCTCTTAAGTAAACTTGAGGTTATCTGATACAAGCAGCACAAGCCCTCATGTTTCTTGTACAAACCTTTTAAACAGACCTAGCAAAAGTTAGGTAACAAATTTAGCTAGAATTGGCTTGAAAAATCAGGATTCCACAGCAGGGAAGAAAATATGTGGCAGAGGGAAAGAAGTTTCAGAAATTTAAAAAACTTCACCCATGACAGATTGATTCCCACTATAGTAACTTATATCCTAGAGCTCTTCCTCACCCATTTAGACAACTTTGCAAATATTTTCTACTTATTATGAACTATTTGAGAGATATGAAAGAATATATAAAACATGCATGTAAATTATGAATTATTAATGATAAATTAAGCCCGAAACCTAAAATGCAATAAAATAAATGAATGGGAAAATAATAATAATAATAATAAATTAAGCACCTGTGGAGCCACCAACCAACTTAAAAACTGAGCATCGATTGTGCTGGAGTCCTGTCACGGGCCCCTTCCCTCTCCCAGCCTCCTGTTTTCCTCCTTTAGGAAAAGCCTCCTCTACTGTTTTGAATGGCTTCTTTTTTCATTCTCCTCTTATCTTTACAAATCTATAAAATATGTATGTTCTCTGGGATAGCTATCCCCATATGTTTGGTTTTCCAGTTATGCAAGTAATATTCTATAACTTGCCTTACATCTGCAAAATTCAACTATGTTATTACATGTAGCTGTGGTTGATTTAATTTGCAATGCTGTGTGGTATTCTGTTGTGTGAATATACCTTTATTCCCCCATCAATGAGCATTTGAATTCTTTCCAGTGTTTTTTTTTAAACATTACAACAATGCTACCAAAAACATTCTTACGTGTTTCTCTTCTGATGAATGAGGGTATATATCATCTTTGCTAGATAATGCCAAATGCTTTTCTTTTAAGTTCCGGGATACCTGTGCAGGATGTGCAGGTTTGTTACATAGGTAGACGTGTGCCATGGTGGTTTGTTGCACCTCTCAGCGCGTCACCTAGGTATTAAGCCCTGCATACATTAGTTATTTGTCCTGATGCTCTTCCTCCCCTCGCACCCCCTGACAGACCCCGGTGCGTACTGTTCCCCTCCCTGTGTCCATGTATTCTCATTGTTCATCTCCCACTTATGAGTGAGAACATTTGGTGTTTGGCTTTCTGTTTCTGTGTTAGTTTGCTGAGGATGAGGCTTCCAGCTTCATCCATGTCCCTGCAAAGGACATGATCTCATTCCTTTTTATGGCTGTATGCCAAATGTTTTTCCAAAGCTTCTGTACCAGTTTACACTCACACAAAAAATGTACAAGAATTCCTGGTTCTTTGCATCCTCACCAACACTTGATATTGTGTAATTTTTACATTTTAATTTTGCTTAAAATAGATGATAGAAAACAGTAACTTACTGTGGCTTCAATTCATATTTCCTTAGTGACTCATGATGCTGAGCATCTTTTCATGTGCTAATTTTCCATTTGTACATTTATTTAATGACATTTCTGCTCAAATCTGTATTAGCCAGTGTTCTCCAGAGAAACAGAACCTATAGGCTATATGTGTATGGATGTACATATGCTGAGGTACATATACATGAAGGAATTGATTATAAGGAATCTGCTGACATGATGATGGAGGCTGTCCCATGATCTGCATTTGGCAAGCTGGCGAATGGTGGTGTAGTCCAGCGTGAGGGCAGAGAAGACCAATGTCTCAGCTCAAGCAGTCAGGCAGGTGGATTCCCTTTTAGCCTTTTTCTTCTATTCAGTTCTTCAGCTGATGGGATGAGGCCTCCTACCTGCGTTAGGGAGGGGAATCCACTTTATTCAGGTTATCCTTTCAAACATTCCTCTCATCCAGGAACATCCTCACGGAAACACCGAGGATGATATTTGACCAAATGTCTGGGCACCCTGTGACCCACTCAACTTGACACATAATATTAATCATCAAAAAGTCTTTTACCCATTTTTTTTTAAATTGGGATTTTTTTTCTTTCTTAAGTTCTAGGAGTTCTTTTTAATTTCTGGATACAAGTCTTCGTCAGATATATTTGCATATATTTCCTCTCATTCTGTAGCTTTCCTTTTTTATTAATGTCTTGAAAAGTAAAACTTTTCAATGAATTCCAATTTATCTTGTTTTCTTCCTTCATGGTTCATGCTTTTGGTGTATCTAAGAAATGTTTGCCTAACTTGAGTTCACAAAGATTTTACCCTATGTTTTCTTCAAGAAGTTTTATAGTTTCAGCTCCTACATTTAGTTCTACTTTATATTTTAAATTAATTTTTTGTCTATGATGTGAAATAAAAGTTGAGGTTACCAAAATCTGAATATGCAGTATTCCAGCACCACTTGTTGAAAAGGCTATTTTTTTCTCCTTTGAATTACCCCGGTACACTTGTTAAAAATCAGTTAACCATAATAATGCGGGTCTACTTCTGGACTCTATTTTGTTTTAGAAATCTGTATGTCTATTCTTATACCAAGACCACACAATCTTGATTGCTGTAGCTCTATGGTGAGTTTTGAAATCAAGTAGGGAAGGTCCTCTGACTTTGTGCTTCCTTTGCAAAATTAGCTATTCTAGAGTTGCTTTGCATTTCGAAATAAATTTAGAGTCAACTTGTCAATTTATTTTTTAAAAATTCATCTGTGAGACTTGCCTTTTCACTTTTTATGTTTCACTTTGTTTTGAAGTTCCTAATTGCAATATGTTCAAATTTATTAGTCTTTTTCTTTATGATTTCCTTTCTTTTCTTTTCTTTTTTTGTTTGTTTTGTAGAGATGGGGTCTTGCTATGTTGCCCTGGCTGCTTTTGAACTCCTGAGCTCAGGTGATCTGCCTGTCTCAGCCTCCCAAAGTGCCGAGATTACAGGTGTGGCCACCATGCTTGGCCAAAAATAGTGTTTAGACTTAAAGAAAAATATAGCATCAATGACAGGTCTCCCTGTATAAATTGAGATACAGTACAGCCACTTCTGATTATGTAAATATCTGAGGCAATAGGGTAAGACTGTGGACTCAACAAGGCAACATTCTTGAATTCTCCCAGAGGTGCACTTGCCAGCCAGCCCCAGCTACACTGCTTCAAGGGGTCTTTAGGGAAGAGGATCTGGATAGTTTGTCTTCAAACTGAAAGCGTCTTGAGCTAAAAATAGAATCAGCTTGCGTGTGCTGCTACCCTGTGGGAACTGAGAAAATACCCTGGATAAACAAAAATTGAGTAGTCTGAACATGTGTAACTTTGTAAGAACTGAGATATAGAGGGTAGTTCAAGGACATGTACATCAACATATGTAATGTTTATATAAATGCTGATTTATAAATGTTGGAAATTATTGTATCGCAGCTAATTTGGGACAAGTTGTTGCTGTCTTAAGCATGCATCTAAAACTCAAGGAGGACATCCCAAGACAGCTGAGAGGATTAGATTGTTAATGGATGAGGAAACAAGGAGTGCTTATAGAAATCTCAGCTGAGGGCCAGGCATGGTGGCTAACTCCTATAATCCCAGCACTTTAGGACACCAAGGCGGGTAGATCACCCGAGGTCGGGAGTTCGAGACAAGCCTGACCAACATGGTGAAACCCTGTCTCTGCTAAAAATACAAAATTAGCTGGACATGGTGGTGCATGCCTGTAATCCCAGCTACTCAGGAGGCTGAGGCTTGAGAATTACTTGAACCTGGGAGGTAGAGGTTGTGGTGAGCTGAGATTGCGCCACTGCACCACTCCAGCTTGGGCAACAAGAGCAAAACGCCACCACACACACACACACACACACAAAATTCAGCTGAGGAGGCTTCAAGAATCTAAAAGGCCAGGTCAAAGTTCTTCAGCAAAACAAGGTAGTCAACCCAACCTGCTTTTTTTTATATCCCAGCTGACAAAAAGACAAGAGGGTGATCAAGAGATAGCAAAAATTGTTGTAGAATTTATAATTACAGAGGAAAGCAAAACATTTAAAAAATTACACATAGGAGTAACTTTTTTTGTTGTTGTTTTTTTTTTGAGATGTAGTTTCACTTTGTTGCCCAGGCTGGAGTGCAATGGCGCAATCTTGGCTCATTGCAACCTCCGTCTCCCAAGTTCAAGCAATTCTCCCACCTCAGCCTCCCGACTAGTTGGGATTACAGGCATGTGCCACCACGCCTGGCTAATTTTGTATTTTTAAGAGACGGAGTTTCTCCATGTTGGCCAGGCTGGTCTCGAACTCCCGACCTCAGGTGACCCACCCACCTCGGCCTCTTAAAGTGTTGGGATTACAGGTGTGAGCCACCATGCCGGACCAACGTTTTCTTTTCTTTTCTTTTTTGAGACAGAGTCTCGCTCTGTCACCCAGGCTGGAGTGCAGTGGCGTGATCTTGGCTCACTGCAACCTCTGCCTCTTGGCCTCAAACCATCCTCCTACCTCAGCCTCTCGAGTAGCTGGGACTACAGGTGTGTGCCACCATGCCCAGCTAATTTTAGTTTTTTGTAGAGACTGGGTTCCCCTATGTTGCCCAGGTTGGTCTCGAACTCCTGGGCTCAGGCAATTCACCCACCTTGGCCTCCCAAAGTGCTGGGATTACAGGTGTGTGCCACTGTGTCCAGCCCAATATGAATAACTTTTAACATGAATTAATATGGTTTTTGCTTTTAAAGACAAAGAATTGAAAGAGCATGACCCAAAAGCCAGGTAGTTTGTGCAAACGTTTCACAAACTGAGTTTTTGAGAGGTATTTGGATATCTCAAGATCTCAAAAAGTGATTGGTTAGAAAAGGTTCCTTCCAAGCAGCCAAATAAAATCCTTATGTAACATAAATCTTCCATTGATAAAAGGTATGCAACTAAATTATTGTAAAACATCTGTTTGAAAGAATAAATATGGATAAGCATGTTTACATACAGACCTAAATATACAACTTTTATTGATATTGTGATAAATCAGTAAGGCAAAGATATTATTATGAGTTAAATTGTTTTAACTATTTATCCAGCATACTCTTACAGAAGAAAAAAAATTAACTTATCTCCAAAAAAACTGAAAGCATACAGACAGAAAAATTATATTACGGTGTAATAATGAGATGCCTTTACATGGTCATGTGCACACACATGCCTACATATAAGATAACACATACATAGTTCCTCCATGCCTAACTCTTCAGTGGGGAGAAAAAGGTGTCACTCTGAATCTTTACACCCAAAGACCATAGCTTCTGAATTGAGCATAGGGATGGTTGCCACTCCTTTTCTTTGATAAAGAAATAAAAACCATATATAGGTTCTATTTTTGTCTTTCATGCAAATTTTATAATTCCAAATCTTAGAACTTTTATATTGTGTTTAAGTTCAAAGGTAATAAAATATATGGCTGAGCACAGGGGCTCACACCTGTAATCCCACCGCTTTGGGAGGCCAAGGTGGAGGATCATTTGAGGCTGGGAATTTGATATGAGCTTGGGCAACATAGCAAGACCCCATTTCTAAAATGAAATAAACAAATTAGCCTTGTGTTGTGGTGCACACATGTAGTCCTAGCTACTTAGAAGGCTGAGGTGGAAGGAGTGCTTCATCTCAGGGTTCTGAAGTTAGTGAGCTATGATTGTACCACTGCACTCCAGTCTGGGTGACAGCATGAGACTCTGTCTCTAAAAAAAAATAATAATAAGGTGAAATAGAATAAAATATATGCTATAACAAATGCAGCAAAATTAACATTTCTTATTGTGGATATTTCCTTAATGGTAACAAGTTAAAAAGAAAATAAGCAGGCGAGGTGGCTCATGCTTGTAATCTGAGCACTTTGGGAGGCTGAAGGGGGCAGATCACAAGGTCAGATTAAAACCATCCTGGCTAATATGGTGAAACCCTGTCTGTACTAAAAATACAAAAAATTACCCAGGCAGGGTGGCATGCACTTATAGTCCCAGTTACTCAGGAAGCCGAGGCAGAAGAATCACTTAAACCCAGGAGGCGGAGGTTGCAGTGAGCCACGATCATGCCACTGCACTCCCACCTGGGTGACAGAGCAACACTCCATCTTTAAACAACAACAACAACAACAACAAAAAAAAAAAATAAAGGAAATTTATTGGTAAAAATTAAGCTTTTAAAAATGAACTTTAGGCCAGGCGCGATGGCTCATGCCTGTAATCCCAGCACTTCGGGAGGCTGAGGATCCACTTCGGGTGGATCACGAGGTCAGGAGTTCGAGACCAGCCTGACCAATATGGTGAAACCCTGTTTCTACTAAAAATACAAAAATCAGCCAGATGTGGTGGTGCGTGCCTGTAATCCCAGCTACTCAGGAGGCTGAGGCAGAAGAATTGCTTGAACCCGGGAGGCAGAGGTTGCAGTGAGCAGAGATCATGCCACTGCACTCCAGCCTGGGCTACAGAGTGAGACTCTATCTCAAAAAAATAATAAAAATAAAAATAAGCTTTAATATTTTAAATGTGATTTTGTGGTTCACATCATCAGGGAAGATGTAGACCTACAAAACATAAACTTGGGAATACAAACATGGTTTATTTTATTCCTTGAAAAGATTCAGATATTTTTCCTAAAGTAGCTAAAATATTTAGTGGCCATATTGAATAAGGTATAAATATAAGGAATTACATGTAAACATGGGACTACACTTGAAATGCAATTCACATACCTGCTGTCTTATAAATTAGTTCTGAATCACAGATGAAATGTCAAAATATAAACATAGAAAACATTTTGCTTAATTTTACTGTGTAGTTTTTAAACTGTGATTTTTTCTATGATAATTCTTAATTTTAATATAAATTATACCATATTTTAATAGCAAATTGCTTTAAAAATTTCTTAATTTGGCTTTGGGGGTGTAGGTGAATTTAATGTATACATTTATTCGAAGACTTAAAGGAAAAAAATTAGAGTGCAACACTGAATTCTTTGGTAAAAGATAAAAATGACCCTAGGAAGTACGTATTTGTATGTCAAAACTATAGTTAAGAGAATATTTAGACCAAATTTCATAAAATTCTATATGAATAGTAGGTCATGCCAGGCGCGATGGTGCATGCCTGTAGTCCCAACTACTCAGGAGGCTGAGGTGGGAGGATCACTTGAGCCCAGGAGTTCTGGGCTGTAGTGCGCTATGCGGATTGGGTGTCCGCACTAAGTTTGGCATCAATATGGTGACCTCCCGCGAGCAGGGACCACCAGGTTACCTAAGGAGGTATGAACCAAGCCAGGTAAAAATGGAGCAGGTCAAAACTCCCGTGCTCATCAGTAGTAGGATCATGCCTGTGAATAGCCACTGCACTCCAGCCTGGGCTACAGAGAACAATCCTGTCTCAAAAAAAAAAAAAAAAAAAAAAGATAACATAGGAAGACTGGGGTGAACTATAACATTAGAGACACCATATCCATGCCCTTGTGAACTCCCCTCCCACATGAACTTTTGGCTTGGTTATGAGATTTGCTTTGGCCAAAGGTGCAATAATACTGAAATATAAGCAGAGGCTTGGCATGTGCGTGTGCATGGGACTTTCTCCCTTGGAATGCTGCTGCCATCACCACATGGAAAAGCTGGATCTGGCCCTCCTGAGGCAGAGTAATCACAGGGAGAGAGAGGCCCAGCTGACCCACTAGCTGAATGCAGCCACTGAGGGAGCCCAAGCAAGATCAGCAGAACTACGTGGCCAAAGCAGAGAATCCTGAGGAATACTTGTTATTTTAAGTTACCAAGTTTTGGGATGATTTCATACCAAGACCTATACAAAACCTAATTCCAAGGTATTTAGGCTAAAAGAAGGAAAAATACATCATAACCATCATACAATCCACATATTAGAGCCTATATACTTCTGTATAATATACACTGTATATTGTATATTTCTCTAATCGAAAAATACACAGGCTGTTTTCAAAGTCCAAAATGAGGGCCACATGCTATAATCGCCCAACATGTTCTTCCTGCCCACTGCACAGACAAAATCAATTCACTGAGACCATGGCATTGCAGTACAGAGTTTAATGAATGCAAGGCAGCCAAGCAGGACTGGAGTTTTCACTCAGAACAGTCCCCCTGAGGACTCAGAGGTTGGGTTTGTCAAGGATAGTTTGGTGGGCAGGGGACAGGGAATGGATGCTGCAGATTGGTTGGGGATGCAATCATAGGGGTGTGGAAATCAATCCTCGTGCACTGAGTACCCCTCTGGTGGAGGGCCACAGGACTGGCTGAGTCATGAGTCACAATATGGGTGGGGTCAGTCATTTGCCAAAAGTCTGGCAAACATCTAAGAAGAACAATCTTGGGTTCTACAATAGCGATGTTATCTATAGGAGCAATTGGGGAGATCACAAATTCTATGACCTCTGGACCTGAGCAGTAAGAGGTTAGCGAAAGTAATACAGGGCAGGTGAGTCCCAAAGTGGGCTTAGCCCACAAGGGTCCTTGGCATTGTCCAGGGAAGAATTCAAGGGCAAGCCAGAGGTAAAAGAAAAGAGCTTTTTTCTTTTCTTTTCTCTTTTCTTTTCTTTTCTTTTCAGGACTTCAGGAGAAAACAGCTTTACTGAAGAGGTGGTGTTACATGCAGAGCAGGGCTACCTCTAGGCAGAGAGTAACAGCTCAGGGTAGTTTTGCAGTCATATTTATATCCACTTTTAACTGCATGTAGATTAAGGGGCAATTTATGCAGAAATTTCTAGGGAAGAGATAGTTGTTATATCCACACAAGTAAAGGAATGCACCACACTCTGAGATTTGAGTTGCGAGTCCTTTATTGCCGGTGACCAAGAGATGGCTAACGCCCAAAATTCTCTCGGCCCCGAACAAAGAGTTAGGTGGTTTTCTTATACCCTAGTTTGAAAAGGGAGGGGGAACCTAGCTGAAGCAATTTTTTTTACAGAAGCAGAGCAAGCAAAAAGTTAAAAGATAAACTAGTACATAAGAAGTAAACAGTACCAGGGGCTTAAGCTGTCACAAAAGACATTAAACTTATAGATATGGGGCTCTGGGCACTTGGCAACATCTGCATTCCCAGGGGCTGCTGGTACCACTTGACTCGGTGTCTTATCAGCAAATGCATTCCTGGATGTGCCTGGTGTCATCCTGCCCCAACCACACGCTACAGCTACATACTTAATGGAGGGAAAATAACTGGAAGTGAAGAAGCTAAGATGGAGTTTGTCCGGCTTCTTCAATTAAGAATGAGTTAGTAAGGCCAACACAAGTTAGGATAACACATTCCCCACTTGTGTTTTTGGGGATTTAAATTATTGATTCCTCAGTTATAGCGAGGGGGTTATAGTGGGTTCAAAGATATATAAGTTTAACAGAAGCTATGCACTGTTTTACAAAATTAATTAACCAATTTAATATACTGGGCTGGAAAATTAAACTCAACAAGAGGAGGAGAAGAGGTCCTGCAAATTCAGTTATTAAAGTAGTTAGCCATGGGTTTTAGTTAAACATGCTTTGGTACCATGAGGTGTACCTTCTCCCCCTCCTGTTGGCGTTTATCTAGATTTTCTCAAACTCTTTGAAGAGTATTCTTTATGACTTTAGACTGGTTAGCATAAAAACAGCAACTTTCCCCCAAAGTGGCACATAAACTTTTTTGGGAGAGGAATAGCAAATTTAAGCCCCGGAGGTTTTGGAGAACCACCTTAGCCAGGGATTTTACCTGGGTATGTAGCATATTTACAGCTGATTGGAGATTTTTTAAGTCAGCATCTACTTGTTGAGTTAGGGATACTAGCTCAGTTTTTTCTTGCACTAGAGTGGCAGTGCTGATTACTGCCAACCTATCTACATTACGGCCGGCAGGAGGGGGCACTAGGAATGGGGCACCCTGGCAGATCCTGGGGTGCAGTTCAGGTGGGGTGATAAAAAGTTGTCCTCTGGTCCACTGTACATGTAAACCTGAGGAAGTACATGAACTAACATGCATAGGAGAGGTCCAGGTTCAGTTCCATTGATGCAGCAGTTCAGGCCTGAGGTGCAAGCCAGCCAAGTATTGTTGAGTGCCTGATAGGAGACTGAAGGGTTTAGAGAAGTAAGCAGAGACTGGTTACAGGTGGCCTGAAATGGGGAAGCAAATATGTTATACTCATTGCTGACTAGGCAGGAGGCGTTTCCTGAAACGTCTCCTAGTGTAAGGGAACAGGGACGAGCATGACAAGAAAAAGGGCCAATATTAAGCTTAACCTCAACTCCCAATCCAAAATAATATGGGGGTTTTTCCTTTAGGCATAACCAACAATCTTGGGCCAGTTTAGGCTGAGTAACATTACGAAGGTAATGTACTCTATTTAGAATGGACATTAAGCTGGGCTGGAGGTGTTGATGCTACAGCCGAGGTTGAGGGGCTTGGACTGGCAATGGGACAGTTGGGCTGATGGGGCTGACTCTATCTGGGTGTGGGCGGAACACAGGGTTTCCTAAATTAGTTAAGGGACCAATTGGTTTAGGGGGGCTCCAGGGGATCAGGACCTTCTTCTGAATGGTAAATGTGGTTCCGAGATTAAACCCTGTGATATAGAGTTGCAGTCCCCATGTTATACCATAGTACCATTGAACTGAGCCAGGGTTATGGACAGTTATGGTAATAGGATTACAAGCTCCCATAGTACATGGTTTAGGATGAGAGGTATGAGCTATAGAAAAGGTCGGGGACCAAATCAGTCCCCCCTGGTAAGTAGCCAAGGTTACACATGACCAGAAAAGGCAGAAAAAATTGTAAGGATGCTGGCAGGTAGCATCAGGATGATTTCCAGGACAGAGGTAGAAATTTACACGTTGGAGTCCCTTTTCCGCACCCCCAGAATTGCTGCATTTACTCTTACTTCTGGTGTATCCAAACCCAGCAGCAAGGTTGACGAGTCTCACTCCTACCCAGAGGGGCAAACTTCGCTGCTCTTTGAGGGTACGGCTGTGCTTTGAGAATAAAACATAGAAATTGATTGTAAAAGAGACTTTATTGGAGGTACTCTCCTTCCAGGTGGTGTTCACAAGCACATGGCCTGTTACAAAGGAAGTAAGGAGGAAGGAGTAGGAGAGGACAGAAGGCTTAACGACCGGAAGCAGACAAGAAAAGTGAATAAAAGGAATTAACCTGATGGCTGCACTTGACTTAGGCACAGCTTGAAGGGGCCTGACCTGGGCTTGGGGACCAATATTTCTTGCTGCATTTTGTTGGCCTTTTTGATATGGAATGATGAATCCAAGCAGGAATGCCGTCCACTTTTAACGGCCGTGGGCGTGGTGAGGATGACAGTGTGAGGTTCTTTCCAAGCAGGAACAAGTCCTTCCTTCTGGAACTTTTTGACATACACCAGATTACCGGGACGGAAGGGGTAGCAGGGCCCCATTAGGTCAGGAACCAGATTAGGGTGTGCTCCCCAGATGAGTGGCTGGATGATATTTTGAACCTGTTGAAGAGACTGCAAGTACTGTAACAAGTTAGCTTGGGCTATCTCTGCTAACTGGGTGTCCCTCAGTTTAGGCAAGATAGGTGGGGCCCTCCCATAAATGATTTTAAAAGGAGAGAATCCCACCTTGTAAGGGATGCATCTAACTTTTAGAAGGGCTAAAGGAGGGAGCTTTATCCAATTTTCACTGGTTTCCAGGATTGATTTGGTAAGAGTACCTTTTAAAGTACGATTCATATGTTTTACCTGTCCAGAGCTCTGGGGGTGACAGGCACAGTGGAGTTTTTACTGAATATTCTACGCTTTGCTGACTGACTGCACTATGGACGAGGTGAAGGCCGGTTCATTATCAGACCCTATGGCGACAGGCAGCCCATATTGAGGAATGATTTTATTGAGTAAGAACTTAACTACCATAGTGGCAATTTCATTCTTGGTGGTAAATGCCTCAGTCCATCCGGAAAAGGTGTTTACCAGCACCAGGAATTACTTATACCCTGCCCAGTGTGGTTTTACTTTGGTAAAGTTAACTTCCCACCTCTCTTCTGGGCTATGTCCTTGGAGACAATGGCCCAGTTCAGGCTTTGGACCTTGTTTGGTGTTCACCTGGGCACAAGCCGTGCATTGGGAGGCCACTTGGCCAGTTAAGTCCTGGAGGTGTGGAATTTTAAAATGGCTCCTTAAAAGCTGGGCCAACTTTGCTCCTCCCAGGTGGGTGGAAGAATGGAGGTGGCTGATTAAAGTTTCCCCGAGGGCCCGGGGCAGGAAGATTTTGAAGTCTGGGAGGATCCATCATTTATCCTGATATTTACTGGCCTGAAGATTCAATGCTTGCTTTTCTTTTTCAGAGGAGTAGTTTGGGTGGTTGGGTAGATCAGGCTGTGGGAAAGAGGTGGCTGGAAGCAGAGTTAATGGGGTAACCGGGAGTGCAGCAGCTTTGTGGGCTGCAGAATTTGCCTTTTGGTTTCCCCTGGCAGCAACAATGTTTTCCTTCCGGTGTCCTTTGCAATGAATTACAGTCACCTGTAGGGGGAGCCAAACAGCCTTGAGCAGGGCTAAAAATTTTTTCTTGTTTATAAGTGTCTTTCCTGCTGAAATGAGTAGCCCACGCTCCTGATAGATGGCCCCATGAACATGTACAGTAGCAAAGGCATATTGGCTATTGGTGTAGATGTTAACACATTTGTCCTTACCCCATTGGAGGGCTTGAGTAAGGGCAATTAACTCAGCCTTCTGTGCACAGGTACCAGCTGGCAGAGCCTGGGCCCACAGTACATCAGTCTCCATGGTGACAGCCGCACCGGTTTTTTGTATCCCTTGCTTAAAGAAACTGCTACCATCTGTAAACATGGTGGTGTCTACCTTTTCCAAAGGAGTGTCCTGGAGATCAGATTGACCTGTTTCTGTAGTTTCTAGCAGTTCCTGGTAGTTATGGACAGGGTGGTGGTCTGGAATATGGGATAGAGTAGCTGGATTTAAACACCTTGTGGGGGAGAAAGTTAACTGAGGCTGATTTAACAGCAAACTCTGATATTGCAGGATATGGGCATTAGACATTCATTTGCCAGGAGCACCTCGTAGTAGTGTCTCTATGGCATGCAGTGCCATGAGGGTTAAATTCTGGCCCAGAGTGAGCTTATTGGCCTCATGAACCAGGCTTGCTGTTGCTGCAACTGCTCACAGACAAGTTGGCCACCCCGAGACCAGAGGGTCCAATCTTTTAGACAAATATGCCACAGGGCGTTGCCATGGTCCCAAGGTTTGAGTGAGCACCCCTTTAGCAACTCCCTGATTTTTATGGACAAATAGGTGAAATGGTTTTGAAATATTTGGGAGGGCTGAAGCAGGGGCCTCAGTTAGTGTCTTTTTAAAGTTTTTGAAGTCCTGTTCTTCTGTGTCAGTTCAAACTAAGGGGCCATCTCCTCCTATAGTGGTGTTCAGAGGCTTGGAAATTTCCACAAACCCTGATATCCACAGTTGACAGTATTCCACAGCCCCCAAGAATTTACGTACCTGTCTCTTGGTGGTGGGGGTGGGGATTCACAAGACGGCCTCCTTCCAAGCATTGGTGAGTGCTCTTTTTCCTTGGTTTAGGTTATATTCCAACTAGGAGACCCTAGAAAGACAAAGCTGGGCCTTTTTGGCTAAGACCCAGTACCCAAACTCCTGAAGGAGGTGAAATAAGTCTAGTATGTTGCAGGCAGATTTTGGTAGTCTCAGTAGCCAATAACAAGTTGTCCACATATTGGAGTAAGGTACAGTTGGAATGGCTGGCTTGAAATGTTACAAGGTTCTGCTGAAGAGCTTCCCCAAATAGAATGGGGGGATTTTTAAAACCCTGAGTCCAAGTTAATTGGGTTGTGTCTCCTGAACTGGGAACTGTTAATTTGAAAGCAAAAACAGATTGGCTCCTAGGAGCCAGAGGAATGGCAAAGAAAGCATTCTTTAAGTTAAGGACAGTATACACGGTATCCTCTGATGGAAGCAAGCTGACTGGTGTGTAAGGGTTAGGGACAGCTGGATGGACTGTGACTGGAGTCTGCTTGCTAACTTTCTATAAGTCCTGTGCAGGCCGGTAATTATTTGTCCCAGGATTCTGAACTGGCAGGAATGGAGCATTCCAAGCAGACTGGCAAGGTGTAAGTATACTGGCTTGTAAGAGCCATTGAATATGGGGGCCGATTCCCTCTCTAGCCCGCTAACTTATAGGATATTGCTTGACTTGAACAGGCAGGGCAGCCAGAAGTTTTACAACTACCAGCGGGTGGTGCTTTGCCAGTCCTGGAGGGTTTGATTTTGCCCAGACCCAGGGAAAAAGAGTTTGCAGATTTAGTAGGAGAGGGTTAGTTTTGGTTTGTTTTTTGGTGATGAGGACAAGACTAAGAGATATTCCTCTGATAGAGGGAAGTTAGCAGGGGCTCAGCAGGAGAGCGCTGTGTGTCCCCTAACTTGAGATGAATTTGCTAAGCTGAGAAGATGGATGCCTGCAACTTGTGGAGCAGGTCTCGCCTGAGAAGAGGGAAGGGGCACTCTGGAACCACTAGAAATGAATGGGTTACTTTCTTTTTACCCAAGTTTACCTCATGTGAATGGGTGACAGGATATTCCTGAATAGCTCCAGTATCCCCCTGTATAGCCACCATCTTGTTAGAGACACTGCCCAAGGGTGCTTGCGGTACAAAATGTTCAGTCCCCATGTTGATTTAAAAACGTACAGGCTGGCCCCCCACAGTAGCAGTAACCATGGATTCCCAGGGGCCAAGTGAAAAGGAGCCCCTGTCCCGTCAATCATCAGATTCCTCTGCTGCAGGGAGGGTGAGGACCCTTTTCTGTTCCGGTTTCTTCTCTGGCTTTAAAGGACATTTATTTTTCCAGTGTCCAGTTTGTTTACAGTAGGCACACTGGTCCCTTTGTAGGGGAGCCCGCTCACCTTTCTGGCCTTTCTGGTGGGGATCTGGGATTCTCTGGCTGGTGCTCTGTGATGGAGGCTCTTTTAGTTCCCTGGAGGGCAGCCACTAAGATTTCTGCCTGTTTTTTTCTGACTCTGTCAGCTGCCCTATCAGCGGCTTGAGCTGCCTGCTTTTGTTTTTCAACCTCTCAATTGTTAAAAACTCTCTGGGCTATTTCTAAAAGCTGAGTGATGTTCATTCCAGCAAATCCCTCTAGTTTTTGTAACTTTTTTCAAATGTCTGGAGCTGCCTGGGCCACAAATACTAAATTAATAGCACGGCTATTTTTGGGAGCTACTGGATTAAATGGGGTGCAAATTTGATAGGCCTTCTGGAGGCGCTCTAAGAACACTCCAGGTGACTCATCTGGCCCCTGGACAACTTCAGTGGTCTTTGACAGGTTCATGGGTTTCCGAGCAGCCCCTTTAATACCAGCAAGGAGATACTGGTGGAAATCTTCCAAAGCCCTCCTTCTCCCTGTGGTATTGGGATCCCACTCTGGTTGAGTAGAAGGAAAAACCTCCTCAAGGAGGTTTTGGGCTTCCCCTTCTGGCCTACCAGCTGAGGTAAGGAAATACTTTCTGGCTTTCCTTTGAATTTGGTCCCTCTCTTCAGAAGTGAAAAGGGTTAGAAGGAGTTGCTGGCAATTGTCCCAAGTGGGTCTATGGGTGTGGAGCCCTGACTCCATCAGTGAAGTTAGGACAAGGGGCTTTTCAGAAAAGGGAGGGTTTGGGGCCCTCCAATTGTACAGGTTAGAGGTGGAAAAGGGAACATAAACCAGAAAGGGAGAAGAGGAAGCTACCCCACTCCTCCCCCTTAAGGGAGGCACCACCCCCACTCATTAGCCAACGAGGGTGGTGCCTCCCTTAAGGGGAGGAGTGGGGTAGCTTCCTCTGGCCGAGGCCATAGCCAAGAGGCAATGGGTAGAGAGACCGCAGAAGACAATAGCTCAGGGGCTGGTGGCAGCAGATGGGCCACAGGAGGTGCTGACAAAGAAACCGTGGGGGATCCTTGGGGAGCAGGAGGATTGTTAAGGCAGAGGCAGTGGGTGCAGGTAGCTTTCCTCTTTTTTAGAGGAAGGCAGCACAGGAGGAGCAGAAAGTGCCACTTGAGCAGTAGGTCGAGGCAGGGAAGGGGTTTTACTTAGAAGGACCTTAGAGGTGGGGTTATGAATGGCGCCAAGACCGGAGCCACGGGGAAGGGTTCTGAACCAAACTAAACCATTGATTAATGTAAGGAAACTGATCAGGATGTCCAGGCGTTCCAGTAACAACTCACCACACAGCTTGAACTGTTGTGGGGTTCAATGACCCTTTTGGGGGCCACCTAGTTTCAAGTTTCAGCCATTTCACTTTACAGAGAGTCTGGACTTTGCCTTCTTTAAGGCTGACTCTAGTTTTCTAAGAAGCCCAGAGAAAAATTTTTTAACATACACTGCAGAAAGTTTAGCAACTGGGGACAGGAGGAAGAGTTTCCCATTTTGGGAAATAAAGTCAAGAGGATTTAAGCAGAGATATTAAACCCAGCATGGACAAAAGTATTTATGGCCTGGGGGCATAGAGAACTGGAAAAACAGATTATGACCAGGAGAAACAAGAAAACGACTATAGCCACTATTTCATGCCACAACATGAGGTATTTTTGAACCTCAAACTATGGGGAGAAGGCAGGATGCCGGGGCCAAGGGGTTCCCAGTTTATAGGATCTAGGTGCCCCCTACCTTAGATGCCTCCATGTCTTAAGGCAGAGTGTTTAAGTTCAGCTCTTTCTTTTAAGGGTTTTAGGAGGGATAACAAAGCCAAGTCCTGAAGACGCTGGACTTGCTGAGACACAGGAAAATTAGATGTTTGGGATAAAGGATGGGGATGAGGAGGAGCTTTGAGAACAGCCATGAGGGAAGGTAGTAGGTGTGCAGAAGAATTAGAGCATTACGGGCATAGATTTTCCTACACAGTGTGCTATTTAGGGGCACTGGGAAAGTCGTGGGGTGATAGTAAAGGTGGGCGAGGAGATCTGCAGGATGGCTATTTTGAATCCGCCACTTCTCCAAGAAGAAGGAGAAATTTAACCAGTTGTTGGGGCGTGGGGTGTTACAATCCACGTGCCAACAATCTTTGTGGTGCCAGAAATCCCAAACTGGTGAATGATTTTTACAATTTTCCCCATAACAACACCTGATCTGTTTTTGACAGAAAAGACAGGACTGGGATGGCCAGCCCAATTGGCAAATAAGGGATTTGATCTCCTCAGATAGGAAGTTTGTGCTGAGTACCTTAAAGAAGTTTTTTTCCTAGTCGCTTCGGACAGTAGCGACGACCAGACATACAAATTCAGATGTTAGGAACAAACAGGACACCAGACACTTAGGTATATAATCACTTATGGCAATTTAAAGACAAAGGAGGGGCGTCCCATATTGGGATTCTTTAGATGCCCACCTGGCCATGCCCCTTATGGGGATTTATGCTCCTCTTGGCATTGGCAGGTTGGTATAAACCCCCAACTCGGATTGAGCTAGGCTCAATACTGCCATAAGCCTTATGAGGTTGCCGTGGAACCGTAGATTAGGGCACACTTGGACTCCGTAGTTTTCACCGTGGAGCCACAGACTGGAGATTCAGGTGCAAGCCCCTGAATTCCAAATTCACTCACTCATGCAGAGTTTATTACAATTCCAAAGTAGAGGCCTCTTTAAAAGAAAAAGAGAAAGAAAGAGGGGAAGAAAAAGAGAAAGAGAGAGAGAGGGAGTGAAAGAAACGCTAAATTTAACAAAAAGCTTATTGACAGAAACCCGGACTCTGTCCTCCAGTGTCCTGGAGTATTGACAGAGTCATAAGAGAGGACCCCCATCAGTGTTGATTCCCTCCCAGAGGCAGACAGAGGCAGATCTGACTTACTTTCCTGGGACCAGAGACAGAGGACTCAGGGGCTGAATTTGGTGGGCACACCAGCAGTCGATTTGTTCCCTCTGGAAGGCCATGGCCTACAGGGCCCTGGAATGTCTAAGGGGGTGTCTCCCCTATAACCTGCCGTTCATCAAGGGAAGGCCAGAATGAGTCTGGCCATCCCAGGTGGTGATATAAAATCTCACTGGGGCCTCCAAATGTTATACCTGAGTGGGTAAAGGAATGCACCACACTCTGAGATTTGAGTTGCAAGTTCTTTATTGCCGGTGACCAAGAGATGGCTAACGCCCAAAATTCTCTCGGCCCCGAACAAAGAGTTAGGTGGTTTTCTTATACCCTAGTTTGAAAAGGGAGGGGGAACCTAGCTGAAGCAATTTTTTTTACAGAAGCAGAGCAAGCAAAAAGTTAAAAGATAAACTAGTACATAAGAAGTAAACAGTACCAGGTACAGGGGCTTAAGATCACAAAAGACATAAAACCTATAGATATGGGGCTCTGGGTACTTAGCAACATCTGCATTCCCAGGGTCTGCTGGTACTGCTTGACTTGGTATCTTATCAGCAAATGCATTCCTGGATATGCCTGCTGTCATCCTGCCCCAGCCACACACTACAGCTACATACTTAATGGAGAGAAAATAACTACAAGCGAAGAAGCTAAGATAGAGTTTGTCCGGCTTCTTTAATTAAGAATGAGTTAGTAAGGCCAACACAAGATAGGATAACACATAGTAACTTTTGGATCATTGGGTCATCGCCATGGCAACAGTAAATTGACATGGCACACTGGTGGACATGTCTGATTCAACGCTGTTTTTGCCCTGGCCTTCTTTTAGCTAGACCTCAATCTGGTCCCATGTCTGAGTTCCACCTCTGAGTCCTGTCTTCTACCTTAAAACAATGCCTACATTTTAGCAGAATTCAGGCGCCTCTTCATAATCCTTGTCTTTTGGCCTTTTATTAGTTTTACAAAGGCAGTTTCAGTCCCCAAACTCAGTTTTAGGGAGGGACTATTATTCTCAATTTAAAAAATTCCCCCATGATTAGCTTGGCCTACCCCCAGGAGTGAGGCAAAGACAGCTAGCCTACAGCCTGTGATACTAGAAGCAAGATAGAGACCAGTCTGGGCAACATAGCAAGAGTCTGTCCTTAAAACAAAAAATTAGCTGGGTATGGTGGGGTGTGCCTGTAGTAGTAGCTACTCAGAAGGCTGGGGCAGGAAGGATCACTTGAGTCCAGTAGTTCAAACCTGCAGTAAGCTATGATCATACCACTGACTCCAGCATGGGTGACAGAGCAAGACATCTCAAAAAATAATAAATATAAGAAACAAAGTACAACATAAAATGGCAAAGTAATATACAATGAATAGTACATTATGAGATGCTTAAATAAGATTTATTTTAAAAAACTAAGGCTTATAAACCTTTAATAATATTGTGATTTGGACATATAATATGGTAAAACAATATGTTATATGACATACTCAAGTTAGTAAGAAAATATTTTTAAAGATGAACCTGGAATTTGCCAGAAGGTAAGGATGCTTTCAAAATGTGAGAGATCCAGAAGCTAGTTGAAAAGCAGTTCCCATATATTAAATTGTGACCATTTATGTTTTGCTTCAAAAAGGAAATAAAAATTAATTAAAGCAAGTTAAGAGATTGTAAAAAGCCATAGGTCTTTGAGCCATGATACTCAGAAGAAAATAAGAGTTTATTTTCTCTTCAAATACCTAGTATTTTATTATAGCAAATTTTATTCAGAGAAGAAAAAATATTGTTTAAGTGTAGGTCTCTTGTCAGGATGGTTTAAACATATAACGAATAAGAGAATGTTAATAGCATGAGAAAGACAAGATTCCTCCTGTATAATATAAATAGGCTCATGAGACTTCCTGCAACCCCCTCAGCACCTGCCCACTTACCGGACATTCATCTACTAAATTGTTACCAAACATTAAGGAAGTGGGGCAAGGCATTCCTTTCCTAGGCAATGAGAGGTCCTCCCACCTGACTCTGGGGCTTGAAACTGAAAAAAAAATTTAAAATTCTGAAGCCAAGTGGATTTTACCATTTCATTTTTATGTTCTCCTTTTTCCTCTAAAGCAGCCAGAAAGGCTGAATTTTTACCTTTTAAGCAGATTTTACTTTGTGGATTAATCTTTTTTTGCTTAAATTTAATTACTGAGTAGTGATTTCACCAGTTGTTTCAAGGTTGGTTACCTTTACTAAAAATGCCGGATGAAGTCCAATGGGTCACACACTGGGCCTTTCTTTAACTTATAACTACAGTGTTGGAAGAGTTGTCACTCTAATCCAAAAAATCATCCTTCTCCTGTTGTGCCCATTTGCTCTGACCTTTCTCAGGGGATGAAATAAGAAAACAATTCATTTACAGTGCTTTTTTTTAAAAGAAGTTTTTTGCCTTTTTCAAAGTTATACACAGGCCAGGTGTGGTGGCTTATGCTTATAAGCCCAGCACTTTGGAAGGCTGAGGCAGGAGGATCCCTTGAGGTCAGGAGTTCAAGACAAAATTGGGCAGCATAGCAAGACCCTGTCTCTAAAAATAAAAATAAATTCAAAGTTATACATATACATGAGTTAAAAGTTTCAATATGTCTTCCAAGGCAACCACTTTCAACTTCTGACTGATTCTTTGCTATTTACCTTCACATATCTAAATAACATGTGTTAGGCCAGGCGTGGTGGCTCACACCTATAATCTCAGCACTTTGGGAGGCGGGGGTGGGTAGATCACTTAAGCTCAGGGGCTCGAGACCAGCCTGGGCAACATGGTGAAATCCTGTCTTTACAAAAACAACACCAAAATAATAGCCCGGTGTGGTGGAGTGTGCCTGTAGTCCCAGCTATGCAAGAGTCTGAGGTGGGAGGATCACTTGAGCCTGGGAGGTTGAGGCTGCAATAAGCCATGATTGCACCACTGCACTCCAGGCTGAGTGACAGAGACCCTGTCTTAAACAAAACAAAACAAAACAATATGTTTATATTTCTTCTTGATGTTTTAGTTACCATTTTCTGTTGATTTCCCAATATGGAAGATGAGGATTTAGCCTTCTTTTGCACACTCCTTTGTATCTCCACCACACATGTAGACTTTCAGTTATTTAATTCTCCTGAAACTTATAATTTGCTCACCCTGCACAATCAAGAAGATGTAATTGATGTAGTAGATCAATGTGATGCAGGATGTCCAGAAGGTCCAGATCTTTTCAGGCTATTTTATGATAGAGCACAGAAATACTGTTAACATAGCCCTGGAGCCAAACTGTAAATATGTACTTTTTTTTTTTTAATAAAAAAGAAATAGGGTCTAGCACTGTCACCCAGGCTGGAGTGCAGTGGCACGATCGTATGCTCACTGTAGCCTCAAACTCCTGGACTCGAGCAATCCTACTGCCTCAGCTTCCTGAATAGCTGGGCAGATGCTCACTACTCTAATTTAAAAAATATATATTTTTTGCCATAGCGATAGGGTCTCACTCTGTTGCCCACACTGGTCTTGAGCTACTGGCTTCAAGCGATTCACCTGCCTTGGCCTCCCAAAGCACCGAGATTACTGGCATGAGCAACCACATCCAGCCAATGTGCACTTTTGTCTGTTTCATGGAATGCCACTATTTCTGATCCTTTCTTATGATTGGAATAGAAAAGAATGCATTCACTAAAATCAGTGGTGCATACCAAATATATGAGGATGTATTAATCAACTCTAGCAAATACACCACATCTGTCATGACAGCTGCGATCAGGCCTACTAATGGGTTGAGCTTCCAGTAATCTACCGTCATCCTTCAGAGTCCATCTATTTTTTGCAGGGCCATATGGTGAATTAAACAGAGATATGATGGGATTCAGCACCTCTGTTTTCTTTAAAATCTTAAGAGTGACATGAATTCCTGCTATCTTCTCTCAAGATATAATATTGCTTGATTTCCTGTGTGTGTTTCCTATGTGTTTCCTCAAAATTCATATGTTGAAGCCCAACTCACGGTGTGACAGTATCTGGAGGTGGGGGTCTCTGGGAGATAATTAGCTTTAGACTATATCTTAGTCTATTTGGGCTGCTGTAACAGAATACCACAGACTGGGTGGCATATAAACAACAGAAATTTATTTCTCATAGTTCTAGAACCTAGGAAGTCTAAGATTGAGGCACTGCCAGATTCTGTATACGCTGAAGGCTTCCTGGTTCAAAGATAGGTATCTACTTGGATCCAACAACGCATGGGGAAAGGGGTGAGGGTACTCTCTAGGGTCTCTTTAACAAGGGCACTAATATCATTCCTTAATCATCTCCCAAAGACCTCACCCCCAAATACCATCATGCTGGGGATTAGGTTTCAATGTGAATTTGGGGGAACACAAACATTCAGTCTCCAATAGATAAGGTCATAAGGGTAAGCCCCCACAATGGGATTAGTATCCTTATAAGAAGAGGAACAATTCAGAGTTCTCTACACACTCACACTGAGAAAGGGCCATGTGAGGACACAGCAAAAAAGTGGTTGTCTGCAAGCTAGAAAGAGCCCTCACCAGAAACTGAATCTGCTGGCACCTTGATCTTAGACTCTCTAGACTCCAATACTGTGAGAAATAAATGTCTGTTGTCTAAATTTCCTGGTGTATATTATTTTGTTATAGCAGCCTGAGATGACTAAGAGACTGTGCCATGTTTCGCTGGAGCTGGGAAGCAGTTTCAACGGCTTTCACTTGGCCTTCCCCACCATTATGGCTTTTACTCCATAGGCAAAGTCCAAATGGATTTGCATCAATTGCCAAAAAGTACAATCCATTATACGTTTGAAGGGTGGGGAAATGACCATTAGGTGTAGTCACAGATCCAGTAGTAAACTCACTGTGAGCTGGACCTTGCCATGACTCCATTTATTAACTGGCCTCTCTATGCCCCCATTATAACAGAGGACAACGATGATGCTTGTGGTCTGTGGACAGCAAGTTAAATTCATACCCTCTGTTTCACAATCCTTGGAAAGTTTGGGTATGTTCAATTCCCCAGGATACAATGACCCAAGTAAATGACTGAAGATCCCTTTGGGGAAGGACTGGGGAAACCATTACCATTTATACTTATTGAGGTATATCAAGGTCTCTTCAGTCAGTGGGTTCCAAGTCTAAAAATGCTCTGGTGTGGAAACTGACTATTGTGTGACTATCCTTAGCATCCTGGTCATCTATCCTTTTTTTCCCACTGGTACATAATAATAGAGCTTTGTTGGTTGTCTCTTTCGCCCCTAAGAACATCATCATCTAGTAACCATTTCTATAACTCTCTGTGGGTCAGGTCCCCATGGTAGGTCATAATAACGGCAAGCTCCTGGCTTCTGGTAATTAAGTACTGCCACTTGGCCTGTATTGTTTTGGGGTCTTAGCATCTCCATTGTTATCAGTGAGTCTAGGTCTGGGAGGCCTCTGCTACCATCAGTCCTGGCTTGCAGAGAGCCACCACTGAACTTTTTAGTGATGTTGATGTCCTTTGCACCAGTGCATTCCTTATGGCCTTGGTAAATGGTGTGTCCTCTGGGCCTTCCCTCAGAATATAATGATCACAACCTTCCAGCTGTACATAATATATTCACTCTAGCAGACCCATTTCTGGGAGCCTTTTAATCCCTTTTTGAGCCACCTGCCTACCCTGGCACTTCTGGCATTTCATTTTTTTCCCCATGCTTTTAGGAGCCACTGTAGTAATGAGTGTTCAGGTCAACGTTTGGGGGTCCTTTGCAGAATATTAAATCCTGTATTTGGAAGAATACTCCAAATTCAATGTAATTTTCCCCATTCAATTTTATGTTCCAGCTCCCCTTGCTTAAGCACCATCTGAATCCAGCCCCGTGTATTCTTTCTAAGTTCCTGTTGCTACATGCTTGTCTAGGTCTTACATCTTCTTTGGAAAACAGTCCTTTACCTCTACTCACCAGCACAGCACCTTCCCAACTAGGTTATGCTATGATTTAACCCTAATTACAGGCCCACTGGCCAGAAGGCTAGGTGAGAGGTGAGTGCTGGGGGAAGGGAGGGGAAAAGGAGGACATGTCTTTCAAGAAGAAGCCTCTGCAATGTTTTCTAATACAGGAAAGTGATAGCTCTTAGGAGGGAGGAGGGGCCACACTGCGGGCATCAGAGGAGCCTGGGGAATTAAAATTTTCATGATCACTACCCACATGTCCCATGCGTCAGGGTGCTAGATTTTCTCAACCATGGCCCTGACTTTGACACAACACACCTATTTTAGGCATTTAACCATCTTTTAAGTTTGGTCACTCTAAAGTGGTCTTGGTGCTCAGCTTTCTCCATTCTTCCCCTGCAGATGAGAGCTGCTTTTTGCGCAACAAAGAGGAGCTCTGGCTTTCACACCAGACCTTCAATTGCTTATTACCTACCCTCAGCTGTTCTTTATTTTTCTGTAATCAATGGAGTTTAGCAATTAGCCATCCAATTCTATTATCCTTATAGCTACAACTTCCACCATATGTCTTAGCTGCCAGATAATCCCACCTGCTAGTGCATTCTCTTCCACCTGGTACATCATCCTGATTGGACCATTACCTTGTGCCAGGAGCTGACTATGCTTCACCTGCCACCTGCTAGGTAGTCTATAATTCAGCTCCCAAACCCTATCTGATTGTCTACTTTCCCCAACCAATCCTTGTACTAATTCGTGCAGGCAGGCTTCTTGAGGAGCAGATGTGGAGAGAGACAAAGCTGGAGTACAAGATGTGAAAGGAAGGGCGATGAAGTAGGGGAAGAGAATGAAGTCAAATTCTAGCGCAGGTCCAGCAAAGCTTTGGCCAGCCTGGCCAAGAGTTCTGGAGTGAATACTGCCCATCAGAAGTGTCCAGTGGTGGGCCATAATGGCTGAGCCTTCGTAGTCCAGCCTTGCTTAACCACCTAGTTTAGGTTGCAAAGAGCATGACTGTGGACAAGGCCATTGTCTGCGGTTAAAGCAGAGCCTGATAGAACTGACAACTGGAGGTACTCTTTGCAGCTTGGGAGCAAGTCCTTCCTTGAAGGGGGATCTGGAAAGCACATCTTCATATCTACCACAAGGGCATACAGATATCCAGCACATTCTCTTTTCAAGGAACCAAAAGGTGTACAGGACTTTTCCATTTTTCACCTTTTGGGGTATCTTCACCAGCTGAGGATTTTTTTTTTTTAACTTGGTACAGGGAAGCATAGCAGAGAATGCTATTTGTTACCTAATATCCATTTTATCCTTCTTCTTTAATATTATAACCCTTGATTTTTAGTTGGGTATATGGCCACCCAGAATAATGTTGTCATATGACTTAAGCTCTGGCCAATGAGCTATAAGCAGGAATGGTTTGTACAGCTTCCAGGAAGTATCTTTAAAGAGAGGGGACCATGATCACCTTTATCCTATTTTCTTTCCTGCATAGGAGTGTAGACATGATGGCTGGAATTCAAACAACTACCTAGGACCAAAAGATAGAAGCCATATGTTGAGAATGGAAGAAATTAGGTCCCTGATGGTCATGGAATCACCATACTAATCTAGACTGCCTACTTCTGCATTATGTATACATGATAAATAAATAAACGTTAATTTTAGCTAAGGCCACTTAAAAATATTCTATTACTCATAAACGAACCTATTCCTATCGGATGCAGAGTTTGGTTCCTATAAATTTGTGCTACACATAACCTTAAAACAAATGTGGTGTTTGTTTCATGGACGCATTTGGGCAGTGGGTAGTAAAGCCTCAGATACTGCAAGATGGAAAAACTGGTGACCCTTGTTGTCCAGTTGTCAGACATTTGGTAAACCTGTTGCCAGCTTTAGAAGGCAGATCACATGCCAATCAAAGTTGTGGCATGAAGGGAAATGGTTGGAAATGGCACACGGATCACGAGGTCAGGAGTTGGAGACTAGCCTGGCCAACATAGTGAAACCAGCCTCTACTAAAAACACAGAAAAATTAGCTGGGCGTGGTGCGTGGTTGCATGCGCCTGTAATCCCAGTTACTCAGGAGGCTAAGGCAGGAGAATTGCTTGAACCCAGGAGGCGGGGCTGCAGTAAGCCAAGATCATGCTATTGCACTACAGCCTGGACAACAAAACAAGACTCGATTCCCAACACTCCCCCCAAAAAACACCTCATAATTTGAAGCTTTAAAGGGCGGGGAAAAAAAACCACACTTCCTCTTGCCTTCAGACAGAAGTACAGTTGGCCCTCCACATTCATGGGTTCCAAATGCATGGATTCAACCAACCACAGATCAAAGAACCTTATGAAAAGAGGTAAACAAAGTTCCAAAAAGCAAAACTGGAATTTGCCACGTGCAAAGTGTTAAATACTATGTAAATCCATGTGAATGAAGTGATGTGTAGACATTGTATTAAGTAATTAAGTAATCTAGAGATGATTTAAAATATATGCAGGATGTGCATAAGCTGTATGCAAATACTATGCCATTTTATATATGGGAATTGAGTATCCTCAGATTTCGATGTCCACAAGGGTCCTGGAACCAATTCCCTATAGATACTAAGGGATGACTGTACATAGAAACAGTGCCTGTGAAACTTAGGAAGGAAATATGCCTGGCATTTACCCATACAAGACTGACAAATATAGGATTAAGAATGCTGTGAATCTATTAAATCTCATTATTTCCAGTGGGATTAGCTGTCATTAAGAGTGGGGTAGCTGGGGAGCACACAGAAACCAGGAAAAAAGTTTCTGGGTTTAAAAACTAGGCAAGTACTGTGGCTAGAATTTCTCCCACAAAGAACTGACTGAAAGCAAAAGGATGAGAAGGATATTAAATTTTTACATGAATTATATTGCCAGAGTACACCAAGCTTCTGCTATGGCTATTGACAAGCACAGGTGTGGAGGTGTTTTTCTGAAGCAGCATTAGCAGAAATCTCAGTGTCCAGCCACTTGTCCTGTGGGTATTGACAGGCAGGACCTAGGACATGCATGGCACTGGTACAGATCATAGTGAGTATAGTGAGGTTCTAGGGTCAGCAGTGCAAGCAGCTTTCTGATGGTGGAGGTTTCCTAGGCATTGCAGTAGCAATGTGATTCCGAGACACCATTTCTGGATCATAGAAGAGTCATTGCTTCCTTGGTGGCCTGGTTCTGTGAAGACTTTGGGACTCATTCCTGAAAAACTAATCTAGAGCCTATTTAATCAACCCTCCCAAGTATGCAATACCATTGAGTTTCTACTAGCTGAAATGGATTCTGTTTTCTGCAACTGAATCTTAACTGATACCACACATTGTATACAGGAAGAATAGTGGCTGCAGACAATAGGATCTCAGGGATATGGGAAAGTAGAATTGCTTATCCATTCTGGTAGAGATCGAAAGTAGCAATAATTCTGCTAGTACTAGAAAATGAAACACTGCCTGTCTGTGATACACAATGGCTAAGACTGACTTATATATTTTCTAATCTTGTCCTTGTGTATTTGATTATATGCTGGTTCAACATCTGTACGTTAAATAAACATCTTAATCTTAATATTCTAAGAACGATGATCCCTCCCATTTACCCCACTAAGACCCCCATTTTAGCAAGGACCAACAGTTATCTAAGTTGCTCAGGTAAAACAAGACAAAAAAAATCATTGTTATCCTTGTTTTTTCTTTTCTTTTTGTCGGGGAGGGAACAGTATGACAGGGTCTCGTACTATCGCCCAGGTCGGAGTGCAGTGGTGCATCTCAGCTCACCGCAGCCAGAGATCCTCCCACCTCAGCCTCCCGAGTAGCTGGGACTACAGGGAAGTGCCACCATGCCCGGCCAATTTTTGGAGTGTTCTTACAGAGATGGGTTTCACCGTGTTGTCCAGGCTGGTCTTGAACTCCTGGGTTCGAGTGATTCACCGACCTTGGCCGCCCAGCCTGTTTTTTCTTACATTATCATACAGCCAATCCATTAGCAGAGCTCATTGGCTGTACTCAAAACATAGCTTGAACCCTACCAGTTTTCAACATCAAACTATCTTATTCCAAACTATCAAAATTTATTTCTTGGTCTATTTAACCAGCATTTTGGCTGATCTTTCTGCTTCTACTTTTTCTTGAGACAGAATTTCGCTCTTGTTGCCCAGGCTGGAGTGCAGTGGTGCGATCTTGGCTCACTGCAACCTCCACTCCCCGGTTCAAGCAATTCTACAGCCTCAGCCTCCAGAGTACCTGGGACTACAGGCCTGTGCCACCACGACTGGCTAATTTTGTAATTTTAGTAGGGACAGGGTTTCACCGTGTTAGCTAGGCTGGTCTTGAACTTCTGATTTCAGGTATCTACCTGCTTTAGCCTCCCACAGTGTTTGAATTACAGGTGTGAGTCACCGCACCTGGCCTTCTGCTTGTACTCTTGAAGGTCAACATGTATCCTGCCATTCCCCAGCTCAGAATCATCCAACCACTCCCATCTCCTTACTCGGCTTACCCAGGGCCCTGCCTGTCTCACCCATCTCCCATCTTCTTCTTTTTTTTTTTTTTTGGTGACGGAGTTTTGCTCTGTCACCAAGGCTGGAGTGCAGTGGCGCAATCTCGACTTGCTGCAACCTCCGACTCCAAGGCTCAAGCGATTCTCCTGCCTCAGCCTCCCGAGTGGCCGGGACTACAGGCGCGTGCCACCACACCCGGCTAATTTTTTGTATTTTTAGTAGAGACGGGGATTTCACCGTGTTAGCCAGGATGGTTTCGATCTCTTGACCTCGTGATCCACCTGCCTTAGCCTCCCAAAGTGATGGGATTAGAGGCGTGAGCCACAGCGCCCGGTCTCCCATCTTTTCTTAAACTCACTGTGCTCTAAGCGCCCTGGCCTCGTTGTTCCTTTCCAAGACACCAAGCACATTCAGCTTCAGGACGTTTCCAACTTGCTGTTCTCTCTGCCCGCACCATTCTTCCCTCAGATTCCTCCAAGGCTCGCTCAGCTTTATTCAGCTCTGCTCAAATGTCAACTCAAAGAGATCTTTCCAGGCTACTGTATCCATCACTTATTAGTGTCACTCGTCTCCCTCTCCAGAATGTAATGCTCCTTTATGGCAGGGAATACATTTCATCCCTCGCACCTTGAAAAATGCCTGGTACATAATAGGCGCCTTAAAAATATTTGATTAAATGGATTTGGACTGATCGTATTTTGCTTAACTGCAGCACTCGCGTTGAGGTCACCTCACCAAAGCAAGCACACAAACACAAAACGAAGCACAACCAGATGAGGCCTGCCTGCCGCTCCTGAACCCTTCGGGAGGGCTCGTGCGGGAACCCTGGGAAGCTCCTGCGGCCGGAGCTGGGCCTGAAACTGTTCTTTCGTTTCCTTCTGCGGCCGAGAAGGGGAAGGAGTCATCAACACGCGCACCGAAATGGGAAAGGGATAAATAAGAAAAAAATGGGCGTGGAGGGGCTGAGGATGGGGCCTCAGCTTAACAGCATTCGCCTGAGAATGTACTGTTATCCGTGGCAGCACTTTGTCTCACTGGATGGCACTAGGCCCGCTGGGGCCGCGACTCAGAACTGAAAGCCCCAGCGTGGCGCCAGCAGCCAGCCTGGCAGCCATTTTCGGAAGCTGCTCTCCTAGTAACCCCGCCCGGGAGCGTACGCACTAACGGGAGGCGGGGCTTGCCGCGAGGGCCTCGCTCCGGAAGCCGCACCCTCCGCGGCATCCCACCGTCGAAGATTAACAAAACGCCAAACAAGATTTTAACAGTCGGCAGCGAAAGCGCGCACTCGAGCGCCAATGAGAGCGGAAGGAGGGGCACCGCGCCTGAGGAACGCTCCGTATGTCGAACAATGATTGGCTGGAGCCCTCCCTTCTTCTTTTTTTTCTATTAGCTGGGCTTGCTGCTCCCGCCCATCTAATTGGCTTTGGTCTAGGTACTTCTGATTGGCTTCCCCCGGGCGGTGGGGGGCGCGGTTTTGGGGATTGTTCATCATGGATTGGTGAATTTGGGCTCCTTCTCCAGGCGGTGGCCCGTCGGTCTTCTCTGTCCCGTCTCCCGACCCGTACGCTTTTCCCTTAACTCGCGCGCACGAATGGTTAAAAAAAGGGTGTGAGGCTCGAGCCCGCCAGCCAGGCCGCTAGCACTTCGCGCGCGCCCTCAGCGAGGACCCGCACGGGCTGCCCGGCTCTGTGCCTGCGCTGTTTGAAACTGTGGAACCCGTTAGGCTATTGGGGAACTACCGTCCCAGCTGGCTCCGGAGCCCGTGCGTGCCGGGGGTGAGTGGCCGTCGCGAGGCGGCTCCTGCCTTTCGCGTCTCCGCAACGTGGAGACTGGAACCGGCAATTTCAAAGGACGCCACGTTCAATCGCAGCGCTGGCGCGGGCGGAGGCTAAAACACGGGGGTCCTGAGACTGAGGAAAACGCGCCAAGTTCCCCTCGGTGGTGGAGTGCGAAGGACCCTAGCGGTTCAGGCGCTCGGCGAGCGGGGCCGCTGCTTGTTGCGCTCCTGGCCATCCCGGGGCGGGCGCGGATGGGCGCCGCTCCGGGGATGTAGTTGGTGCCGGTGCAAGCGGGACCGAGCGGTGGCCGGGGTTCCCGCTCTTGGAAGCGGATGGTCACTCCCCCGCGGGGAGGGCGATCCGACCAGATTTTCCTGGGGCCGGGGACCCGGCGGGCTCGGGCAGGGACTCACCTGTCGCACCCACACTCATTCGGGTTGGACTCGCCGGCGTCATCGCCGCGGACCTCGCTTTGGCCATGACCAGGTAAGAAGGGCCTGGGAGGAGGGGCCGGCGCTGGGGCGCGGGGGCAAGTTCGGCAGGCGCCGGAGAGGAGCTGCCGGGGAGACCCCGGGAGTGTGTTGGCCCCGCATCCTGACCGAGCTGCCAGCGGGAGCCGTGTGTGCCCCGGGCGGGGCGCCCGTCTTGCCGCCGCCGGGACGCGAGAAAGCAGGTGCGGGCTGGGCGTAAATAGGCCAATTCCACGGCGAGGGCGCCCGGCGCGGGGGTGTGGGCCGAGGACGCCGCCGCCAGCCTCCCCCGGCCCGGTGGCCCGGTTGCTGCTCGTCCTTCCAGTTTCCTTTCCGTTCCCGAGAGCGGTGAAGGATGGGGAGAAAGAAACGTTTCCACGCAGGTTGCGCTGTGTCGGTAATTGCGAAATTTTACCGCGCATTTTCTTTTACTTACACTTTTTCCAGAAGTATTTAGAACGCCACGTGTCTTAAACCTTGGCGAAGATATTGTCCTTGTTGTAGATTTTTCTTGAGAAATCGGAATTGAGTCGTGTCATAAAGAATTTAAAACTATTGGGACTGAGTATTCACGCTGTCAACAGATGATGGTCGATTCGTTGTGATTTCTGCGAAAGTTGACTTAGTTACAGGAGAAATATTTTGGATGTAACAGTCCCCCAGTTATAAGGAAAGCCAGGAGCAAGAAATAATAGCGCAGAAGATACTGCATCTGGCAAAATGTTACATTCTCGGTGTGAGCGTTGCTTTCAGGGGCCAGGAGGTTTGTTTCGTTGATTAAGCTGACGATCCGCTATTTCACCCGCGTAATCATTCTTCTGTGAAGTCCAGTTACTCTGTCAGTTTGAGATCCAGTTTCTATTATCCATTAGAATGGGCTCTCGAGAAAAACCTGTTATCAGAATCATTAATGCTTGGCGATCCGTGAGAACTTAGCGCAGATTGGTTTATCAGTCCGAAGACAGCGGTTCCTCAGAAGCGTTAGATATGAACAGGGGAGTAAGTGGAGTTGGAGACAGAATAGGGAGATTGGTCACTTTACAGTTCATCCTGACTTGGGTCTCAAAAATGATTTCAGTGCTGAGTTCAGTGTGAATTCCTAGATCGGTGTCAGCCGACTGAAATGCTTAGTAAGGATGGAATTTGAATGAGTTTTGTGTAGTTCATTTTATTACTCTGCATTTTAAATTTGAAAGTCGTTGCTGAGATTTTGGGCTTTAAGTAATTTTATGGTAATACTCCAGTCAGACACTTTTTCCTCATTTGTTCTACTGAAATATAGGACTGATGTAGAAAATATTAACTCCTACAAATGTTGCCATATTTTTTCATGTGAAAGTTTTACTTTAAAACAGGGTAGGAAAGTTGCAAATGGCAAACCAGATCATCTTTTTTCCTACTGAAAGCACTATTTTTAAAAACCAAAGTTTTTAAAAAGTTTGGAAAATGAGTAGAATATTGTAGGTTCTAGTGCATTAAGAATTTGATTTATGGGCTGGGCGAGGTAGCACATGCCTGTAATCCCAGCACTTTGGGAGGCCGAGACGGGCGGATCATGAGGTCAGGAGTTGGAGACCAGCCTGGCCAACATGGTGAAACCCCGTCTCTACTAAAAATGCAAAAAAAAAATTAGCCGGATGTGATGGTGCACACCTGTAATCCCAGCTACTCAGGAGGCTGAGGCAGAAGAATCGCTTGAACCTGGGAGGTGGAGGTTGCAGTGAGCCGAGAATTTGATTTACACAAAGTGCATCGAACAATTTTTTATATCACTGTCTCAACTTTGCATATGTTTTATTATCTTTCACTTAGGTTTTTAGGTATAACTTAACACCATTCCTATGCCTTGAATGCAAATTATACTTTAATAAGCTTTTTAGATACTGATATTTTATTCTCATGTATTCATGTTAGTAACTAGAAAAGGCCTTGGAAGAGAGGACTCATTATCGTCCAGCACTATGATAATGTTCATCCTTGTTTCCCACCTTGTACTTGGGAATTAGAGGTGGTAGTGCTCAGTCAGTATTTTCTGAATGCATTATTATAATGAAATATTAAGTTTTTGCTACTTATACTACTTTACTGTAGGTCTGTTAAATAGGATATTTTATAATGTGACCCTTAATCCATAGCAGGCTGATTTTAAAAATTCAGTAGCTTCTATTTTTTGTTCTTTATGAATAGTGTGGCAAGCTCCATTTAAACAATAAATATTGAGTGCTTATTGACAGGCATGAGGTTTTAAAATATTAATTTCTAACTTGTACCATTCCTTTGGTAAATTTGTTTTCAGAATTGATGATTTTGTTACCTAAAACTGGTTACCAAAAACTAATACAACTTTTTCTCTGCGATTAACAGATATAATTGGTGATTACAACTTTTCCCTATAAATTTGTTCTTGACACCTCCTTGGGATTTGAAGAAAAAAAATGCCTGGTGTCATACCTAGTGAAAGTAATGGACTTTCAAGAGGTAGCCCATCAAAGAAAAACAGACTGTCTTTAAAGTTTTTTCAAAAGAAAGAAACTAAGAGAGCTTTGGATTTCACAAATTCTCAAGAAAATGAAGAAAAAGCTTCTGAATATAGAGCATCTGAAATGTATGTATCTTACATTTCTGTACTTTTAAAATTCTATGGTGAAGCAGCAGTGAACTTGATTGACAACTCCAGTCTGACTTTATAGAGGCAAAAAAAAAAAGTACACATAAGTGTACTTTTTAGTAAGTCTAGCAGTTTATAGTAGGAACAGCAAAACTGGTGGTTCCCCATAGGGATCACATCCTTAATGTTTAACTCATGAACATTGTGCTCAGCCATTTAGACTAACTTGGAGAAATATTTATTGACTAAAATTGTCTGAGTTTAAATTTGATTATTTGCAATGCAAAAACATTTGTGTAGGGATAAAAGGTGATATATATTTGTTTGGTTCAGAAGACTTGACAGTTATGTAAGACATTTTAAACTTTGTAGTCATGTAACTAGTCATACCTGTTGGAGGCATACGATTGTAAATTATAAAAATAAACATAAATAAGTAATGCTTTTGATGCAAATAAATTCTTTAGCTACTGAAAATATATCAGAACAAAGTAGAATACTTTATTTCATCAACAGCAGCTCTAGCTGGAGTCTGTCTGTACTACTTTCCTGTTTAACAAATAGGCACTCTGCTAGGTGACTAAGGTGGATTTGGTTCCATGTGTTAATTTCCTAATAGCTACCAATAATCAGTTGAGATTGAGAGAGAACCTTTCGTTTATCAGCATTCATGCTTGCTAAATACTTTGAGGTGTTAGAGTAATGATAGCTAGCAATCGTAAAATAAATAAAAATAATGGGAGGACCTAGTGGGGTTTTTTTTGATTGCTGAAGAAGTAAAAGAATAATAAACTTGAACAATTTTTTTTTTTTTTTTTTTGAGATGGGGTCTCATTCTGTTGCCCAGGCTGGTCTTGAACTCTTGGGCTCAAGCAGTCCTCCCAAATAGCTGGGATTACGTGTCAGTGCCACCACACCCACCTTCTGAACATTTTATTTTTAAGTGAGGGATAGCTATATAATTTTTTCTTACTTTGGCCAGCAGGAAGTCATATATAATTCTCTTCATAGACTTTCTTTTCTCTGAATTCTTATTAATAGAATCTTACTTAGTGCAGCCTCTTCCAATATTGTCATGGTTAGTTTATTCCCAGGTTTTTATTCAGTAAAACTACTTGATTAAAATGTCAAAGTAGGTGAAACAAATCACAATCTTAGTTCCTCAATTTTCTACTCTGTAAAATAGGATTAACATCCTTTTAAGGGAATTGTTTTGAGGCTTGTTAAGTGTAATAATGTTTTTAAATGCTTTTAAAACTTATTTTGGGCATGTAGCAGTTTTTGAGCCTGTATTTTTAAAAATGTCATCTGAACAAGATTCACATACTTTTTAGATTATACAACTTTTGGGAAAAGACTAAATCTACGGAAGTAATATTTTCACCTTGTTTAAGATACTATTTGATTATCTTTCTCCCTTCTATACTTAATAGTGATCAAGTTGTTCCTGCAGCGCAGTCTTCACCTATAAACTGTGAGAAGAGAGAAAACTTGTTACCATTTGTGGGACTGAATAATCTCGGCAATACCTGTTATCTTAATAGTATACTTCAGGTAAATTGACAATTTTTCTATATAGTAAAGCTTTAGTAGATGATGTAACATTTAACGTTTCTGAGTTATTGGAGGACTTTAATGTCCATACTGTCTTCGCCTTTCATTGTAAATAAACCAGAGTAGACTAAAACAGTATGTTGCATGTTATTAAACTTTGGGATAAGAGAAAGTGATATACTAAATAAAGGTGGGATAATAAAATTGAGTAGACCTTGATAAAATGGAAGATGTCAAAGCTTTAATTTCTTTCTCTGATTCCTGGTGCTACAGTGATATGTATCTTATCCCTTGGAAATAATGTTGGCGTTGTGTTGTGTGTCCTTGTAACCTTAAAGTCTTAACAATATCTGCCCAGGCTCAGTGCATTGTGCCAATGAGGGAAGACACTGGGCTACTACTGCTGGGGTGGAGAACAAATTCTGACACAAAACTTAATCTCAGAATTTTAGGTAATACACATTAAAAGTGTGCTATAGAAAGCATGATGTTGTATTAATGATTTTACGTATCTTGTTGGTTCAGTAAACACTGAGACAATCTCGCTTTTTATAGGTATTATATTTTTGTCCTGGTTTTAAATCTGGAGTGAAGCACTTATTTAATATTATTTCAAGGAAGAAAGAAGCTCTAAAGGATGAAGCCAATCAAAAAGACAAGGTAGGAAAAATATATAAAAGAACAGAAAATAACATAAAATGCCAAAGTAAATGAATGGAAATTTACTTGCCTGGAAATGAAGAGGATTTTGGGGGGAGGATGACAAAGATTATTTCTCTGTTAATGAACTATTGTCAGAAATGCAGTTGTTTTTCATTCTTTCAAGTTAGCTAACTAGATAATTCTCTTTTACTGAGTGTTTGCTCTAGTCCTCAAATCTGTTTATTAAACTTCTGTCATTTGTATACTGTAATCACCGTGTTCTACCCGTGTATAACCTATTTATCCATTGTGTTTTCAAATTGACTTTTTAAAAAATTTAAATACACTGTATTTAAAACCATTGTAATTCACATGAATAGTAATTAAAAATTCCTCTTAAAATTACAAAAAAGACCAGGCGTATTGGCTCACACCTGTAATCCCAGCACTTTGGGTGGCCAAGGTGGGTAGATTGCTCGAGCGCAGGAGTTTAAGACCAGCCTGGGAAACACGGCAAGACCCCCTCTCTACCAAAAATACAAAAACTAGCTGGGTGTGGTGGTGTGCCCCTGTAGTCTCAGAGCGGGGAGGATTGCTTGAGCCCAGGAGGTTGAGGCTGCAGTGAGCCTCAATCAAGCCATTGCACTCCAGCCTGGGCAACAGAGACTCTGTCTCAAAATAAAAAATAAAAAAATAAGGTTGATTTGTATATCCTATAAAATTAGTGTTATAATGCAACTTAGAAAAGCTAGTAAAGTGAGACAAAGACAAAGGAAGAAGGCACTTAATTTGTTCACAAATAAAATTACTGGTTTGTGTGTTTCTTTCTTGACAGGGAAATTGCAAAGAAGATTCTTTGGCAAGTTATGAATTGATATGCAGTTTACAGTCCTTAATCATTTCGGTTGAACAGCTCCAGGCTAGTTTCCTCTTAAATCCAGAGAAATACACTGATGAACTTGCCACTCAGCCAAGGCGACTGCTTAACACACTCAGGTATAGCCTATGATATAATTTTAGGGTTTCCATTTAGCTACTTGTTTATATCCTTGGAGGAGAATGATATGTGAACAAACAGAAATAAAGGGCAAGGAAAGTAAGAAACTCTAGGTCCACGGTCCTTTATATCCCAGAGGCTCTGAATACTGGAATTTTTTTTTCATAAATTTGGTGCTAAATTTGTTAGATCTGAATATATTATATGAGGCTTTTTATAGTCATTATTCATGTTTATCTCTAATGTGAATATTCATACATCCTTCTATAGAAGTAGGATTGTGTTTAATTATAGAGTACTACCATATTATGTCGGTGATAAATATTTTATATGTTGTATTATCTTTGAATCTGAAAATGTCTGAATTTCTAAATGCATGGTCCTCAGATTAGGAATTGTAGAACTATATTCAAAATATGTGTAAGGACTGTAAGTTCCAAATAATGTATTTTGTTACATGTGATTAGAGGAGAACTATTAGTTAACTAGATTAGATTACTTTTTGTTATTTTCTTAAAAATGAAACTTTATATGTATAAAATAACCTTATTCAAATAAAGTTATACTAATAGGGCAAGTGTTTAAAACAATCACTTAAGCATTTAGTTTAGAAATAGAACTAGGTGCAGTATATTGCTACACCTTAGTTAAGAGGTATTGTAGGCTGGGCACTGTGGCTCACACCTGTAATCCCAGGACTTTGGGAGGCTGAAGTAGGTGGGTCAAGAGTTTGAGACCAGTCTAGCCAACATGGTGAAAACCCCCTCTACTGAAAATAGAAATATTAGCTGGGCGTGGTGGTTCACACCTATAGTCCCAGCTTCTTGGGAGGCTGAGGCAGGAGAATTGCTTGAACCTGGGAGGTGGAAGTTGTGGTGAGTGAAATTGTAACACTACAGTCCAGCCTGGGAGACAGAGCAAGTCTCCTGTCTCCAAAAAAACAAAAAAGTATTATAGCATGGTGACCAAGAGTGGGGTTTGAATACTGGCTTTTCATCCTAACTAGTTCTGTGACCTTGGGCAAGTTATTTAACCGCTGTGTGCCTCAGTGCCTGTATCTATCTGTCAGTAGTGGCGGTAATAGTCCCTTATAGGGTACTATTGTTATTATGAAGATAATGTATACGTAGGAGATAAAACATTTTGACTAAGACCTTGTATATGGTAAGCACTAAGTATTAGTTATTAATATGTTTAGAAGAGGATCAAGCATATTAAATATATTATAAAAGATATGTATATTTTTAGAGGTTCAAAGTATTATAATGAAAAACAGATAAAATTTACTCTTTTAGTTTCAGGTAAGAAATTTCAAATTAGTGCTGAATAAATGTCTTGAGATTTAAAAATTAAATAATTTACAATATTCCTTACATGAATTCATTTCTATGTAGAAATAGTTTTATGTACTATATCTTTAAAACTAGAATAGATGAAATGGAAATTTTTATTTATAGGGAACTCAACCCTATGTATGAAGGATATCTACAGCATGATGCACAGGAAGTATTACAGTGTATTTTGGGAAACATTCAAGAAACATGCCAACTCCTAAAAAAAGAAGAAGTAAAAAATGTGGCAGAATTCTCTACTAAGGTAGAAGAAATACCTCATCAGAAAGAGGAAATGAGTGGTATTAACAGCATGGAGATGGACAGTATGAGGCATTCTGAAGACTTTAAAGAAAAACTCCCAAAAGGAAATGGGAAAAGAAAAAGCGACACTGAATTTGGTAACATGAAGAAAAAAGTTAAAGTATCCAAGGAACACCAGTCATTGGAAGAGAACCAGAGACAAACTAGATCAAAAAGAAAAGCTACAAGTGATACATTAGAAATTCCTCCTAAAATAATTCCCAAGTATATTTCTGAAAATGAGAGTGCAAGAGCTTCACAAAAGAAATCAAGAGTTAAAATAAATTGGTTAAAGTCTGCAAATAAGCAACCCAGCATTCTTTCTAAATTCTGTAGTCTGGGGAAAATAACAACAAACCAAGGAGCTAAAGGACAATCTAAAGAAAATGAATATGATCCCGAAGAGGACTTGGGGAAGTGTGAAAGTGATAACACAACTAATGGACTTGAATCTCCAGGAAATACTGTTATACCTGTAAATGTTAATGAAGTTAAACCCATAAACAAAGGTTAGTATAATTCTTAGACTTTGATAGGTAGGAGCATTAACAGCTACAGAATTAGAATTTTCTCTTCTTAAATACATGTATAATATAATCTCTATGCATAAAATTGTTTCAAGAGAAGGAAATTTAACACTAAATGTGAACTATGGTGTTTTAAGTGCTATGCTTAAATTAGTGTGTGTGTGTATATATTTATATAAATGTAATGTCATTAAAGTAATTTTAACTTACAGTTATAAAGTAGGGAAGTTCAGCTGGGCCATGGTAGCTCGCACCTGTAATCCCAGCACTTTGGGAGGCTGAGGCAGTTGGATCACCTGAGGTCAGGAGTTCAAGACTAGCCTGATCAACATGGTGAAACCCCATCTCTACTAAAAATACAAAAATTAGCCAGGCATGGCTCATGCCTGTAGTCTCAGCTACTCAGAGGAGGCTGAGGCAGGAGAATGAGGCGGAGGTTGCAGTGAGTCGAGATGCGCCACTGCACTGTAGCCTCGGTGACAGAGCAAGACTCTGTCTTAAAATAAAAAAGTAGGGAAGTTCAGTATATTTTAATGTACATTTAGGAGTACATTTCCCTTTATGCAGTGTTTGATATAAACTCATGAAGGACATTGCATTTAGTGAAATTTTTAAAGTAGAGACTAAGTACAGTCATGTGTTGCTTAACAACAGGGATATGTCTTGAGAAATGTGCTGTTTCATTGTGCGAATATCGCAGTGTACTCATATAACTAGATGGTAGAGCATACTACACAACTAGCCTATGTGGTATAGACCAGGGGTGTCTAATCTTTTGGCTTCCTTGGGCCACATTGGAAGAAGTGTCTTGGGCCACACACAAAATACACTAATGGTAGCTGATGAGCAAAAAAAAAAAAAAAAAAAATCACAAAAAGTCTCATAATGTTTTAAGAAAGTTTATGAATTTGTTATGGGCTGCAGGCAAACTTTGAATGGCCTATTGCTCTTAGGAACAAACCTGTACAGCATGTAGTTATACTGAATACTGTAGGCAACTATAGCACAATAATATTTGTGTATCCAAAACATCTAAGTATAGATATGTAAACATAGGTATGGGACTACTGTCATACGCAGTCCATTGTTAATTGAAACGTTAGGTGGTACGTAACTGTAACTTGACGTCAAATTTGAACTAAATTTTTACCTAGTTTTGTCCAGATCTACAGATCTCAGGGAAAATATGTAATATTAATATGAATAGTTTTACTGAAAATGTCATCCTTATTCTGGGTTTATTCTATGGGGAGGTGTTTTTAGGAAAGGAGTGACAATACAAATGACTTTTTTTTTTTTTTTTGATGGAGGGTTTTTCTTTTTTTGCCCAGGGTGGAGTGCAGTGGCACAACCTTGGGTCACTACAACCTCCACCTCCCAGGTTCAAGTGATTCTTCTGCCTCAGCCTCCTGAGTAGCTGGGATTACAGGCATGTGCCACCATGCCCAGCTAATTTTGTATTTTTAGAAGAGACAGGATTTCTCCATGTTGGTCAGGCTGATCTTGAACTCCTGACCTCAGGTGATTCCGCCTACCTTGGCCTCCCACAGTGCTGGGATTACAGGCATGAGCCACTGTGCCTGGCCTACAACTGACTTCTTTTGGAGACAGTAGTAATTCATAGTCAAAGTTTTATCTTTACAGGGACCTTAAATTTCATTAATAGGGTACCTCTAATCTAATAATGCTAATAAGCTGATATATGAAAATGGAACTTTTATTCATGATATACTTTATTTAAATGGAAAATTGGTCATTTGGAGTATAATGAGAAACTAATCTGTATAGACTCATAGTTTCCTATTTTCATTTTAGGTGAAGAACAAATTGGTTTTGAGCTAGTGGAGAAATTATTTCAAGGTCAGCTGGTATTAAGGACTCGTTGCTTGGAATGTGAAAGTTTAACAGAAAGAAGAGAAGATTTTCAAGACATCAGTGTACCAGTACAAGAAGATGAGCTTTCCAAAGTAGAGGAGAGTTCTGAAAGTAAGCAAAATTGGACTCTTGTATGGACCATGGAATATTTATAATTCTTTAACAACACAAAGTCTAACAGTAGCTGGTATAATTAGGGAGGGGGAAAAAAGCTAGCTTTTAGTGTCGATCGTAACCTTTCTGCTTATCTGGTTTCACTTGTAAATAGCATTTGGGAAATAGTGACATTTTTATTTTGACATACAGTGTGTTAGAATGGAAAACTGAAATGCTTTAATAAGTGTACTTTTGGGGACCTGGGTCTTTCAGAGCTACTGAGGTTATTTTTAACACAATAATTCAGCCACTGTTGTGTCTAGTGCTTACCACAGAATATGAAAATACCATAGGAGAGAATCATGAGACAGGATGAGACAGGTTTATCTGTCAGATATTGAAAATTTGTGATTAAATGTAAACTATTTTGTTTTACACTGAGGCACAGAGACTAGGCTTATTTTGTTTTTGCTGTCTCTATCGTAATTTTTTTTGCTGATCAAATATAGATATTTAAAAGATAATGTACTGTTGGATGTGCTTATGAAAGTAGTTTCTGAAAGTAAAAATCTCTTTAGTTATTTAGGAATGGGTTGGTCAATTGAAATTAAATGGTAATTTTGAACATGAAACTTTAGTGGTTTATTTTTGAATGTCTGAGAGAGATACTTATTTGTGAGTGAAAGGATTCTCTTTTAGTTTCTCCAGAGCCAAAAACGGAAATGAAGACTCTGAGGTGGGCAATTTCACAATTTGCTTCAGTAGAAAGGATTGTAGGAGAAGATAAATATTTCTGTGAAAACTGCCATCATTATACTGAAGCTGAACGAAGTCTTTTGTTTGACAAAATGCCTGAAGTTATAACTATTCATTTGAAGTGCTTTGCTGCTAGTGGTTTGGAGTAAGTATTGTAAATAAGAGCTATATGAAGAAAATTAGCTGCTGTAGAAGATAAGTCTTGTTCAAAATGCTGTAATAGAAGGAATTTAAAGTACTGAAGTCGACTGTAAAGATTGCTTTAGTAAAGTTCTGTTCTCAATTTATTAACAGTTTACTTATAAAAATGCATCAACCTTAAATTCTTTGGATATGAATACATAATTTACTCAGAGTAAGATTTCTTTTTCTTTCTTTTTTTTTTTTTGTTTTTGAGACAGGGTCTTATTCTAGTTGCCCAGGCTGGAGCGCAGTGGCACAACCTCAGCTTACTGCAGCCACAACCTGCCAGGCTCAGGTGATTCTCCCACCTCAGCCTCCTGAATAGCTGGGACTACAGGTGCATGCCACCACGCCTAGCTAATTTTTTGTATTTTTAGTAGAGAATGGGATTATAGGCAGTTTCTTTATACATCTTTTCATATTCATTCCCCCTTAGATGTTAGTAGCAGAATTCAGTAGAACTGACTAGCAGGGAACAAATTTTGTATACATCAAGATTTTTTTGAAGGGGTGGGAAAGGCTAAATTTTTCCTAGTTTTAAGGTAAAGCAGGAAATCAAACTAGTCTTTGAACAGTTTGAAAAAAAATTGCTAATTGTTTTGGATAGTCTGTGTTTTTCTGACATGCATGTCATTGTATATGTGACTCCTTTGTACATTAGTTGCTTGTTTGAAATTACCATGAGAGCTTCCCAGTAGCTCTCTTAGCTCTCTCACACTTGATTATGTCTGAAAATGACATATAGCCCCTTATTCAGTGGACCTTCCCTTTGCTAATAGTAAAAATACAATTTTATTTACTTTCCTAAATTTTGGTAGAGAAAAAGTTCACACTAAAAATGACTAAAATGGGCTGGGCATGGGTGGCTCACACCTAGTAATCCTAGCACGGGCAACATAACAAAACCCTGTCTCTACAAAAAAAAAAAATACACAAACTAGCCCAGTGTGGTGGCGTGCACTTGTGGTCCCAGCTACTCTGGAGGCTGAGGTGGGAGGATCACTTGAGCCCAGGAGGCTGTGATTAGCCATGATTGTACCACTGCCCTCAGCCTGGGTGACAAACTGTCTTGGAAAAAAACAAAAACAACAAAACTACACACAAAAACTAAAATGTAAGATTTTGGGTTCATGTTCAGTCTATTTAAAATACCATTTCTTTTCTTACTGCACAAAATTAGGAAAATAAAGGAAAAAATACTTTATCTCCACAGAAATGCCTGAATATTAGAAGTTACTTCAGAATTTTTTTGTTTCTGCATGTATTATAAATATTATTGAAAGATGGGGTCTTGTTTTCTGCTTTTCTGATTGTTCATATGAGCACTGAATATTAAGGGTTTATTCAGATTTTTACTTGGTTTCAGATTGGGGTATAACATTTTCAATTTAAAATGGAACTGCAGGAAATCTTTTCTTTTTTTCCTCCCAAAGGTTTGATTGTTATGGTGGTGGACTTTCCAAGATCAACACTCCTTTATTGACACCTCTTAAATTGTCACTAGAAGAATGGAGCACAAAGCCAACTAACGACAGCTATGGATTATTTGCGGTTGTGATGCATAGTGGCATTACAATTAGTAGTGGGCATTACACTGCTTCTGTTAAAGTCACTGACCTTAATAGTTTAGAACTAGATAAAGGAAATTTTGTGGTTGACCAAATGTGTGAAATAGGTAAGCCAGAACCATTGAATGAGGAGGAAGCAAGGGGTGTGGTTGAGAATTTCGATGATGAAGAAGTGTCAATTAGAGTTGGTGGAAATACACAGCCAAGTAAAGTTTTGAACAAAAAGAATGTAGAAGCCATTGGACTTCTTGGAGGACAAAAGAGTAAAGCAGATTATGAGTTATACAACAAAGCCTCTAATCCTGATAAGGTTGCCAGCACAGCATTTGCTGAAAATAGAAATTCTGAGACTAACGATGCTAATGGGACCCATGAATCGGATAGAAACAAGGAATCCAGTGACCAAACAGGCATTAGTATTAGTGGATTTGAGAATAAAATTTCCTATGTAGTGCAAAGCTTGAAAGAATATGAGGGGAAGTGGTTGCTTTTTGATGATTCTGAAGTGAAAGTTACTGAAGAGAAGGACTTTCTGAATTCTCTTTCCCCTTCTACATCTCCTACTTCTACTCCTTACTTGCTATTTTATAAGAAATTATAGAGTGAGTGTATTTTCCTTGTGTATATTTAAACATACCCACACAAACACTGGTAAAGTTGGTTACATCAAAGAGTCTTTAGCTTATCTTTTGAAGCTATTGGGTATTATTGGTCTCTCTAGGTTTTTCTATAAATAGTGAAATTTGAATTACTGAAAACCATGTTAATTTTTAGAATTCATTTTCCTCAGTAGAGACTAGTGATGCGTTAGCTTCTGGGAACAAACTTGTATAGGTTCTTAATTAAATTATCCAAAACGGAAGCATTTAAACACTTTTGGATTTACACCAATCTTTTGTGTTTGCTTTTTAAAATAAAGTGCTTGTATTTGTATTCTCCATATTTTGGAGTAATTATCTACATGATGTTTATAGGTCCTGTGGTTTTTCACCCAAGCAGCAGAATCTCATTCAGTACATTTAGTTTTACAAGAGTCATGAAGCTAAATATTTGGGCTGTGTCAGGGGCACAAAGTCTAGAATGTGTGTATTCACAATGTTGTACATTTTGTGCCTTGAATCACTTAGAAAAGTGTCTCAGAAAACCTGGACAGTTCCCTTCTATCTTCACAAGAATTTTATATGTATTTATGAAGATGATTCTGTACTCTAGTATATCTTTTTGGGCATGGACTAATTTGTATCTCTTTAACTCATATTCTGCACGATCTGTATATAGTACATCAAATTTAGAGGTGTGACCTTAACTTTTTTTAAAAACTGGGAGGTCAATAAAATTTAAACTGTTTAACAACTATGTATATGAATATTTGAATTTTTTTACTTGTATATTTTTATAAATACAGCTGAATTTTCTTAAAGAGATTAAGTGTGTGTATATATATATATGAGAATAAATATGCATAATTATCTTTATTACTGAATACTTTCTGACAGTGAAGGAGAAGAGTTTTTCAAAGAGGAGAAACTGTGCTTAGTCCATCCATGCTGTTATACTTAAAAGAGATTTATAATGAAATTTGTTGCATCTAATTGTCCTTTAAGGTAGACACGATTTAATGGAATCCAAAACTGGAAAACTTAAGATGATACTTTGGGTACACATAAAAACTTGGTTAAAATTTCATTTTAAAATGGTATGCTGAATTGGTAAGTGATGAATTATTTCGTGACTTGTTAAGGGACATTCTTGGTACTAAGAGAGTTTTTCCTAGAAATGATTCTAAATATATAAATGCTATTGGGATAACACTAAAATACATTTCAACAATGAGTACCTTCATCAACTAAAAAAAATCAGTTACATAATGTCTTACATTCTTCCATAGGATAGTGAGATGATAATAAAATCATGGTTCTCCCCACCTTTCAGAATCACTAATGGAAATTCTTAAACAGCCCTGAGCACTACCCATAAATTTTGAATGGAATGGGCCTAGGATAGACAATGGCTGTCTCTTGAGTATTAGAGGCCCAGTGTTAAGTAATACGAATTCCTGATGTGGGAAAGTTGCATTTTAAGAAAAATGAAGTTTGTAAGAAGTCAGGCAGTATTCAGTATCATATTAATGTTTAAGAGGAAGCCTCTTCTGAAGCATGTCAGAAAATAATTGGTTTTGCATGATAATTAAATCGTAACCATACACATCATAAAGTCCTTGATACTGTTACTGAGATATGTGGGATTTTTCTCCAAACTCTTACATAAATGTAACCTAATGAGAAGTGACCCTTAAAGGGTTCCTTATTCTGTCCCTTATGTCCATACCCACCGCTGCCCCCCAAAGAAGGGAAAAATGTCACTTTTGGTGGGGGAGGGGTTTCCATTCTTGACTCCTTACCTTTCCTTATTGTTCATTTGGTTCCAATACAGTTTTGAGGTTATGCTGTCTGACTCAGATTTGGTCCAACAATGTAGACTCATCTGAAAAACCTTTTTGTGATTCAGTCTTTGAATTGATGTAGATAAGAATTTGAGATAATACTGCCCATTAAAGTCACATGGAGTGTGGGATATCAACCATCACTTAGGCTCTCAGATATTCTTGAGTATCATATTTTTGAATATCTACTACACTGACTATAGAATGAAGGCACTACATTAAATCTGACCAGTTCTTGTTTTTTTGTTTTAGAGTCTTGCTGTGTTTCCCAGGCTGAAGTGCGGTGGCGCAGTCTTGGCTCACTGCAACCTCCACCTCCCAGGTTCCAGTGATTCTCATGCCTCAGCCACCCAAGTAGCTCGGATTACAGGTGTACACCACCATGCCTGGCTTATTTTTGTATTATTTTTAGTAGAGATTGGGTTTTGCCATATTGGCCAAGCTGTTCTCGAACTCCTGCCCTCATGATCCACCTGCCTTGGCCTCTCCGAGTGCTGGGATTATAGGCCTGAGCCACTGCACCCAGCCAATCTGATTCTTTTTTTTTTTTTTGAGATGGAGTCTCTGTCGCCCAGGCTAGAGTGCAGTGGCTCTTATGTTGGCTCACTGCAACCTCTGCTGTCCAGGTTCAAGTGATTCTCCTTCCTCAGCGTCCTGAGTAGCTGGGATTACAGGCTCCTACCACCGTGCCTGGCTAATTTTTGTAGTTTTAGTACAGATGGGGTTTCACCATCTTGGCCAGGCTGGTCTTGAACTCCTGACCCTGTGATCCACCCGCCTCAGCCTCCCAAAGTGTTGGGATTACAGGCGTGAGCCACTGCACCCGGCCTCCTTGTTCTTAAATGATTCATGTAACTGGTTAGTAGAAGAAAGGTATTATAAATGATGCCATTCTGTAAGCTGCATTACTACCCAAAAATTATTGGTCTAAACTGTTCTGGAAATCATTAATACGCACTGTCACTGTTTTGGAATAACTTCCCAAGAAATTAAAATGCTACTTCTCAGTTTCTTTTTTCTGCATGACTTTTTCATATAATTTTAGAAGAATTATTAGTTAATTAAAGCAGCGAATTTTACTTTTTATATGCTTCTAAACTCTCTACTATAGTGTCAGAAAATATGTGACTTCTCTCAAACTCAAGCTGTGTTACTTTCATGGTGCTACCAAATAGCTTTAAGCAGATTCTATTTTACTGGTTTGCATCATCAAAAGCTGATGTCTGGCTTTAATTTGAAACATGAGAATCAATCATTTTAGTTGCCAAGGGTCATGAAGTCCATAGTACTATCATTGGTATAATAAGATTTAATCATAATGTCAAGCTGTTGTCACTGATACTAGTTATCCCAGTATTTAAATTATTTTAGAGAAAAGTTTTACTAAGTTCTGTAATTCTGATTTCCTTTTTTGGGTATGTAAATAGAAAATAATGTAGAAACCAGTTACCAAACTCATTTGATTTGGGGCTATGATTTTTATTTTGCTAGGTTTGGAACTAGTTCTTGAGTCAACCCTTAAATTGTTCTCTGCCATTGTCAATAAATAAAAATTTTAAAGTCCCACTCAGTAAAATTAGTGTAAACATTCACATATTTAATAGTACCTTTAAAATAAGCATTACTACATTTAAAATGGTTCCAAAATGAATCTATAAATGGTAATATAAATTAAAAAATATGAACTTAAAGTAAATAAATTTAACGTTAGCTATGGTATAAATAATGATAAATGTATAGTGTACCTTTGAGTCATTAAACTGTCTTAAACGATAACAGCTTGTTACCAGAACATTAGAGACCATAGCCATGATTCTCAAATGTAAATCTACATTTGATATTTTCTTGGTCACTCTATTATTCAATGAATAATTAATTTCCAGAATTCCATTCCATGTTGTTTTCCAATAGATATTTTCACACTCAATGTTGAATACATGGCTCTTTCCAGATGAATAAAACAAGTGCATTGGGTTTAGAGATCCATTTTGCGAAGGCTCATTCGACTGAAGGAATCTCTGGGAAAAAGAGGACATAGTTATAAGGAAACAATTTTTGCATATACTTTTAAAATGTCTTACATGCTTTTTTTTTCTGCTAGTTACCTCAAAGTTTTGCCACCATTTCTTACTAACTTCCAAGTTGGATGCTCATCCTACATACTCTGCCTTACATATTTTGGCTTACATATTTCTCTATAGAGTGGTTTATAGTCACCACTTACTGGTTGGTTGTATTCATTTCTCCAACTGATGCTGCAGATACTGTAATAAACAAGACAAGGACTTAAGGGATAATGAGAGATTTCAGGAAAAGTGTGGAGTTTTTCAATGTCAAAAGGCAGGTGTTTCTTTAAATTTAAGTCTTAAACCAGTTGTTCTCAAATTTTGTTTCAGGTCCTTTTTACACTCTTAAACATTATTGAGAACCCCAGGAATCTTTTATGTGGGCTATATATGGATGTTTATCATATTAGAAATTAAAATTAAGAAAATCTTAAGTTACTATAAAATAATCCATTACATGTTACTATATATAGCATTGCTTATTAAAAATGACTTGCAAGAAGCTTTAGGAGAGTGGTACTCATGTAAGAGTGTCGCTTAATATAAGGCCTATGTTCTTACATCTGATTCTATAGTCAATCTTTTCCAATCTGTAGAAAACTCCACTGTACCCTCACAAGAGAAGAAGTGAGAAAAGGCTAATATTTGGCATTAATATGAAATTAGTTTTGACTTAGGGAAATTCTTTAAAGGATCTTAGGGACTCTCCTCTCATGGGTCCAGGATCCCTACTGCAAAATATTCCTGATTTCATAAAACCAGCAAAATTAAAAATTCAAATCCTAAAGAAGAATTTAAAACTTAAATTCTAAACAAGAGTGAAGGGAATGATATTCCTGGAATACACTTAATGTATTTTCTGTTATCAGTTGGTTTCTTTTGCTTATCCTTCCTGCCATTAAGGTTAAGCCATATTAAGAAGCTTAATATCTCCAGGAAAGGAAAAGGCAAGTACAGAGAAATCACATAGGCTTCAAACCTCAAAGCTTGCTTTGAAGGGAAACAGTCTTGAAAGCTAGATAGTATTCATCAGTAAAAGGTTTCCTTCTAAATTCCACAAAACTGCCTACAAATATTAAGAACTAAAGCTTGGAGGACCGGCCAAAAAGCAGATCATAGAGGAAGGCAAAACTTACAAGGCAAAGTATAAGGCAAAGTTTCCTTCGGGAAGAATACAGCCTTTCCAATTGAAAAGAGTTGGAGATCTGAAGGAACTGAGACGAGGATTAGGCAGCTCTATCTCAGGGACTCAGCACCCTGGCTCTCTGGGATCTCTGACCTGGTAAGTATAAGACTGGGAGAGGGCGGGTGGAAGCAGCAAGAAGGAAAAACTTCCAAAAAGACTTAAGGGGAAACCAAAAGTGGAGGGGATTAGTGTTTCCTACTGGGAATTTTGAGGAAACCATCTTCAATACTAGTATGTAAATTTGATTTCAAAATGCAAGAAAGTTTACTTTTTGCAGTTTTTGTGTCCTTTCCAGAATTCTGGTGCTATAAAGTGAAATGTCAGGCACTGTCCTAGGAACTTTACATCTGAAATGTCATTTAATCTCCACAACAACCTCTTTAAGTTCTATCTCATTATACAGAGAAGAAATCTAAAAAAATTATCTGCTTAAATAATAGAACTAGAATTTAGTTGTAGAAAATTCCAAGTTAATGACAGGACTTTGTGTGGTGTCCTGGTTCATATGAGTACCAACCTTTTGATTTTCAAGTTACTTACCTTGTAGAATCATTATAGATGATACAGGTTGAGTATCCCTAATCCAAAAATCTTAAATGTTCTAATATCAGAAACTTTTAAAGTGCTGACATGATACTCAAAGGAAATACTCATTGGAGCATTTCAGATTTTTTGGATTAGGGATACTCAACCAGTAAGTAAAATGTGAATATTCCAAAGTCTGAAAAAGAAATCTGAAACCCCAAACACTTCTGGTCCTAAGCTTTTCAGATAGGAGATACTTGAGCTGCAAAAAAAACTTATACTAGTTGAACATTTTAGGGTTCAGAGGAAAGAATATCTAAAACCATGTAAAAATAAACATACCTGTGGCAGGTAACAGGCAATACTGCCTTGTATAACTGAGGGATCTTTCTGTTGATCAGTGGCTGTAGGGCCTCTTTAAGGCGATGATAGTTTCTCTCCAGTTCCCTTTGATACTCCTTTTGATCTGGCCCAATTAAGCTCTTATTTTTTCTTAAGGCATCTTCACACCTAGGAAAAATAGCATGTTATCAAGAGATTACTTCTGGCATAGTTTGTGGGTTTAATGGCATACACACATACACACACACTATATATATGTGGGCTTGATGACACAACACACTATAAATGTGGGCTTAAATACACACACACAATACAGGCCAGGCGTGGTGGCTCATGCCTGTAATTCCAGCATTTTGGGAGGTCGAGGCAGGCAGATCACTTGAGCCCAGGAGTTTGAGACCAGCCTGGGCAACATGGCAAAACCTCATCTTTACAAAAAAATGCAAAGATTAGCCAGGCATGGTGGTGCACTCCTGTAATCCCAGCTATTCATGAGGCTAAGGTGAGAGGATCGCTTGAGCCCAGGAAGTGGAGGTTGCAGTGAGCTGAAATTGCACCACTGCATTCCAGCCTGGGCAACAGAGTGAGACTGTCTCAAAATGTATGTGTGTGTATTAACCATGATGAAGTCATTTAGATTTTTAGCTGAATGTTAAATAATCCTCTTTTGTTTTAGGTTTAAAGCTGAGTTCCTTTAAAATCTACTACACATTTACTTCCAGTTGTCATTAAATTGAAAATTATCTGAAGGTATTTTTTTCATATCACCACTTGACTAGAAGCTCTTTCAGGGATGTAATCATGCTCATTTATGTGGCACAATGCCATCTGGCACAGTGCTTTCCCTGTGTTCAAATAGTTCTTAAATGAATAGATTTTGATGACAGTCCTTTATCCAAGTTATTCAAATATTTGAGAAAAATATCTGGACCCCGAGAGACAATGAAGAAAAGGATATTTAAAAATAATATATATCTCTCTCTATGTTTGTGGAATGCCACTAAAGTGATGCTTAGTAGAAAATGCATAGCCTCAAATGCTTGTATTAGAAGGCTAATACTGAAGAGCTAAGCAACTTAAAGTATTAGGAAGGAAATAAAATTTTAAAATATATGAGTATCAGAAATTACAAAAGTTGGTTCTTTGAAAAAACTAAAAAAACAGACAGCTCTAGCAAAATTAAATGAAAGAGGTCAAATATCCCCAACAGAAACTTAAAATGGGACATAAAGTTAAATACAGCAGAAGTTTTAAAAGGCATAGAAGATATTACGTACATTTTTTTTTTTTTTTTTTTTTTTTGAGACAGAGTCTTTGTCGTTCGGGCTGGAGTGCAGTGGCATGATCTCTGTTCACTGCATCTTCTGGGTTCAAGCAATTCTTGTACTTAGCCACCTGAGTAGCTGGGACTACAGGCACATGCCACCATACCCCGCTAGTTATTGTATTTTTAGTAGAGATGGAGTTTCTCCACGCTGGCCAGGCTGGTCTCTTACTCCTGGCCTTAAGTGATCTGCCTGCCTCGGCTGTCCACACTGTTGGGATTACAGGGAGTCAGCCACGGCACCCGGCCAATACAATTGAACAGTTTAATGTACCCTCCCAAATTATTAATTGATATTAATAGATTAATGCAGATTTTTTGCTAAATTATTAATATATAATCTGTTAATCTAGATTAATATAATTTAGCAAAACAGAATGAAGAAAAAAATGTCACTAATACTAAAATAATCAAATAAATTGAATCAACTGTCACAAATCTATCTACGAAGAAAACACTAAATTCTACTCAACATTCTAAGGACCAACAACCCCAATGTAAAACAATTATTCCAGAATATATTAAAAAAATGATTCCAGAGTATAGGGGAAAGTAACTATTCTTGAGGGGAGTTCCCAACTCATATTTCAAAGCTGGGATACCAAAACCTAATGAAGACTATAAGAAAAAAATTTTAATCCAAAGCACATCCATAAAAAAATTGTAGAACTTCCAAACATAACACAGTTGGCCCTCCCTATCTGCATTAATGAATTAGACCGATCTGGGACCGTAATAATAAATAAAAAACAAAACTGTGTTGAACATATATAGACGTTTATCTTGGCCTTATTTCCTAAACAATACAGTATTCAACTATTTACATTATATTAGGTATTTTAAGAATTCTAAAAATAATTTAAAGCATACAGGAGGATGTACACAGGTTATATGCAAGTACTATACCATTTTATATAAAATATAGAGCTCATCTGGATTCTGGTATCCACAGAAGGCCCTGGAACCAATTCCCCATTGATACTGATGGACAATTTTAGTAGGAAACTTGTACCAATGTATTAAACATACAGACACACATACCCCCCAAGTATTTTTCTTTTCTTTTTTTTGAGACAGAGTTTTGCTCTTTTGCCCAGGCCAAAGTACAGTGGCTTGACCTGAGCTCACTGCAGCTTTGACCTCCTAGGCTCAAGGGATCCTCCTACCTTAGCCTCCCAACGAGCTGGGACTACAGGCATGCACCACCATGCCTGGCTAGTTTTTGTATTTTTAGCAGATAGGGCTTCACCATGTTGCCCAGGCTGGTCTCAAACTTCTGAACTCATGCGATCTGCCTGCCTTGGCCTTCCAAAATGCTGGGATTTACAGGCGTAAGGTACCTCACTAGCCACATTTTTTAGCCCTGGAATAAATTAATAGTTAGGTTATGGGCCAGGCGTGGTGGCTCAAGCCTGTAATCCCAGCACTTTGGGAGGCCGAGGCGGGTGGATCACGAGGTCAAGAGATCAAGACCATCCTGGTCAACATGGTGAAACCCCGTCTCTTCTAAAAATACAAAACATTAGCTGGGCATGGTGGCACGTGCCTGTAATCCCAGCTACTCAGGAGGCTGAGGCAGGAGAATTGCCTGAACCCAGGAGACGGAGGTTGCGGTGAGCCGAGATCGTGCCATTGCACTCCAGCCTGGGTAACAAGAGCAAAGCTCTGTCTCAAAAAAAAAAAAAAAAAAAAAAAAAAGTTAGGTTATAAAACCGATAAATGTAACTTACCCCATTAAAAAATTAAAGGAGATACAGAAAACAAGCACTTGATAAACTTTTTAAAAACGTGTCATATTAAAAACTCTTTGCGTAACTACAAATAGGTGGGTAGTCCTTTAACCTAATTAAAAATCTATAAAAAACCTTTGGCAAACATGTTCAGTGAAAACCCTTTTAGAATGAGGAACAAGAAAATGGCCTCTCTATTCCTAGTCAACACAGTACTGGAGGTACTATCATTATAAGAAAAAGATTCTACAGATAAATTATCAGAATTTATACATAAGTCTGGTAAAATTCTCATGTAAAAGTAATATATAAAGTCAACTGCAGGCGGGCATAGAGGCTCACACATGTAATCCCAGAGCTTTGGCAGGCTGAGAACAGAGGACTGTTGGAGCCCAGGAATGAGAGATCAGTGTGGGCAACATAGTGAGACCCTGTTACGACAAAAATAAAGTAAAAAATTTGGTATAGTGGTGAACACCTGAAGTCCCAGCTACTTGGGAGGCTGAGGCAGGAGGATCACTTAAATCCAGCAGGTCAAGGCTGCAGTGAGCCATGATCACACCACTGCACCTGCTCCAGCCTGGGTGACAAAGTGAGACCCTATCTCAAAAAAATAAATAAATAAATAAAGTCAACTAATTTTTGGTACAGCAGGAAGCAGAAAACACAATTTAAAAGATAACATTAATAAAATCATTACTAAATAATAAATTTAAAAATGTATAAGGCCTCTACACAAAAAAATTTAAATAGCATTAAGAAAACATTTAAAAGACCTAAGTAAATGGAAAAATATACCATATTCATGGACTGATGTCAATTCTCTTCCAATTGATCTATAAATTCAGGTTTTTTTTGAGTGGAGTGACAAATTGATTCTAAAATTTAAAATTTATGTAAAAAGAAAACAGCCAACAATAGTCCTTCAACAAAACAAGGTGAGAGGAATTGCTCTGCCACACAGCAAAGCTTCTAAAGTGGCAGTAGTTAAGACAGCATGACATTAGCTGAAAGAGAGATAAATAGAGCACTGTACGAGAATAAAGATCACAGAAACATATGCACATAAACACGGGTGCTTAATTTATAAAGTGATGACACTGCAAACCAGTGGAGAAAGGGAAATCTTTTTAAGTGGTAATGAGTCAACGGGATATCTGTAAGGGAGAGAAAAGCCCCTAAACTATATCTTATACCATATTCAATAAATGATACTGAGATCATTATTAGTCACCAGTATGGACAAAAATCAAACTGATCCCTACCTTGAACCATATATAAAAATAAATTGCAAATGGATTTTTTAAAGAGATAGGGTCTCACTATGTAGACCTGAACTTCTGGCCTCAAGCCATCATTCTACTTTAGCCTCCTATGTAGCTGGGACTACAGCACTCACCACAGCGACTGGCTCTTGCAGGCACATTTTTTTTTTTTTAAAGTAAAAAAAGCTTGCTTTCTTTTCTTTTCCTTTCTTTCTCTCTCTCTCTCTCTCTTTTTTTTTTTTTTTTTTGCCTCCCCCACCCTTTGTTTAACCTACATTGATAAAGGAAAAGATCAACTCATTTAATTAAATTTAAGAACTTCTGTTTGTAGGGAAAAAAATGACGTCTCAAATTCAGAGAAGATATTTGTGATATTAAGAAATGATAAACATCCAAAACACACAAATACCCTTAGAAATCAGTAAGGAAAATAATCCAATAGGAAAATGGCAAAAGACTTGAATGTGTAATTTACAAAAGAGGGAAGAGAAATGAGTAGCAGACACAAGAACAGATATTCAACCTCTTTGGTAATCAGGGAAATGCAAATTTAATCCAGGACTACCTATTGTTTCACATCCACTAGTTGGTGAAAGTTACAATGTTAGATAATATCAAGTATTGGTGAGGATATATTGTAATAGGAACTCAAATGCTACTGATGGGAATGTAAATTTGGCTTAAACACTTTGGAAAAAAAAAATGTGGCATCATCTGATTGAGGATGAACCTATGAACCAACAACACTATTCTTAATTTTAACTCCTAGAAAAATATCTTGTACATGTATGTCCACAAATAGGTAGAGGGATATTCAGGTAGAGGGATATTCAAGTAGTACTCTTGGTAACTAAAAACAAAACAGGAAGCAACCAAAATATCCATTAACAGAAGAATGAATAAATCATGGCATATTCATAAAATGGAATATGTAAAAATAAATTAACTAAGGCAACATTTACTATAGATATATCTCACAAACACCAAAAACAGCAAGTCACACAACAATGTTAAAGTTAAAACAATGTTAAAGTTAAAAAATTGCAAAACAAAATATGTTATTTAGGGAACCATTTATGATAGAACTATGAAGACAAGAAAGGAAATAATAAATACGAAATTCAGGATATTGGTTACCCCTGAAGGAATGGAGGGAAATGATATCAGAGAAACACATAGGGAGGGGATCTCAAAGTCATGGTCATGCTTGATGCTTGATTTCTTAGGCTGGGTGGTAGACACATGACTGTTTTTCTTCCTATTCTTTAATAGCAAATGTTATAAATATTATTTTCAATATATTCAAAATTTAATGAAAAAAGATTTTCTTTTCTTTTCTTTTTTTTTTTTTTTTTTTTGAGATGGAGTTTCACTTTTGTTGCCCAGGCTGGAGGGCAATGGTGGGATCTTGGCTCACTGCAACCCCCGCATCCCAGTTTCAAGCGATTCTCCTGCCTCAGCCTCTGGAGTAGCTGGGATTATAGGCGCCCACCACCATGCCCAGCTAATTTTGTATTTTTTTAGTAGAGACAGGGTTTCACTATGTTGGTCAGGCTGGTCTTGAACTCCTGACCTCAGGTGATCCACCCACCTTGGCCTCCCAAAGTGCTGGGATTGAAGGTGTGAGCCATGGCGCCTAGCCATGAAAAAAAGTTTTAAAAAAGCAAAACCCCAAAACAGAAAGTAAACATATGGAAAAGTGCTTATTGTTTTTAGTAATAAAACAATTTTTTTTTTGAGCTAGAGTCTGGTTCTGTCATCTAGTCTAGAGTGCAATGGCGCCAGCTTGGCTCACTGCAATGTCTGCCTCCCAGGTCCAAGTGATTCTCCTGCCTCAGCCTCCCGAGTAGCTGGGATTACAGCCAAGTGCCATCACACCTGGCTAATTTTTATATTTTTAGTAGAGATAGGGTTCCAGCATCTTGGCCAGGCTGGTCTTCAACTCCTGACTTCGTGATCCACCTGTCTCAGCCAACCAAAGTGCTGGGATTACAGGTGTGATCTACCATGCCCAGCCTAGAAATACCATTTTATCTCATATAGAAAATACAGCTTTTATGTGGATATAGGATTGCTATTAAAAAAAGTATACCTATAGACTAATGATTTGAGAAAAAGTAAAGTATGACAAAGTAAAGGGAAAGTAAAGGATCTAAAGCTGCAGAATTTAATGCCAGCCAAGGATGGTTTGATAATTTTAGAAAGAGGTTTGACTTTTTAAAATGCCAAAAAATAGGAGAGACAGTTTCTGCTGACCAAGAAGCAGCTTCTGCCAACCAAGAGATAGCAGACAAGCTCCTAGTTGCCACTACAAAAATCACTGAAGAGACAGAATCTTTGCCTGAACAGGTTTTTTGTTGTTGTTTTTTCTTAACAGGTTTTTAGTGCCGGTGCAAAGTGCCCTATTTAGAAAAAAAAAATGCCACAATGGACATTTATTAGTAAAAAAGAGAAGTGAGTACTAGGATTTAAGGCAAAAAAGGGATAGGCTAACTTTACTATTTTGTACAAATGCAGTCAGGTTTATAATCAAGACTGCGCTTATTTATAAAGCTACTAATCCCTGAACCTTGAAGGGAAAAGGTAAACACCAGCTGCCAGTCTCCTGGTTGAACAAGAAGGTCTGGATGAGAACCCATTTTCTGGATTGGCTCTATGGGTGCTCTGTCCATGAAGTCAGGAAGTTATCTTATTAGTAAGGGAATGCTTTTTAAAGTTCTTTTGATATTGGACATTGCTTCTGGCCACCCAGAACCCTGAGTTTAAAACCAAAGGTCTTGAAGTCGTCTACTTGCCCCCCTAAAAACAACATCTTGACTGGGCACTGTGGCTCATGCCTGTAATCCCAGCACTTTGGGAGGCTGAGGTGGGAGGATCACCTGAGGTCAGGAGTTCAAGACCAGCGTGATCAACATGGTGAAACCCCATCTCTACTAAAAATACAAAATTAGCCAGGCGTGGTGGCAGGCACCTCTAATCCCAGCTACTCGGGAGGCTGAGGCACAAGAATTGCTTGAACTTGGGAGGCAGAGACTGCAGTGAGCCAAGATCGCGCCATTGCACTCCAGTGTAGGCAACAGAGCAAGACTCTATCTCAAAAAAAAACAACCAACCAACCAACCAAAACAAAAAAAGACAAAAAACAAACAATGACAAAAAAAAAAAATCTCTAATTCAGCTTCTAGATTGAGGGTCCTAAGGACTTATAAGGCTCATTACACATGGTACTTTATATTAATAGAAAGGAGTGTCAGCACTATCGAAGAGAACTCAGATAGAGAGAACATCACAAGTCTGGAAGAATTATACCATTGAAAATGTCTCCACTGTTTACAGAGAAAGCCATGAAAGCCATCAGGCCCAAGACAATCAATTCCTGCCGGAGAAAACTGAGTCCAGAGGTTATGCATTACTTTACAGGATTTACAACAGGGCCAATCAAAGAAATCATGAAACAGACTGTAGACATGTCTTAAATGTGGAGAGTGAAGGGTTTCAAGATACGGATCTTGGAGAAATTTGAGAGCTAGTAGACACTATACCAGAAGAATTAACAGAAGATGACTTGATGGACATGAGTGCTTCTGAACCACTGCCAGAAAATAGGGCAGAAAACGTGGAAGCAGTGGTGCCAGAAAACAAATTGACATGGGACAATCTGGCACAAGGGTTTTGATGGCCTAAGACTGCTTCTGACTTCTTTTACACTATGGACTCTTTATGATAAGGGCACAGACACTAAAACAAGTGGTGGAAGTAGGACTGGTACACCTGGAAACATTTTTAGAAAAATGAAAAAGCAAAAATGTCAGATAGAAATTATGATATCCATCTAGATGGATTCACAGCTGAATTCTACCATTCAAACGAGAACTGGAACCAATCCTACTGACACTATTTCACAAGATAAAGAGGGAATACTTCCAAATTGTTCTATGAAGCCAGTATCACCCTAATACCAAATCCAGGAAAGGAAATAACAAAAAAAGAAAACTACAGACCAATAACCCTGATGAACATAGATGTAAAAATCCTTAACAAAATTCTAGCTAACCAAATCCAACAGCATATCAAAAAGATAATCCACCATGATCAAGTGGGTTTCATACCAGGGATGCAGGGATGGTTTAACATACATGAGTCAATAAATGTGATATACCACAAAAACAGAATTAAAAACAAAATCACATGATCATTTCAATAGATACAGAAAAAGCAATTGACAAAATCCAGCATCCCTTTATGATTAAAACCGTCAGAAAAACTGGCATACAAGAGACATACCTCAATGTAATAAAAGCCATCTATGACAAACCCACAGCCAACATAATACTGAATGGGGAAAAGTTGAATGCATTCCCTCTGAGAACTGGAACAAGGCAAGAATGTCCACTCTCACCACTTCTCTTCAACATAGTACTGGAAGACCCAGCCAGAGCAATCAGACAAGAGAAAGAATGGGCATCCAAATCGGTAAAGAGGAAGTCAAACTGTCGCTGTTTGCTGAAGATATAATTGTATACCTAGAAAACCCTGAAGAGTCCTCTAAAAAGCTCCTAGATAACTGACAAATGAATTCAGCAGTTTCAGGATATAAAATTAATGTACATTAATTAGTAGCTTTGCTATACACCAACAGCAACCAAGCTGAGAATCAAATCAAGAATCCCGGCACTTTGGGAGGCCGAGGCCAAACCCTTTTATAATAGCTGCAAAAAAAACCCCACAAAAAAACAACAACAAAAAACCCTTACAAATATAACTATCCAAGGAGGTAAAAGACCTCTACAAGGAAAGCTACAAAACATTGCTGAACTAAATCACAGATGATACAAGCAAATGGAAACACATCCCATATTCATGGATGGGTAGAATCAATATTGTGAAAATGACCATACTGCCAAAAGCAATCTACAAATTCAATGCAATTCCCATCAAAATATTATCATCATTCTTCACAGACCTAGAAAAAACAATCCTAAAATTCACATGGAACCAAAAAAGAGCCCACATAGCCAAAGAAAGACTAAGCAAAAAGAACAAATCTGGAGGCATCGCATTACCTGATTTCAAACTATACTATAAGGCCATAGTCAACAAAACAACATGGTATTGGTATAAAAATAGGCACATAGACCAATGGAACAGAATACAGAACCCAGAAATAAATCCAACTGATCTTTGACAAAGCAAACACAAACATAAAGTGGGGAAAGGACACCTTATTCAATAAATGGTGCTGGGATAATTGGCAAGCTATATGTAAGAGAATGAAACTGGATCTTCATTTCTCACCTTATACAAATCAATTCAAGATGGATCAAGGACTTACACCTAAGACCTGAAACTATACTAGAAGATAATATCAGAAAAAATCCTTCTAGACATTGGCTTAGGCAAAGATTTCAGGACCAAGAACTCAAAAGCAAATGCAATAAAAAGAAAGGCAAATAGGTGGGACTTAATTAAACTACAGAGCTTTTGTATGGCAAAAGAAGAGTCAGCAGAGTAAACAGACAACCCACAGAGTGGAAGAAAAGCTTCATAATCTATACCTCCGACAAAGGACTAATATCCAGAATCTACATGAACTCAAACAAATGAGCAAGAAAACAAACCAAACAATCCCATCAAAAAGTGGGATAAAGCTATTAATAGTCAATTCCCAAAAGAAGATATACAAATGGCCAACATATAAAAAAATGCTCAACATCACTAATCATCAGGGAAATGCAAATCAAAACCACATTCCAAAACCACCTTACTCCCACAAGAACGGTCATAATAATAAAAATAAATAGATATTGGTGTGGATGCAGTAAAAAGGGAATGCTTCTACACTGTTGCTTGGAATGTAAACTAATACAACCACTATGGAAAACAGTGTAGAGATTCCTTAAAGAATGAAAAGTAGAACTACCGTTTGATATAGCAATCTTATTACTGGGTATCTACTCAGAACAAAGTAAGTCATTATATGAAAAAGACACTTGCACATGCATGTTTATAGCAGCACAATTTGCAATAGCAAAAATGTGGAACTGGCCCAAATGCCCATCAATCAATGAATAAAGAAACTGGGGCCAGGTGCTGTGGCTCATGCTTGTAATCCCAGCACTTTGGGAGGTCGAGGTGGGCAGATCAACTGAGGTCAGGAGTTTGAGACCTGCCTGACCAACATGGAGAAACCCCATCTCTACTAAAAGTATAAAAATGAGCTGGGTGTGATGGCACATGTCTGTAATCCCAGCTACTCAGGAGGCTGAGACAGGAGAATCACTTTGAACCCAGGAGGCAGAGGTTGTGGTGAGCTGAGATCGTGACATTATATTCCAGCCTGGGCAACAAGAGCAAAACTCCATATAGATGATAGAATATTAGCCATAAAAAGGAATGAGTTAATGGCATTCGCACCAACTTGGATGGGATTAGAGACTATTTATACTAAATGAAGTAACTCAGGAATGGAAAACCAAACATTGTACGTTCTTACTCAGCAGTGAGAGCTAAGCTATGAGGATACAAAGGCATAAGAATGATATAATGGACTGGGGACTCAGGTGGGAAAGGATTAGGGATAAAAGACTATAAATTGGGTTTAGTGTACACTGCTAAGGTGATGGGTGCACCAAAATCTCACAAATCACCACTAAGTAACTTAAGCATGTAACCAAATACCACCTGTTCCCCAAAAACCCATGGAAAAAAAAATCATGATGTCTGTAAAGTTATACCAAGTGTGCTTGCCTCTTCTGCGTCCTGCTACCTCCTCCACCTCTTCTGCCTCTGCCACTCTTTAGACAACAAGATCAACCCTACTTCTTCCTCCTCCTCCACAGACTATTCAACACGAAGACAAGAAGGATGATGATCCACTTCCACTGATGAATAGTAAAATATATTTTCTCTTCCTTATGATTTTGGTAGCAACATTTTCTTTTCTCCAGCTTAGTTTATTCTAAGAAGACAGTATATAATACATATAACATGCTAACCATGCGCCTAACTGTATTATCAGTAAGGCTTCTAGTCAATAGCAGGCTATTAGTTAAGTTTCTGGAGAATCAAAAATTTACACAGGTTTTCAGCTGTGCAAAGGATTGGCACCCCAACTTCTGTGTTGTTCAAGGCCAACTGTACTTACAAACTTTTTGGAATGTACTACATATTGTGAGCCAATAAAAATGTTCATGTAGGCTGGGCATGGTGGCTATTCCCTGCAAACCTAGAATTTTGGGAGGCTAAGGTGGGAGAATTGCTTGAGGCCAAGAGTTTGAAACCAGCCAGGGCAACATAGTGAGACTTCACCTCTACCAAAAACTCCCAGCCAACCAAACATAACCGGGCATGGTGGTACACATCACAAGGCTGAGGGAGGAGGATCTCTTGAGCCCAGGAGTTTGAGGCTGCAGTGAGCTATGGTTATGTCACTGCACTCCAGTCTGGGTGACAAAGTGAGACCCTGTCTTTTTATTTTATTTTTTTCATTTTTTTTTGTCTTATTTATTTATTTAATTTTTTTTTGACCCTGTCTCTAAAACAAACAAAAAATGTTCATGTACTGTGGCTCAGTTATCACATGCTGAAAATTTTAATTCAACAAAAGAAAAAGATCCATTCAAATTCAACTTAAATTCTAGTATATTAATTTGAGGAAATAATATAACCATTAGAATAGTTTAAGCTCTAATTGAAAAATAAGAATTTAAGATTATAGGTATATTATGACTATAGTATATTAATTTGAATAAATAACATTAGAATAGTTTAAACTTTGAGAATTTAAGATTATACATATGACTAAACCATTATAAAATAAATATATACACATAAAGACATATTATTTAGTTACCATACTGAATGGTAACACACAAAAATAAAAAATGTAGTATTGGCTATAACTCCTTTATAAGGTTTATATTATGCAATTTTTTTGTTTGTTTATTTTTGAGATGGAATCTCGCTCTGTCACCCAGAATGAAGTGTAGCGGCACGATCTCAGCTGGCTGCAACCTCCGCCTCCCGGGTTCAAGGAATTCTCCCTATCTCAGCCTCCCAAGTAGCAGGGATTATAGCCACCCGCTACCACATCCTGCTAATTTTTATATTTTTTAACAGAGACGTAGTTTCACCATGTTGGCCAGGCTGGTCTTGAACTCCTGACCTCAGGTGATCCACTGGCCTTAGCCCAAAGTGCTGGAATTACAGGTGTGAGCCAGTGCACTCGGCCTCTTGTTTGGTTTTTGCAAAACAAGGAGAAAATCTTCTCTTCAGAGAATAACACTTAAGGAGACCTTTTGGCTATAGGAATTCAGCATCCTATAGTAAATGTATACAAGAAGGAGGACATTTAAGAATTGTAGTCATGGTAAAATATTCCAAAAACAAAAGAAACGAAGTACCTGATTGTCTTTTACTAAATGACTATGACCTAAATAAGTATGTCTATGATCATCTGGCTTACAAAGATGGCAGGGTGTATTTTGCTGCTTTTTTACACCTCCCAAATAATAAAATTAATGCAGAAATCAGTCAATCTAAAAGTAGAAAACAGGTTTCTTTCTTTTACTGCCACAGTTCACCTGCTGAATACCTGCTTTCCTTCTGAGAGTGCAGAATTTTGGTACATGTCAGAGAGGGGGTTCCTACATGACCGGATCCTGATAAAAACCTTTGGCACTGAGTCTCTTAATGAGGTTCCTTGGTAGACAACATTTCATACCTGCTGTCACAACTCATTGCTGGAGGAATTAAGCAAGTCCTGTGTGACTCGACTGGAATAGGACCCTTTGAAGCTTGCTCCTGGTTTCCTTGAGATTTCACTCTATGCACCTTTCGCCTTTGCTGACTTTACTTGGTATTCTTTCAGTGCACTAAATCACGAACACCAGCATAACCACATGCTGAGCCCTGTGAGTCTTTCTAGCAAACCACTGAAATTGGGGATGGTCTTGGGGACCCCTGACAAGCCCATAAATTATTTCACCTAATCTGCACAACTTCCTTATGGGGGGAAGTTATCTATCCTTACTTTATAGATTAGAAAATGGAGGATCACAGAAATTAAGTAACCTGGAAAAGCACAACCAATGATAAGGTCAGGCTCTGAACACAAACTTTTTGCTTCCAAGTTTACTGCTTGTAAGCTCCCTGGGGGGAGGGAAGAAGAAACTCAAATATTAAAGATTCACAATAAATAGTAGCTTTCAAGTTGAATGATCTTACAGTAGTTTCAAGTTAATAAAACCTGATCTTTGGCTTTTCTAATTTTTAAAATTAAAAATATGGCATTATAGAGTATGGTAGTGTGGTGGGGCAGGAGAATAAGTACACGCTATTAAAGAATAGTAAATTCTACACAGATTATTATTGTAAACCACTTTTCTGTATTTTTTCTTCTCTCTTTTTCTAACATAGGGTCTGGCTCTGTCACCCAGGCTGGAGTGAAGTGGTACAATCATAGTTTACTACAGCCTCCAACTCCTGGCTCAAGCAATTCTCCTGTCTCAGCCTCCTGAGTAGCTGGCACTATAGGCGCACAACCTACACTTGGCTAATTTTTAAATTTTTTTTTTGTAGAGATGGGGTCTTGCTTTGTTTTCCAGGCTGGTCTCAAACTCCTGGCCTCAAACGATCCTTTTCCCTCAGTCTCCCAAAGTGCTGGGATTGCAGGTGTAAACCACTGTGCCTGGCTTATTTTCTTTTTCAATAGTTCCTTAAGGTCCTTATGTCATACTGTGGTATTAGACAGTCTCAATTTGAAGATCCTGATGCAGAAAACCTTGAATACCTTTTAGTAAAATCTTTAAAGCAGAGTCGCAGTTTATTATGATGTCTGAAGAGCTTTGGGTCACTAGGTATTTCAGACAGAAAAACCTGGGCAACTTCCAAAGGCCCCTGCAAAACAAGAAAATAAAACAAGAAGTTTTATTTTATTTTTTTTTTTTTGATTTTTTTTTTTTTTTGTTATCTCAAAAATCACAGAGACAGAATTTATTCAAACGATTTTTCTTAGCACTGAGATAGCTGCATTTAAGCTTAATGCATATATGCCTATGCCTAAATTAAAGCTCGACAGAGACTGTTCCAGTATTTTCTAATTTCATTCTACATTCTTGTCTACTGCAATTAACTTCTTATTAGTTTATTATTCAAAGAAACAGAATAGGATCTCAAGGAGTGACTACTGTGTTCATTAATGTATTTTGCTTTGTATTTTCCACATTCTTTATTGTATCCTGGATGTAAAAAGTTGTCAAGCTACTACATCTGCCAATCTGCTGATTATCAGAGTTGACTTTGCTCAAACAGCTTCCCTCAGTATTCCAAAGGTGTTCCAGATACCACGTTAAAGAAGATAATCTTGGCTGGGTGTGGTGGCTCACACCTGTAATCCTACCACTTTGGGAGGCCAAGGCGGGTGGATCACGAGGTCAGGAGATTGAGACCATCCTGGCTAAAAAATGGTGAAACCCCGTCTCTACTAAAAGTACAAAAATTAGCTGAGTGTGATGGTATATGCTTGTAGTCCCAGCTACTGAGGCAGGAGAATTGCTTGAACCCGAGAGGCGGAAGTTGCAGTGAGCTGAGATCATGCCACTGCACTCTAGCCTGGGCGACAGAGTGAGACTCTGTCTCAAACAAACAAACAAAAAAAAAAAAAAAAAAGGAAAAGAAGATAATTGTTCATAAGCTACACCATTTGGAAATAAAACCTTAAAATCATGTTTCTAGGTGAAGGTCTTAAGGTATTTATTTCAGTTTTGGTGGGGCATTTTTTAGCTTTGTTCCTTTAATCTGAAAAGTAGTTAAGACATGGTACAGGAAATCTTACTTGAAGACTTTCTGCATTTTCCCTTATCATGAAATCTTCCTAAGACTGGGGCCATACCAAAAATCATTAAGGGAATCTGAATGAACCAACCACAAGAACTAATGGGAATGCCTTTTAATCTGCATATGAAAAAAGAACAATAATTTCTTATGTCAGTTATTCACATTTAAAAAATGATTCCATATCACTCATTTAATCCTCACAACTTATTGTAAAGGAAATCTGGGGAAGATAACATCAGGGAGAATCTAATATAGTAGAGGTTCACGTATATGTACAAAGCTCTGAAAATGAGTCCTTGTTTTAAAGATCACATTCTTTTGATACAAGTTTTTTAAGGAACTATATTTTAAGTGAATCAATTCCTTCTTAATAGAATATATAAGATCACATAAGTAGAAAAATATAGGCAGTAGAGAAGGTAGATCCTTTTCATTTGACTTAACACTTATTTGTGGTATTTGTAAAATGCAATAAAAAAATTATCCCAAACCATATTTATAGCTTAAATCATACAGCGCTAGCAAAAAGCACTAACCTGATTAACTGTTGTGCCTACAGATCCCTGGAGTACCATCTGAAGCATTTTGGGGTCTGCAGGATCCTGATGTGTTGCAAATGCCAACTCCTGTGTCTTTTTCTGCATGTCCTCAATAGCAACTTCAATTGGTGTTAAGATGATCTGAGTAAAAGAGCATCTATTAGGTGAGTGTTCTGACTGAAAACTCTTTAATGAACTTTATATATAATCAGCTGAAATTAGGGGAAAAAAAGGACATCAATTGTAAACTTTATGTAACAATAAAATTCCAAACTTGGATCCCTAAATGAAAAAAAAAAAAAAAAAAAACTTTCAAAGAACAAACTTGGGGTGAATTAGGAAAAGAAGTAAAAAATTAAAGACTCAAAAATGGGTAAAATACTAGTATGTTATGGTGTAAGGAATGGTACACATCTTCTGCTACATCCAAGTTGTTGTTACATGGCTTGAATATATTTGCTTCCCTAATTCTGTTTCCCTATTTATGGACTTACCTCTTCTTTGTGAGTGACATTGACCCTTGTTTTAATATAAGGAAAGGCATGAGATGTAGTCAAAATGGTCTTCCTTTTGAATTGTTCATGAAGTTCCCCATGGGCACGGCCATCTAAAGTAAAGGGTGTACAGTACATGAAGCGGCGAAGATTATAATTTTTGTCGAAATAAGTGATTCTGTCCTTCATCTCATATGTGTCAAAGTATGGCTCCACATAGGTAATCTGAATATATGCCTAGGAAAGAAAAAAGTCCTTTATTTCCTCACTGTTAAGTCATCATTTAGTCTTTCTCAAACAAAACTGCATAGAGGATCTCAAAGAGATGCCTATATGTCATTATTGTCAAATCAACCATACCTTGTTAGGATCTAATTTACACTTGTCTACAGGATTAGAGTCTTTGATTACTTCAACCACATCCTCTCCAAATCTTTCTCCATAAAATCCCTACAATAAAGAAAAAGAAACCTTTTATATGAAGTTAACAAGACTGGGAAATAGAGAAGGCCTCTGAGGGTGACTCCTGAGCAAAATCAAGAGAATTAGTGAGTTCTCTACAATCTTATCAATAATTTAAAAATAATGATTTAGGCTTATAAAAATTATACTAGCTTATGAAGTTGTACAGTCTCAGCCCATATTTATTTGACACTATTCCCATCCACAAACTTTAAATAACACAAAACCTCAGAAAACAACAATTTTCTCCAATAAAAAACACAGGATTCCTCAAGAAGTCCTCAAGAGAAACAGAAGAGAAAAGAAAGCAAAGACAAAAGAAACTCATTATTGTTTATGTATAAAATCTTAGTTTTACTGAGTTGGTTGTGGCTTGATTTCTTTCTTTCTTTTTTTTTTTTCAGATCTCTCAGGCCAAGTGGCTTAATTTTTTACAGACCACAGGTCAATGAATAAACATTCATTTTTATGAACGACTATTTTAATCCCAGAATTTTCAAATAAAACCATTGACCTGTGAAGTTTTGTATAGGTTTACATTTTGAAAAGAGAACCTTAGGTCAAGAATGTAGTGATTATTCCATATGACACTTGAGTGGCAGCATGGGCAATGGATGAAGCTATTCAAAAGGAAAAATCAAATTTGAATCTTCAAAGGAGAAACCCTCACTGCTATCCCAAGGGTAATTTTTATAACTAAGTTTGATACAGTCTCAATTAATATTTCCCAAGACTTACACCTAGCCTCTCGAAAAATAAAAAGTCACAGTTTGAGCCAATTTATGTAAGTTGGGCCAGAGAAGTCACCAATAGGAAACTAATGTTTAAGAAATTAACATCGGTAAGAATAAAAACAACCCTAAGAGCACTATTTCTCAAACTGCTATGTGAACACAAATCACCTGGGGATCTTGTTAAAATGCAGACTCTGATTCAGAAGGGCTGGGGTGGGGTCTGAGGTTCTGCATTTCAAACAATCTCCCAGGTGATGCCAATGCTTCTGGTCCATGCACCACACTTTGAGTAACAAAAATAGAGAAAGGTTGGAAAGAATAACTATAACAGAAAAATCTGGTTAGCCCAGTAAATAAGAAACTCAATATTTTATGGTGAAAATTAAGAAGTTATAAAGGTTAAAGGAAGTGTTTTTAAGGTGTGATTTCAGGCTTTTAAGTTCTAAAGATACCTCACTGGGAACCAATTAGGCCAAAGAGATAATATGCCTGAGTCAGAAATTTCTTGGGGTTCTGTTTCTAGCTCAATTATTAGCTACTACTTCTTTATCTTTTTCAACAAAATGTGGATTACATTATATATTTTTCCATAAGTCACAGTAATTCTGAAGGATACAGGGGTTTCTAAAATATGTGTGAAAACAGTCTAAAAAAAAATTACTATTTTATTATTGCCATAAAAGATTTGAAAGAGAATTATTGTAACTATTAAAAATCCTTATTCTCTAACGGAATAGTTTATTTGGCAAGATCTGGCTTATTAAATGATTATATCTGGATCTGAAAGTCGAATCATCAGAGAGAATACAAATTAAAGATGACATTTTATGAACCACCACAGCATTCACCTCCAATCTGTGAGATATCTCTGCAAGTTTGGTTATTGCAGGCTCCTTGTAAACAAATTCTTGTTCATCCAAATCCCCGAACTTGGTTCCATAAAAACCAACACGAAAATAGGTGCCAAACATCCGCTTACCATCCTAGGTTTAGGAAAATGAAGAAACTTTAATATGAAATATTTCTGCTTTTCACATTATGTTTAGATTGTTATATCATGAAATTTCCAAAACATTGCAAAAAGTTTTCTTTCAAAATTATAATATTTTAAATGAAGGTTTAAACAAAGTAAATAGTCTTTCTTTTTTCATTATTTCTAACAAATAACTGCAAATAGGGCTACTAACAAGTGACTAAATCACATATAATATTTTTCAGAGTTTGTACCAAGTGACTTTATCACATTGGTCTATGTTTTTTAAATCTAAATAATTGAGATAAATCAACTAATTTTTCTTATTGCAAGAAAAGATACTTGATATAACATATACTATGTTAATTGTACTGATACTAGAGCATACTAGATCAAGTTAAATTTTAAAACAATGTTTACATATTTATAAATTAGCATTAGCCTTTATATAACCTCTTTACAAATATTAAATGAGATTGTAAAAGTCAGGAGTCAAGGATAGCACCTGGCATAGAGCAGACAATCAGTAAATGTCAAGACCCTCCAGAAGCACTAGAGCAAAAATTCTACAGTTAGCAGCTCTGTGCCAGCAAATTTTTTTTGTTTTTCAGACGGAGTCCCACTCTTTTCACTCAGGCTGGAGTGCAGTGGCACAATCTCGGCTCACTGCAACCTCTGCCTCCTAAATTCAAGAGATTCTCCTGCCTCAGCCTCCTGAGTAGCTGGGATTACAGGCATAAGCCACCACGCTTGGCTAATTTTTGTATTTTCAGTAGAGATGGGGTTTCACCACGTTGGCCAGGCTGGTCCCAAGATCCCAGCCTCAGGTGATCCATCCACCTGAGCCTCCAAAAGCGCTGGGATTATAGGCATGAGCCACCACACCCAGCCCAGTAAAAGAGTTTTATGTAGAAGAGTACTAAAAATGGAACAGAAAGAGGGGAAAAAAATCTATGAAAGAAAATAAGTAAAAAATTTTTTGAGATGAGCTGGTTATTCTAAAGCACCCAAACCTCCCACTGGTATGCCTTAACTACACATTCATGTCCAGTACAAACTACATTAAGGTCACCTTAACTCTCACAAAGCATATCAGAAGACAAATTATTTTAATAAAGATAAATATTTGGATACTTTCTATGCAACTTTTTTTTCTTCCTTAAAGATGGGGTTTCACCATGATGGCCAGGCTGGTCTTGAACTCCTGACCTCAGGTGATCCACCCACCTCGGCCTCCCAAAGCGCTAGGATTATAGGCATCAGCCACCGCGCCCGCTCTATGCAACTTTTATAATTTTTTTTTAAGTGTCACCTCAGCCTCCTACGTAGCTGGGATTACAGGTGTGTGCCACCTTGCTCAGCTAATTTTTATTATTTATTTTAGGATTCTCTGGAGGTGACTATTACGCATCACAAGTATATTTAAAGACTTCTGAATTCTCTTTAAGCAAAAATTCTAACCTGCTTTTTATTTATTTTTCCTATATTGAAAAAGAAAGGGCATATAAAACAAGCTAGAAATGCCACACATAAATAAGCAAAATGGGAAGCTCTAATCCTTAATTTACCAGTTTTAACAACACCTAAAAAAAAAAAGTATAGCGAAAAGGCTAGGCATAGTGGCTCCTGCCTGTAATCCCAGCACTTTGGGAGGCCAAGGCGGGCGGATCATGAGGTCAGGAGACGGAGAACATACTGGCTAACATAGTGAAATCCCATCTCTACTAAAAATGCAAAAATTAGCCTGGCATGGTGGCACGCACCTGTAATCCCAGCTACTCGGGAAGCTGAGGCAGGAGAATCACTCGAACCCAGGAGGCAGAGGTTGCAGTGAGCCAAGATGGCGCCACTGCACTCCAGCCTGGGTGACAGAGCGAGAAGTATAGGGACTAAAAATATCTCTATATTTTTCTCCAAAAACATGTAAAGTTTTAAAGAAAAATGTCTTTGGAGCTAAAGAAAGTTGAGGTTTATAATTTAAAAACTTTTTTTCAGTTACTTTATTTCAAAATTTAACACATATAAAAATTAACTGATTCCTACAGCAAATTAATCTGTCTAGATAGATTAAATGATTCAACTAAAATACTGATTAAAACCATAAGTAAGCCAATGGAACAATATAATAATAGTAAATTTTGACTTAAGTAATAAACGTACTGCATGAAAAATATAAAAGGAATATAAGAAAATTACTTGAAAATTTGTGGTTTTTCAAAACATGTCATACACATATATACATATACATTCTTACTTTTTATTTTTTATTTATTTTTATTTTTTAGTTTTTTTGAGACAGGGTCTCACTCCATTACCCAGACTGGAATGCAGTGGTGTGACCACAGCTCACTGCAGCTTCCATCTCTTGGGCTCAAGTGATCCTTCCACCTCAGCCTCCTGAGTACCTGGGACTCCAGATGCATGCCACCACACCCAGATAATTTTTTGCACTTTTTGTAGAGCCAGGGTTTTGCCACATTGCCCAGGCTGGTCTTGAACTCCTGGGCTCAACTGATCTATCTGCCTCAGCCTCCCAAAGTGCTGGAATTACAGGTATGAGCCACCACACTGGGCCCATTTCTACTTTTTAAAACCACAAATATTAATATGCTGCTATTCTGGCTGTCCTCCTCTTAGTGGTTTCCAGTTTAAAACAATATTGCAGTTCTTCAATATTGTGGCCCTTTAAATATTTGAAGATAACAATTAGAACTTGTTTCCTTTAGCTAAACTTTCTAATTCTCAATTAATCTTCATATGACAGTAATTTCTACTATTTGGCATTTTATTAGTTTTTCAATGCCATCCTTTAAAGTATGATATCCCACATATAGCCATAAAACTGTTGATGTGATCTGACCAATGAAAGTGTGTTGGTGGGTGGGCTCAACGTCTCCTTGAATCTGAACATTGAATTTTATTAAGGTAGCTTAAAACTAAACTACCTCTTTTTATTATACTTTCTCATAATGACATTCGGTTCAAGGAAAAAAATTAGTGGGTGTTTACTACATTAGCCACTGTTCATCTTCAGTAATAGAAAAGTAAAAATGAGTAAGACTTGCTTCCCAAGAGAGTAAAAAGTGTATTCAAATAGTTACAAAACACTATGTGTCAGCAAAGGGATATATGCTATACTAAAAATAGGTGTAAGAAAGGAAAGATTAATCTTGTTGGAACTAAGTCACAACAGAGGTAACACACAGGGTTCTACTCAAAATAAATGGCCAAGTGGACAGGAAAGAGAAGGAAGGAACACTGCAATGGAAGGTGTGGGGAAGGCAGCTACAATATGAGAAAAAGTATTCATCCATTCAAATACTTATTGAGTACCAACTATGTGTCAGAAAACTGTTCTAGATATTTATGATAAATCTGTGAACAAAAGGGACAAAGAAGGTGGTCAGGGTAGGTTTCATCTGAGCAAAGACTGAAGGAGATAGGAGACTCATTCATGTGGATCTCTGAGGGATGTACATCCCAGGCAGAGGAAAGAGCCAGTGCAAAGATCCAACAGCTAAAGCTTACCTAATGTGTTTGAGGAACAGGAAGGTAAGCAGTATGGCTACAGCAGAGTGAGCAAGCGGGTAGAACAGGAAGAGATAAGGTTAGATAAGTAACTATAAGGAGTAACCAGTTATTTAAAAACAAATGTTTGTGTGCAGAATGGAGTGGGAAAGGGAGCAGCAGGTGATGAGGCTAGAAAGAAAGGCTGAGAATTTGATTATTTTCAACTTAGACTCCTCTAGTGTCAAACTACTATGGAAGTATGTTTCACGGAAGCATAGTCATATTGCTTCACCTGTAGGAAAGACATCACTTCATCTTTATTTTCTCTTCAGAGTTTTTGGACCACAGGATGATACCTGTTTTTCCTCTGAATTAAAACAAACAAACAAAAACTTTCCTATAAGATAACCTGTTTTTCTAGCATTACGTTTCTTTACTGTTATGAATCCTTTCTGAACTTCTCACACTACAGCTTATCCTTCCTTAGCAATTCTAATTATTGCTTCCACAATCTTCTGGGTGATAAAATTATGTCCAGGACAAAGAAATCCATCTACCATGTTTCTAAATTGTTCAAATCTCTATGAAAAATATATCATAAATCTATTTTAGTTTTGTTGTCTTTATTTAGCACGAACTAGTTGTTCCACAGTGACATCATTTCTCTAACTTCTTTTATCCTCTCCCAGTTGTTTTCCATTACGCTTCCTTTAAGTTAACTGATTTCCATATAGGCATAGCAATATTTCTCACAATGGTCATCTCTCTTCTTTTACTACATTTATTCCTCTTAAAGAACATTTACCAGTTCACTTCTAGTCATAGGTCTCAATTTGGAAATGTAAAACCTCTTAGATTTTATTAACCAAATAGTGTTAAGATTTGTAATAGTAATCATGATAAAAACATAGTAACAACAACAAAGATAACTTCCAACATTTTTTGAGTACTTACTATGTGCTAGACACTGGTTAACCACTTTACATGTATTATATCAATTGTTATCACAACTTTATGTGATAGGTTCCATTATATTAACCCTCATTGTATAGATGAGGAAAGGTACCTTGCTCAAGGTCACACTATTAGTAAGTGGTGGAACAGGAAGTTAAACTCAAATATTTGACACTCGACTCCAAGTTCTTAATTAAGATTTATGTTCCCCATATTCTTCATATACTGGTATAAATACTAGGTCATTAGTATAACCCCTGAACTATCTTCCACTTCTCTGGTGTCTTCATGAGAATTCTTACGAATTTCCTCAAGTAATTCTTTTAAGGATTACCTCCCTCCCTATGTTCTGTCTTCTATATTATATCAGCATCCTCTACTGCAATTATTTTTGCATGCTTGCATATCCTTCCTTTATACTTCAGCATAAAACCAGGTTGGTGGCTTATCAACAAAACACATTCTTCCAAGATATATCGTACTCCATTTCTTATCAGAAGGACACTTCTGACCCTTATATGTCCCAGTCCCCAAAAAAGAAACCACATCTAATATCATCTACATAGTAAATACTTGCTGTCCATATTTTTCTTTCTTTTTAAAAGACAGGGTCTTACTCTGTCACCCAGGCCAGAGTGCAGTGGTGTGATCATAGTTCACTGTAACCTTGAACTTCTGGGCTTAAGTGATCCTCCTGTCTCAGTCTCCCAAGTAGTTAGGACCACAGGTGCACACCACCATGCCTGGCTTTTTTTTTTTTTTTTTTTTTGTGGCAGTGGGGTAGAGAAGAGATCTTGCAGTGTTGCCCCGGCTGGTTTCAAGCTTCAGGCCTCAAGATATCTTCCCGCCTCAGCCTCCAAAAATGTTGGGATTATGGGTATAAGCCACCACACTGGGCTTTCATATCTTTCTTTTTCTTCTCAAATGTAGCATAAGGGGCAGAAAAAAAAATCAGTGGTATGGTGTATCTTATCAGGCACTCAGTTATGGGTCTATACCAGCCATCAGAGAGTCACTAACTACCAGAAAATATCTCCTCTTAGAGAAATTAAGATTCTTCCCATTTACTATGTTTTCCTTAACTTTATTCATACCTAGCTTCACCTTCCTGAGGTAAAGGCTCACGGATGTTCTATACCTACAATGTTCTGAGATCTTTTTTTTTTTTGAGATAGGGTCTCGTTCTGGCGCCCAGGCTGGAGTATGGTAGCGTGGTCTTGGCTCACTGCAAACTACCTCCCCAGCTCAAGCAATATTCGCACCTCAGCCTCCCAAGTAGCTGGGACCACAGGTACATGCCCTGGCAATTTTTTTGTTGTTCTGTTGTTGTTTTTGGTAGAGACATGGGTTTTGCCATGTTGCCCATGCTGATCTTGAACTCCTGGACTCAAGCGATTCTCCTACCTTGGTCTCCCAAAGTGCTGGGATTACAGGTGTGGACCATGCACCTGACCTGCTTCTCATTTCTTCTTTAGAGTGTCACATTTGAGTGTCACTCAACTATCCAAAAGTACTTGTTTTCACTATGCTCTGCTCTAGAATTTTTATTTCATTTCATTCTTTCAGAGTTAATTCCCCTGCTCATTATAATTTACTATTTCTAATTCTGCTCTTTTAATTGCTTGGATGAGTTACTTTATTTCACTCAGCTTTAGTGTGGGTTGAAGAAAATAAAAATCCAACAGAAGCCACTGAGCCAGAACTATGGCTGGTATTTCTGAACATGTAAAAACCAAAATACTGGCTCACATTCATGTCTATTCAGTGCAATAATAAGAGTTAAGATATAGTCATTTTGCATGTGTCAATCTTAAAGTTAAGGTAATCTATACTTCCTTAGGTATCTAGTAGAGATCTTCTCTAGCCTTTCTGGAAAATGTAAGATATATTTTACTAAAGTAGTGGGGGTTTTTTGTTTATTTTGAGATGGAGTTTCGCTCTTGTTGTCCAGGCTGGAGTGCAATGGCGCGATCTTGACTCACCGCAACCTCCGCCTCCCAGGTTCAAGCGATTCTCCTACCTCAGCCTCCTGAGTAGCTGGGATTACAGGCATGCACCACCATGCCTGGCTAATTTTTTGTATTTTTACTAGAGACAGGGTTTCTCCATGTTGGTCAGGTCAGTCTCGAATTCCCAACCTCAGGTGATCCGCCCGCCTCGGCCTCTCAAAGTGCTGGGATTACAGGCGTGAGCCACTGGGCCTAGCCGAGTAGTAGTGTTCTTTAAAGAACTATGTTGTGATCTTTGAAGAAAATAAAAAAAGCGTCACATGACTATGTTATCACTATTTGAGGATTGATTTTTCTGGAAAATTTAAACTTGTATTAGTGTACTTCTACATACAAATTGGTCATTATTTGATAAATGAACAAACTTTTCTTTTTTAACCCTAAGACAGGGTCTCACTCTGTCATCCAGGCTGGAATTCAGTGGCACCACCACAGCTCACTGCAGTCGTGAATGCCTGGGCTCAAGTAACCCTGCTGTCTCGGCCTTGCCAGTAGCTGATAGTACAGGTGCAGATGCACACCACCATACCTGGCTAATTTTTCTCATTTTTCGTAGAGATGGTGTTGCTATGTTGTGCAGGCTGGTACGAACATAATTATAAAAATAAATACATACACATAAAAATAGAAAATGGTTACAAAAATTTTCATATAGAAATCTAACATTTCTCTTTCTGCTAAAAATAATTAAATATGCATCATAAAAAAGAAATGTTCAAAGCATGCTTTTAGGCTGGGTGTGGTGGCTCATTCCTGTAATCTGCACTTTGGGAGGCTGAGGTGAGTGGATTGCTTAGGCCCAGGAGTTTGAGATCAACCTGAGCAATATGGCACAATTCTGTCTCTACAAAAATACAAAAAAATTAGCTGGTGGCATGTGCGTACAGTCCTAGCTACTCGGGAGGCTGAGATGGGACGACCACCTGAACCCAGGAGGTCAAGGCTGCAGTGAGCTATATTGGTGTTGCTGCACTCCAGCCTGAATAACAGAGTAAGATCCCATTTCATAAACAAAAATTTTAAATGACAACAAACATGTTTTTACTTCCTATTGTTTCAAGAAATACAAAAATACTTTGGGAAAAGTAAAAATAAAAGTGAGCACTAAACAGCCATTAAAGAACTGAAACTAGCAGAGGAGATAGCCACATGATTCCTGAAAGGTTCATGATTTATTATTTTGCATGGTAAACACTTTACCAAAATACTAAATTTTAGAGTTATCTTTTACACACACATCCACACACACCCACACAAACACACACCCCTAAAAAGCTCTGCTAAATCAAGAAGCATAATAAAAAAAATGAAACACGTAACTAATATATAAGCCCAGATGAGGTTTTCCTATAAGTTAGGGAGCAAGTTATCAATTCTAAGAGCCTTTCTACGATGTACAGATTATCCTTATTGGACTTCAATCCAGTGAGAGCTCTATTAGAATACCAGAAAATTAGCTAGGAAACATAGCTTTTAGAAAAAACAAAATTACTGAAGTTTTCATAGAGTCAAAAAGAAAAATATACACAAGAGAGAACTTACCACAATAGACAATAGTAAAAGTAGGGAGTAGGGTCAGCAACCAGGGACAAGAGAGAAGAGAAAACAGAAAGCATTTTAATTACAGAAATTTCAAAACAAATAAGCAGCAAATGGTAGAAAACACATTTTTTAAAAATGCAGGCATCCATTTAAGTTTTACAAAGGAAAAGCAAAAAACAAACGTGCAACAAATTTAGCAGCTACAAAGCTAAAGGTCCAGTAAAAGGTAGTGACAAGTATATAAACAAGAAAATAAAGTCTGTGAGACTTTTACCATGCAATAAACATGATGACAGAATGATATTAATGTCATAACCAGTGAAAATTATACCTTTCAGGGGTCGATTTAGCATCACAGAAACTACTAATAAACTGCTCAGAGGTTTCAATATCTTCTTTTATGCCTAATTTTCAACTAATTCTATTTTATGCTAGGAAATTTTAAAGGAATTTTACCATTCATAGATAACCATGGCAAATCTCTTTATGCATGTCTCAACTGAGCCATAGGAATGAGCATTATAATTTGAGTATTAATACAGTCATACACATTTATTCTGGAGAATTAAGGTAGATTTATAAGAGTACTGGCTTCATCTAAACAAAAATAAGACTTGGGTACTATTTTAGAAATGGAAGAAAACTCAGTAGTAACACTTATTCCCAAGTTTTCTATCTGGGTCTCAAAATAAGGATTGAAATGCAAACCCAAACAGAGAAGCCTAAGCTGTTTGATCAACATAAATCTGACTACAAGTGAGAGGCAAAGCACACGACTTTACAAATATACTTAGCTTTAAATAAACCTGACTTATTAATATTACTACCTTGCTTTACCTCATCAAAATAAATTAAGGCATATTTTATGGAATTATTTCCTTTGCAGAAAGGTTTAAAACAATGGTAATCAATTCTTCCTGGCATTTTTTTCAGGTAAGATTTTATTTACCTATAACTTTTCATGAATCTTATCAAATAATATATCAAATGCTGTCAGAATATGAGGTCAAGTTAAATTAAAAGTTCTCTTAATTTCTTTATCCCTCTCCCCAACAAAATTTAAATGACAAAAATGAATTTGCTTATATTCAAGGTGAAGTGACTCAAGATCAAATTAATACAGGATCTCATCAATTCTAAGATGTACTTTTTTGGCCCACATTTTAATATGTTTGTAGTTAGCATTCATCTTTCAACTGATAGGATATCCTGATTTAATATACAGGGATTTTTTTCCTTTCAAAGGCATATAAAATACTAGTATGCTTTATAATTGATGCCATCTTAGATCAGACGAAATATAGTATTTTCTATTTACACCTCTGAGCAATAACACATAAATCGACCTCTGTAAAATGAGGTGAAACAATATGGTTAAAAAAAGAAATCTGTGTATAAACGTTGATGAAAGAAATGCTTCAAAGGATAAAAACTAAAGTGATGACAAAGTGGCTCATTTACCAAAGAATCTCATTAGTGTAACATATGGATTTCCATGCACTGCCTACAACCTCTTAATAAGATATTTCTTAAAATAACTTACAGTATTTTAACAAAATTTCTTTGGTTAATGAATTCAGTTGATAGCAGACAGCAACAGAATGCCCACAGCTAGCACATGTGGGCAAAGCATTGGCATAAGAAATCTGATAAAATCAATCTATTAGTGTCTTTAACTAACTAAAACATTACCTACCTCCCAGCCAGTACTCTGTATAATAAAAAGTAAAAAAGGGCAGGTCATATAAAAAACTGTTTAAAAAGAACAAAAAAAGGCCAAAGGTACCATATACCATAAATTCTTCTCCACAAATAGAAGACAGCAGGATATTTTAAACAGCATATTCATTTACTTAAGATCTGCAATAATTTTATAAACTGCTTGTTCAAAACCCAGTGGCTAAAATTTTGCCTTTTAAAAACTTTAAGTGAAAGTACAAATTTTGGAGAAAGAGAGTCAGCTGCTTATTCCATATGTTTAAATGAGATCTCTAACTAAGGTGAGATGCACTTTGCTAAGTATCCAGGATAAATTAAAATATAAATTGCAACTCTGCTCAAATGCCAATGACACAAATCGATGAAAGTTTCTCAGAAATGAGTAGCTCTAAATATTCCAGACCTAACATTTATAATTTGCAATTTACAGCTTTAGAAACTGGGATGAGTTTCCTGCAATAGCATATGTACAACTGATTATTAAAAGACCCACATTTTATGGTCATGAAACCTAATCAATATTTTGCAACTTTTAACATTTTAGTAGATGACAATAAAGTCCTGACATAACAGGATAGCAGCCCTACTTTTAGACTGTCAAAGGCTTTTCAGGTTAATCAGTTCATTTAGAACAGCTTAATTCATTTCAAGAAAGAGGAGGTCAAGCTGATAGATAACAAAGTAGGACTAATTCTGAATACAAATGTGGACAGTCATAATCCACTTCCTTTGACACTGGCAGCAGTCGGTAACAGCAGGGTAGCATGGGGAAGGGAACAGAAAAGTGGAGGAAAAGGAGACTCAGGATATTTTGCAGTATTTCAGTGAAGCCAAGGATTTAGTTTCAAAGAAATCAACTGCTAGTAGTGTACTTCATTTTAAAACCAAGTTTAATTTGATTCTAATTTTAGTGGTAATATGTAGATTCCATAATCAACTATAAAGATTAAATAATGAAATACTATTAGAATTAAATATACATTAAGTCAACCATTTTATTCATTATTTTCACAAAATAATATTTTTGAATTAAAATATATCAAAGGATGATTGAATGCAAACATCTAGGAAAAATAAAGTTCAGTTGCAGTCATTACAAATATTAGTAGTTTATTAAAGTTTCACATCATTTAAAAAGCTTAAATATAAAAACTATTTTCACAGCAAAATAGATTATCAATTTTAAAATCAGACACAATTATGATCTACATTGTGAAACAAAATAAATCACAATTTTTAAAAACTTGCTAATTAGGAATAATTCAAAAATAAAAAAAAAAGCTATGTGGAAAGTTTATGATGATCACCATTTACTTTAGGTGAATTCATTTTTGTTAATGAGTTTTGCTTTGGCCATGAACTATCATTTTGACCATTCATTTGTAGTCTGATTAAAATGGTCATTTCATGGGATCTAGTTTGACATCAGTACAAAACATTAATGCCTTCAGACAGTTTTTTCCCTTTACAGTGAAGCTAGAAATTGGAATCATTACCTGATGAACAATTTTGCTGAATGCTTCTTGAAGTTTACCATGAATTGTGGACAGTTTCTTTGCATCCCGATTAGCTTCATGAACAGGAATAAGTACTTTGTAAACCTCATTAACTGCTTCATACATGCCAGCCTATAAGAAAAAAAAACTTATATGAGACGTTTCTTTCTTTTACATTAACTAGAAAATAATTACAACATATGAATTCACAATATTTGTATTAAGATAATACCACTGAAGCTTTTCCAATAGGAAATAAAAACAAATACTACTAATTTTTAACTGTATTAAGGCTTAATGAAAGAATTTTGCAATGTGTCATCTCCTCTAGATAAATGGGCATGTATGTAGATAAGTGTATGTCTGTGTGTATTAATATATATACATACATACATGTGCATATTTATATTTGTATAATTTGAATTGGGCATTTTCCTTCTATCTGCCCAATAATTACTTCACTAAGCTTAATGGGTGCATGTATACTTATCTATGCATATAAACTTTTGCAGATACGGAAAAAGAAATTTAATATTACACTGGTCACAGGTACCCAATTCTCCTATAATCAGATAACCCATGGCCTCCTGGGAAACAAAAATCATTTACTTTTCCAAAATATTAAGTTGATACAGGCAATCTCCTATTGTAAATCTCCTATGAAAAAAATCACAAATCTTTAACAAAATATAGAGAGTTCTAAGCCACCAGATTTTCTTTCACTGTGGGCTAGTTAGCCAGTGGTTGCTATAATTATAACCACATAATCAGAGTGAGAGATAAGATGTGTTTGTATTAGTCTTCTATTCCTTATCCATTTTTATTATTATTAATAAGAGACAGGATCTGGTTCTGTTGTTTAGGTTGGAGTGCAGTGGTGTCATCATAGCTCACTACAGTCTTGAAGTCCTGAACTCAAACAATCCTCCCACCCCAGCCTCCTAAGTAGCTAGAACGACAGGTGCTCACCACCATGCCCAACTAATCTTTTCATCTTTTGTAGAGATGGCAGTCTTGCTACATTGAGCAGGCTGGTTTCAAACTCCTGGCCTCAAGCAATCCTCCTATCTTGCACAGTAATCCTAGGATTACTATGCAATCTCCCAAAGCACTGGGACTACAGGCGTGAGGCACTGGGCTTGGCCCATCCCTTATCCTTAATAATGGATTGGTGCTGTAGTAAGAGAAGAGAGAGATATTTTCCAAAAGCCATTGAGTCCTCATTGCTTCATGGATCAGCAAACATATTTTCCCAAAGAAAGATACATGGTCCTTATATTTCCCAGTAAGTTCATAGGAGTATATTTAAACAATAATGTAGCTGTAAAAGTGATATGTTTAGAGTAACTAAAATGCCCCAGTAATTAACTAAAATCAGATTGAAAAAGAATATAATTTATAATTATATACAACTGCAAAATAATTTTAATAATATAGGTTACTGTCCCCCAATCTAAGTGTGCTACTGTGAATTATTAAAATTACACACACAAACACACAGTTATATTAATTAAAATATTCCATCAATGGCAAAAAAAAAAAAAGAAAAAAAAAAAAACAAAAAAAAAACCCAAACCTTTCCCCATGCTAGCTAAGACAAGTGTAGGGAAGGAATTGGAATGGTCAAGGTCCTTAAAGGCAAACATTTTAAAAGATGATTGACACCTAATATTTTAACTCTGCAAAAAGACTCTTAAGGGTCTCATAATTGTCAATAATGATGAAAATGATGGTAGCAGTAAGCACACTTGTACTTACTTGGAGCCAGGCACTGTGATAAGCACTTTACATACATGAACTTACTTAGAATCCTAACAACATTCCTATGAGGTAGGTACTATTACTAGATGTATTTAATAGACAAGAAAAGTGAGGCACCAACTGGTTAAATAATTTGTGCCTGAAGCAACACAACTACTAAATGGCAGAGCCAGGATTTGAACTTTGGTAGTATGCCTTCTAAAAGTACCCTTAACCAATATATTGCAGGATAGGGATAAGGCCTGGTAAAGAAAGAGCCAATTCCCAACAGTAGTACAAATGGGGAAGGAAGGCAGCATTGCGTATTACCTCAAGCTTCTCTCTTATGCTAACATGAACCTCAGTGTCTCCCAAACCTTGGTGCTGAGACACTAAACATTCGGCAGAAACGTCAGAGAAAGTAAGGGACCCTACCAACATGGTTCAAGACGGTAAGCATGAATTCAGCTAACTATCTTTTCCTTCTCCAATAAACATCCCATCTGGGTTCCATCTGACTGCTGTAATTCTTCACATAGACATGGAAGGGAACAAGACTGGGGTTATAGCATGGTAGTGTAGTCAGGCAAAGAATTCAAGACGCAGTTCATAAAACTAAAGAGTAAGGTCCAGGCCTCCAATAACTACCTAATGAGGATTACTATGCAACCAACAGAATGAGTGGCTTAACTTTCCTGGACACCAGGGCAATGACCAACAAACTGGAAAGATTCTCCATTTCATCCAACAGACAAGCTCTATTTACAGAGCCCTGTCACTCTGCCAACTAGTAACTTATATCACTCAGAGACTTTCTGTTTTGTTTTGCTCTGTTTTTTAATTCGTTTTAGAAAATGTTTGGCAGTAAAAGTTTTATGAAACAAAAAATGTCTGCTGCAAATTACATGCTAGTTCATAAAAGCAAATTACATGCTGGTTCATAACAAGCAAATAAAAAACACTGGTGGGGCCAGGCACAGTGGCTCATGCCTATAATCCTAACACTTTGGGAGGCTGATCGGGGGAACATAACTTGAGGTCAGGAGTTTGAGACCAGCTTGGGAAACAAAGCGAAACCCCATCCCTACAAAAAAATAAAACAATTAGAGGGGTGTGATGGTGTACCTCTGTGCCCCTGTATTCCCAGCTACTCAGGAGGAGGAGGATCCCTTGAGCCCAGGAGTTTGAGGCTACCGTGAGCCAAAACACTGAAACACTGGGGGAAGTGACAGGTTATTAAGATGAAAAGGAGTAAGCCAACAATGAATCTAGCAAGAAAATCTACTCCTAGATAGTTTTTAAGGGACTTGGAATAAAAAACAAACTTTTTTTTGGAGACAGGGTTTCACTCTGTTGCCCAGGCCAGAGTGCAGCAGCATGATCATGGCTCATAGCAGCCTCAACCTTTTGGGCTCTAGCAATCCTCTCACCTCAGCCTCTCAAGTAGCTGGGACCACCGGCATGAGCTACCATGCCTGGCAAATTTTTAATTTTTTGTAGAGACAGTATCTCATTATGTTGCCCAGGTTGGTCCTGAACTCCTGAATTCAAGCAATCCTCCCGTCTTGGCCTCCCAAAGTGCTGGGATTACAGGCATGAGCCACCATACCGGGTCCAGAATAAATTATCTTTAAAGAAAAGTAGGGTCATAAAACAGAGAGAACAAATATACATGTCATTGATAATTAGAGGTATGAAATTGTAGAAAAAGAATTAACAAGAGTCATCTACCATAGAGAAAGAAGCAGCTGCTTGTTCCAGTAATCCCACAAGTCCTGACTCAGTAAAGTATTTTCCAGAGCAGATACCTTCTTCATCTGGAGATACCACATCATCTGAGACTGCAGATTCTTCTAAAACATTAGATGAAATATTCTAGGGAAAAAATAAATTGAAAAGGTTTTTGAAATGGAATTAATTTTCTAGCATAAAAATGTATAAGAAGAAATATCAGGATAAACTATAACTATCAGGTTAGGTTAAAAAAAAGAAGAGTGAGGTAAAAGATAAATCTCCAAAAACTTTCTGTACTTTGAAGGTGATAATAGAATGAAAATGCCATTACTAGATAACTTTTCTCTTAATAAAAAGCTGTATGAAAGAATATTAAGAAAAACCATGGGCTAAAGGAAACAGTAATATAACATAAGACATCAAAGGAGACATCAATAGTCTTTCTTATTTATTTATTTAATTGATCTTCTCAAAACTATAAGAGAAATTAAGGTAAAAAAATGGTCTCGGTTTATCTAATATACACTGAGTTATTGAAAAAACTCAGGTATAATAAAAGCCCTCTTATTTAATGAGATTGCGATCAGCCATTATTTCTAAAAAAGAAGTGATACATATATATGTTATTTTAGCCTAAACATTTACAGTAGATGTACACTCATTTATCAACTTTTGAAGTAGATCTAAGGCCTTTTCTTTGTGTGTATGGGTCTCCAGATCAGATTTCCACGGAATCTCTCTTGGTTAAATACCCATAAGGCAACATTCTTTTTAAAGATTTCAAGTTTTTGTTTCTTTTGAGTGAAAGCTTGAACTTAAAAGATTATCAAATTATTCTAGAATTTTAGGAGTCCCCCCTCCCCTAATTTATTTGTCTGGTCCAAAATTAATTCAACAGCAATTATTTTGGAGACTCATCTTTCCTGAGTCTTTGTAAAACATTCAATTTTTTTTTCAGAGAAATAATAACTTCCTTTTTGCATTCTGATTTCATTAGAAGACATAACATTTAACTAAATTGTATAATATCCTAAACCTACCATTAACAGGTTTTGAAGAAAAGCAAAGCAGAACTGACTCTTGGTAAGCAAAGAATTCAACTAATGGGTCAGAGCTATGTACCCTACTAGAAGGAAACTCATCTGTGAGTCATTGTATTAGTCATAAAATATACTAATATTTTATGCCGAGAGTGGAGAATATTGGTATGTCTGCTGTGTTAAGTAAAAGCCAATTAAGAATTTCTACTGAATTCTGATTCTCAGTAATACATTTTCATAGATGTTAAAGTACATAACTGATTACAAAGCAGTAAAGACAAAGAGAATAAATAAGCATAGCACTGACAATTCAGAGGTAAGAAACTAGAAAGTTTCTTAATTCAGAGGTAAGAAACTGCGGAAAGTTTCTTCCCTCTCAATTATCAGTGCTATGGAAGATTCCTACCTGAAATGTTACACATCCCACAGGAAGATATTTCCGGTCCTCTAGCATGCTCAAATATTCAGCAACAAGTGCTGCTGAGTGGACTAGACACTGTGCAGCTTCAGCATGATTGCTTCGTTCTGAGTGCTTGCCAGCCATGTTCTGCAGCCAGGTCAATCGCAGATCTGGAGAGGTCTGGTAACCCTTGGCAATTCTAATTAGAACAGAAATTCTTCTCAGTTAGCATATGCTTCCCAAGCTGGGTGGGAGTTTAGATGGCTCACTCAGAGTTTACCTAGATAGGTTTTTGACACTGTGCACAACCTATGTAGTTTTAAAGTAGTATGAAAATGTCATTGTGCAGGCTTAGAGAAACAACTGCGGCCCATGGAATGGATAATATCAGTTGAGGGGGCGGGGAAGGTAAAAAAGAAATAGGCCATATTAAAATCTGATCATTAAGGAAATAATCAGTTAAGGGAAAAAGTATGAAATATTATGTGTCCATTACAGAAATACAGGGAAAATAAGAAAACTTATAAAAAGTACTTTTTATCACATCACCTGTATTTCAAAGAGATTAAACTGTTTTATTTGTGCTTTTAATGAACCCCCAAATTGTAAGAACATAGGATCATATGACAGATAAAAATTCTTAAGTTTTACTATTGTATCTATTATGTTGTTAATATAATAGGAATTACAGATTTTTCAAAATGTGCCCCAAGAAATATCACTCTTTGGTCATAACTGTATTGAATATTAGGTAATTAATGTTATGGTAAAACACTCATATACTGTTTTTTCTTCTTAAAAGACTGAGTTTTACATTGAAAATATTGGTATGGGCCTTCAGAGGAAGTTTGGGGCACAGTACACCAAGGTGTTAAATGTGTGTTATGAATATTTTTAAATATCCTCTTGTTTTTGATAATCAGTAAGTATACTTGCATTGTTCTTAAAAGAAGAGACACAGAATATCTGAAGATGTCACCTGGAAAAAGTACATTTGTACTTTCAATCTACCATTAGAAAAATCACTCAAGGTTTGGCTCATGCCTGTAATCCCAGACCTTTGGGAGGCCAAGGCAGGCAGATCTCTTGAGCCCAGGAGTTCAAGACCAGCCTGAGCAATATGGTGAAACCCCATCTCTACAAAAAAGTAAAAAATAAAAAAAAATAGGCCGGGCGCGGTGGCTCAAGCCTGTAATCCCAGCACTTTGGGAGGCCGAGGCGGGTGGATCACGAGGTTAAGAGATCGAGACCATCCTGGTCAACATGGTGAAACCCCGTCTCTACTAAAAATACAAAAAATTAGCTGGGCATGGTGGTGCGTGCCTGTAATCCCAGCTACTCAGGAGGCTGAGGCAGGAGAATTGCCTGAACCCAGGAGGCAGAGGTTGCGGTGAGCCGAGATCGCGCCATTGCACTCCAGCCTGGGTAACATGAGTGAAACTCTGTCTCAAAAAAAAAAAAAATAAAATAAAATAAAAATAAAAAAAATTTTAAAAATAATAAAGCAAATAGAGAAAAATCACAAATCATTCTTGGGTGTTTATTTTTTTCACCTAATGCTTACTGTATATCTTACTAAGTCCCTTACACAAAGCATAAATGAATCATACAAATGCTACCTGTACATTAGGTCAATCAACATTTCAGGATCCTCCTGGTGTTCCTTCATTTTCACAGTATCAGAAAGGATCATATGGAGATTGAAAACCAGATCCTGAACCTGCAGCAGATAATTATATAAAAAACATTATTGAATTGTTGTTCATCCATAATCACCAAATTAATTTCAGAGATATTTCAGATAAATATCTAAAGATTTCAAAACAAGTTGTATCATACTGATATGGTTCTGTAGAGTATAGGTATGTGGGGATATGGTTAAGTGAAGGGTAGTAAACTTTATATAAATTCCTCAACATACTATGTATATTTTTGTTCTTTCACCTGGAAACAAGCAGAACTATAAGTAGAAATAAAACAGAGGGATACTCGATATACGAGAATACAAAAGAAAAATTCTCTCCGGTATTTCTGATTTTACTAAAAGGTAGTTTGTAGAAACTTTCGTTTTTAAGGCATATTATCGTTTGATTAATAAGTAGGAACATTTAGTTATAAAGCTTTGTCTGTACTGTCCAAGTCTACTGTTCTACTTGTTATAAATGCACAGAATTAACCACCAAAGACATTAATTATTTCCAAAAAGAAGTGTAGCTTAATAAAACAAAAAGATTTAGTCCTTTTTAAGTAAAGGCACACGATGTGTGGACTGAAAATGAAATAAATGATCCTCTGGCAAAAACCAACTTTTGATTTAACAATTTGGAAAGTGCCTATTTAACAAGCCTATTTCAATTAATGATCTAGAAAGCAGTATTTCTGACCTGATCAGGAAATGTTGTTTCCCGCAATTCCAGATCTTCTTCAGCATATGTCAATATAGTCTTTAGAGAACGTCTTAAGAATTCTTCATTAAAATTCTGAGATGTGCCCACCAAGGAGGATAGTGACATTGTTACCTGCATTTTAACCCTGGCAAAGTTCTGTAACAGAGAAATTGTCAGGTCAGTAGTTAATACAGGAAAGCTTTAAAAAGTCTGCTATTTTCCTTGCTAAAAAAAAAAGTATATTTAGTGAAAAAATACCATTCTAAGCAAAAATATTTTTAAAGTAATAAAATATGTATATCAAAATCTTATTTTAGGAAGGATGTAAAACTTATAATTTTGTTGTGAATAATGGCTACAAAACAGGATTTTAAGAAGTCACGTGTCAGAGCTGAATTAGAAATTCTGCTTATGTCTTTACATTGATTTATTATGAGGCATATGTTATTAATAAAACATTCTACAGATGAGGTTAAATAGCTTAATTGACATTATAAAACTCTTAAATGGTAGAGTATTTAAACTCTATTCCATTTCATCATATCCATACTATGATGAAAGTAATTTAACACACATCACCATGCATAAAGTAATGTAAGGTAGAATCTTTTGGAGTGATGACTTTAAGAGCTCATAACAACATTCTTCCTTTTTTAGTGTAAATTCACTTCTGCTCCACCATTCTCTACCATGAAATCACTCTTAAGAGATTACTGGTGATAATATATCAATTATCTAATCTAATATTTTTTGGTCAATATTCTTCACATCTTGGTATATTTAAATGCATTACTTTCTCCTTGAAAATCTCCTACTTTATCTTTAATGGCACCACTTTATCCTGATTTCCCTGTTCTTTTTTGACTCTTTTTCTGTTTTGTTTTTCCTTGGCTGACCTTCCTAAAGACTAGTATTCCCAAATATTCTGTCAAAAACCTTTTCTCACTTAACATATTCTAAAGAACCTCATCCTTGTCTTTGCTTCAACCAGTATATACACATGTTTCTGTCACCAGCTGTTATTTCTCTGTAGAGCTCCAGGCTATTATATTTTACTAGATAGCACCATCTGGATGTCTCATAGGTACCACAAAGTCAACATGTCTAAAATACCTTCTTTTTCTACTGATTATCTAAAACAGTGAAGATACTATTCTTAGAGTCATGCCAAAAATCTAGGGGTCAGCCCCTACTCATTCTCCCCTCTCATTTTTCATACCATAAATTCAAACCACACCATCTCCTGATGTGTTTCAGTATATCCTTTCTCCATTCCCAATGGCTTTGCTTTATTTTACACCCTAACAATTTCTTATCTGGATTACTGTAATAACTTCGTAATCAATCTCTGTGACTGCTTCTTTCATATCTCTCAGTCTATCCTCTACTTAGCACCAGGAAACTTTTTGTAAAATCTAAATCTGAACATGTGCCTCCTCTCCCTAAAATGCTCCAAAGGAGCTGTCCAAAGTTTTGAGGAGAAAATTCAAGAATTCAACTCAGTAAATATGTCACACTACATAGTAGGCACTGAGAGTACAGTAATAAAATAATTTGTATTTGAAAAGGCCTAACTTAGGCCTTTATTACACCTTTATCCCTTACTCTTTCTTCCAGCCATAACCATCAAGTCCTTTAAAAAAAAAAAAAAAAAAAAAAAAAGTGTGGGCATGGTGGCTCATATCTGTAATCCCAACAGTTTGGGAGGTCAAGACAGGATGTTCACTTGAGGCCCAGAGTTTGAGACCAGCATGTCTACAATTGCTTTTTTTTTTTTTTTTTTTTAATTAGTTTGGTGTCGTTGCACTTGCTTGTAGAGCCAGCTACTTGCGAGGCTGAAGTGGAAGGATCTTTTATGCCAAGGAGTTCAAAGCTGTGCCACTGCACTCCAGTCTGGGCAATAGAGTAAGACCTCATCTCCCAAAATTTGAAAAATGTGCTAAAAAATTGCCTCTGTGTTTGCCCATTTCCTTCTCTTTCTCCATGCCTTTCCAATTATGCATGTGTCATTGTCTTTACTTAAAAAGCTCTATCCACTTAGCCAACTGATTGGGTAATTCTTCATCCTTACTTCAAACATCTTTTCTTTCTGAAAACCCATCCCTGAATCATAAAACTATTTTTTATGTGCTTATGTAGTACCCTGTGCTTATCTCTCATTGTATTAATAAGACCAAGTGCTTATTCAACACTTGCTTAGTGCCATCTACTGTTATGTTTTACTTAATTTATATAACACTGGCAAACCGTCTTAACTAGATTCATCTATTATTAAATGAACGTTACTTTCTCATCCTCTCCCACTAGGTGCCAAGATACTTGAAAAAAAAGAACTGTTCTTTTATCTGTATTTGCCCAATGCCTACTAAAGCAGCCAAGACACAGTTCCATACTTTAATATATTGTACAATATACAGATATAATACTGTATCTGTTGAATAAACATATGCCAGTTTTAACTATTCCTTTTTAGAAATACTACCTGACAGTAATACTATAAACTGTCCTCTCTTCTTTTAATAAAGCTTTTCCAAAATAACAAAAAAACATATCAAGAAAACTGAGTGTGGTCAAATTTTAGAGACTTTATTTCAAAAACTAAATAAGATCAATAAAGTAACTGTATTCTTCGATTCTGGGTTAAGTCAGAGGACTTTGCTTCTGGAAAAAAAGGACAGTATGAGATAGCAATTTCCCACTTCTGAATTTCATGTAAAAATAAAAGGTGAATAGAAGTAAAATCTATAAACTCTATCTACATCAAAATGAGGAGTCAGATATAATCCATTTATTAGAAAAATGTGAGGTTGCCAACACAAGCTAAGTTAGGAAGCAGTTCCAATATAAGGCAAGGAAAGGAAAGCAAAGAGTGAGGAATCCCAGGGCTCAGATTTCAGAACTAATGAGGGAAACAAATATTTCCTCTAAGTAAGAAACTTGGCCAGGTATGATAGTAGCTCATATCTTTCATCTCTACAAGAAATAAAAAAAATTAGCCAGTCATGGTGGTGTGTGCCTACAGCCCAAGCTACTTGGGAGGCTAAGGTGGGAGGATCCCTTGAGCCCAGGAGTTTTGAGGCTGCAGTGAGCTATGACTGTACCACTGCACTCCAGCCTGGGCAACAGAGCAAGACCTTGTCTCTAATAAATACATAAATATATAAGAAACTCATCTTGAAGTTACAAAATTGTTTGGAAAAAAAAAAAAGCTAAAAATCTGGTAAAATTGAACAGAGATGGATCCTCAGAAAGTTTAGGCAGTTAGGCAAGATGTACCTGCAATAGCAAAATCCCAGCCAAAAAACACATTCCTAAAGGAACTCCCTGTAAATACCTGGGCCAAGATAACCCAGTTTATCCTATGTTGAGTAATAAAAAGGTAAGGAACAGCAGCAAAACTCACCAGATAAAGAATACTTAATAAACAAATGTCATAAAACAGATGAAAATTCTAATGAAATATTTTGACTTAAATAATAAAAAATTTATGAAGATATTATCTTTAGAAAAAAAAAAAAAAAAAGGCAGAATATAAGAACTCAAGATCACGCCTGTAATCCCAGCACGTTGGGAGGCTGAGGCAGGTGGATCACCTGAGGTCGGGAGTTCAAGACCAGACTGACTAACATGGAGAAACCCCATTTTTACTAAAAATACAAAAGAAAATTAGCGAGGTGTGGTGTCGCATGCCTGCAATCTCAGGTACTCGGGAGGCTAAGGCAGGAGAATTGCTTGAACCCGGGAGACAGAGGTTGCAGTGAGCTGAGATCACGCCATTGTACTCTAGCCTGGGCGACAAGAGCAAAACTCTGTCTCAGGACAAAATAAATAAAAAAAAAAAAACCTCAAGGAAAGGTGGCAAAAATCAGAAAACAGTAACATATAATCGATCACATGTGACCTGGCAAAGAAAATTTTTTACTTGGAAAAGAAAGGAAAAAACAGAAATGAAGATGAAATTTTTAAAGTGTTAAAAAGGAGAAGACAAAATGACAGGTAAAATAAAAGATTTAACATATGTATAATGATACCCAGTAAAGAAACTCCAAACACAGGAACAAAAAAAATATTTAATTTTATACTCAAGAAAATGTTCTGAAATAAATGAACTAAAAGTATACATCATGTGCCTGAGAAACTTAACACAAATCAGTCAACACCAAGACAAATATTCTAAAAAAGACATTTAATTGTAAATATAAAGAAAATCTCATGAGCAGCTGGGGAAAAATACGTTATTTATAGGGGAGAAAAATATCAGGCTATTTTCCAATATAGCTACAACAATACAACAATATTTAAAGTCAGAAGATAAATGGTACTCAAGTACCTTTTTTTTCTATGAGGTATTCTTTATCTGATAAGTTGTGCTGATTTGTCTCATGCTTATTATAATTCAAAATCTAAGGCCAAAATTTCATAAACACTCTTACTGTCCAAATTTCATAACCACCCTTGCTGTCCTACAAGTACAGACAACTTTAAACAAATAAGAACTTGGAAAATTGGCCAGGTGCAGTGGTTATTATCTGTAATTCCACCACTCTGGGAGGACAAGGTGGGAGGATAACTTGAGCCCAGGAGTTCTGGGCTACAGTGAAGTGCCATCACGCCACTGCAGTCTAGCCTGGGCGACAGAGGGAAACGCTGTCTCTATTTTTAAAAAGGGGTTGGGGGTGAGGCAGGCAGAGCGAGGTGGCTCACACCTGCAGTCCCAGCACTTTGGAAGGCCATGTAGGGAGGACTGCCTGAGTCTAGGAGTTCAAGACCAGACTGGGCAACAAAGTGAGTTCCTGTCTCTACCAAAACAAACAAAAAACCACTTGGAAAATATGATTCCTAAGAACCTTGATGAGGACAATATTTAGCTAAATAAAAGACAATTACAGCCCAAAAAAACTGGTGGTAGGCAATATTTCATTTTATAACTAAGACTATGAACTAAGACTGAAATGTTACAGCCAAGAAGAAAACCAGAAGGGTGAGAGAGGAGATGAAAAGAAGCACTTAACTATCTACAGTAGACATGAAACAAATAACATTACTTGAAGGTAGCAATTAAATCACGTGAAGTACATGCAGATTCAGCAATACAAATGTAAACAGTAAGAAAGATGCTTTTTCAAAATACTGAGGTACAAAGAATGACAGGGTGCAGGAAAGAAAGAAGAAAACCAGCAATTTTATCACTGTTCATTAAAGGGAGTTAACAGAAACTTGCTTCAAGTAGTTTCTCAGTATTTTTTCCATTATTATCTCCCTAATAAATATTTTTGAACATTTTTTTCTAATATCCCTAAGATATTTTAATATCAGAGATGTATATATCTGTTTAGGTACTCTATGTATATCTGATTTATATACATGCAAGAAAGTAAATATAAAGCTTTTTCTTTTTATTCAATGTAAGGTTATGAATGACTAGATTAAAATTTTAAGTTAAAAATCTGAAAATGATTTATATTTAGTTTACCTTTATAGCCTGGTTTTCTGAAAAACTTATAATCTTTAAGTTTAAATAAACTGTAATGTATCAAATTACACAAATAAATTAGCAACTTATATAACTATAAAACAAAAGTAGCAACATAATCAAATATTTTAAACTATTCAAAACTGCTGTTTATTTATCCAGCAAAAGAAAACAATTAAAAATTTCTTAAAAATTATTTCAGTGAACTTTTACCATTTGCTTGATAAAAGAAAGTAAGTTCTGGCTACTAGATATTCATTCAAATACTGCTGACATTTTTTCTTTTCAGCAACTGACATGATTAAAAATTAGTTGAATAACTTTTGTAGAATGAAGTAATAAATTGGAAAGTTTTTTTTCTTGGGCTTAATTTTCAAAGCCCAAGTCACACATGAATACACTGAGAACCAAATATAAGTAATATTCACAAGGCAGCCAATGGAAGCAACCTCTTGCCACTGACTCTGAGATCAAGCAACTGATTAAGTCTCCCAATCACAGTCATCTATTCCCCAGTTTCATAAGACTAACTTTACATACATTTTGTTTTTTGTTTATTTTTCATGAACTTATTGTCAATGTTGCTCATGTGATACCCAATAAGACCAATGAGAAAAATAAATACTAAGGAATGCCATGTTGTTGGGTAGTATTGAGCTTTCGAGGACCATAAGCTAAGATTCTTCTCATCCTCCACAGAAACCAGTTTTCACTCCCTTGGTGGTAATACTGCCCTGGCTGAGAATGCATGATCTCAAGAAATAGAGGACTAGGGGTATTATGTAACTATAAAGGCAACCATGAGAGCAAAACCAGAAATTTTCCTAAATGTGATAAACACTACATCCCAAAAACAAGGTGAACAGACCAGATAGCGTAAGAAGAAAACAACCAACACAATTATTTAAAGCAGAGGCAAAAGAGAAAGGTGTAGCACAATAATAAAATAGAATTCCAGGACATATCTAACATAATCACAAGTATGAGGTTGGATCATAAAGCAAAACTCAACTCTTACATTGTATATGAGAGGCACACCTAAAATAAAGTGCAAATTAAAGAACAGGCAAAGGTAATTAAAGTAAGTTCAAATTAAAAAGAAGACAGAGGTCAAGATCTTAATACCATAAAAGATAAAATTCAGGCCAAAAAATAAAATGGAATAAAGGTTTTAAATGAAATCAAGATGGATTCTTTTAAATTCCAAAGGAAAAAAACTCTTAAGAAGATGTAACAGTTACGAGTATTAGCACACCAAATTAAAGCTAAAGGAGAAACAGACAAACACATTATAGGCTTTAATTTACTTCTACCAAGTAGAACAAAAACAAGGATATGGAGAGACAGAATAATGTTAATAAAGTGTATTTATTTGGTATATGTTTAACTCAATATTCTGAAAATAGAAATACCCCTTTTTAAAGATTTTTCTGTAGAATACTTGTAAAAATGGATTATATTCAGACACAGAAATACAGAGATTCACAGTAAAGAAAGGGAGAAACAGAATATATATCGTACAATCACAATGTAATAAAGCTGAAAATTAACACTTAAAAAAAAGTTTTTTTTTTTTGAGACAGGATCTCACTCTGTCACTCAGGCTAGAGTACAGTAGTCTGTTCATAGCTCACTGCAATCTCAGACTCCTGGGCTCAAAGGGATCCTCCCACTTCAGCCTCCCAAGCAGTTGGGACCACAGGCACAGGACACCAAGCCTGGCTAATATTTTTTATTTTTTAAATAGAGATAGGGTTTTACTCGGTCACCTAGGCTGGTCTCAAACACCTGGCCTCAAGCAATCTTCCTTCCTTGGCCACCTAAAGTGTTGGGATTACAGGATGAGCCACTGGAACCAGCCAAAACTTTGAAACAAAAAGGCTAGTCAACTTTTTGGGTTAAAAAGAAAATACAAACTGAAATATATCACAACCAAAGAGATGCCAAAAACAGTGCTTAAAGGAAAATTCAAAGCCTTAAATACTTACATGAGCAAAAATAAATGAACTAAATATTTGACTCAAAAAGGAAAAATACAACACATGAATATAATATATAATGAAAAGCTTAAATGAAAAAATGGAATTCTTCAAAGGTTGTGACATGTAATCATAAAATATCAAGCCAAGATACTTAAACTTTTATTTCTTTTTACTTAGGGACAACTAAAATTTAAAACTGCTCAATGTACATTTATATTGTAAGTTTGTACTAATTTACATACATACACACACAGAGATTTGGATTTTTGTAAGATATATACAGAATGAGAAATATCAAGACAGTCTATGATTACACTTAAAATATACAAAAACCTCCATGCTTTCCCAAAAACTGATTTAATAACTATCAGCAGAAGTTATATTTCATTATGAATACAGAGAATTTTCATGATAAGATACTTACATTCCCAATCTCAAAGTTTTGCCTCATTAGTAGGTAAAGGGAAGCACTGGCGTGTGACCGTATCGTACTGATGCTACTGCTACAGTGTCGGAGAAGCCTGAGGCATAAATCAGCGCACTGCTCTGTCTCTTCTTCAAATAAGAGTTCAGGAAACTGTAAAACACAACCACCAACAAACCACCACTGAATTTTTCCAGTAAAAGTTCCTGAGATATGTTAATATAACCTAAACTGGAAATCTTTAGTAAAGCCCAGAAATTAAAAGAATGGTTAGGACAATATTAGCTAATGGTTAATAGTGTGAGACACAGAGTCAGACTGGGTTCGAATGCTGATTATGCCACTTACTAACTAGTAGTGTGACACTGGACAAGTTTTCACATCCACAAAATAGACCCAATAATGTATCTACAAGGGATTGTTGTGAAGCTTCTATCACAATGTGCATAAAACACTTAGTAATCAACATATATAAATTTTATATTTATTATAAAATAATATGTAAGTAATTTTCATCAACATCTCTGCATTCCATCTTCTAGGATGATTAAAATGAAATAGCTATCTTCAAAATTTAATAATATTCATATTTCTGAGGGAAAACAAACATAAGAAGTAAATATTGAAAGCAACTGAACAAATAAACATCTTCTTTTCCATTCATCATAGAATAGTTTCAGTGGGTTGAACTACTTATATATTGAATTCTTTATAGATTGAGTTTTTAAAATAACAGAACAAAGTGAAGAGAAAACAAGAGAAGCCCCATATTTAAGATGGGCTATTAATTTCAGGCTCTTCTCCACATCAAAATTACTATTTTTTAAACCAGAACTGGTTAAAGGTGATTCAAATAAATCAAAAATTCCAAAAGGCAGGCAGCAGCAGAAAGGCAAAGAAGAGTCAAGGGTCTTAGGTTATTATTTAAATTGTAACTACACATATTAATTAATATATTACTACATATATTAACCAATGAATGTGTCAAATGATTGTGAATAAAGAAAAACAAACATCTGACAACACTGCAGGTACAAAATAACCTACCTTTGAAACCAAGGCTCTCTGTGTAGCAAAACAGTGTTGTAGATAAACTGCACTTTGGTTACAGGCCATGCTGTGTAGTAGCACTTTTAGCACTCCACCAAGGATGCTCTCTTTGGATTCTGTTACAGAAACGGTCTACAATTTAAAAATAAACAAATAAAATAGAGATGTACCTGCAATTTAGTTAGGGAGGTAGAATATGTAAACTTTTAAAAGATTAAAAAATGGTAATATAAGATCTAGGATGGCTTCAAGAGGGAGCTGAGAAGGATTTGAATAAGAAAAGGAGAAAAAAATAAATATAATTTAAGTGAGAAAAAAAGTGGAGCAAGGTATAATGGCAGGAAATCAATCATCAGGTGTGTTTTAGGAAAATTAGTAAGTAAATTTGAACTGACTTGAGGTTCAGTAGAAAATAACTAGAGATAAGGCTAAAAAATACAGTGGTGCCTATAGCAAAGAATATTGGCAGTAAACAAATAACTATTCTTTGAAATCCTGACTTTTAGCTGGAGACTTTGAATCCAGCGACAGAGAGAGGTAAACAAAAGAGAAGTTTCATCTTCTGAGTCATGCCCTTAAAAGAAGAAATATACTCTGTCGTTGCTGTTTCTTTGCACAGTGAAATATAGACATGATGGCTGCGGCTCAGGCAACCATCTTGAATTAGGTATCTTGGACTTACTACTTCTTTTGATTCTCTTTGTAGTAATAGCTGAGACCTACTCCATCTCTCCAGCTAATAAACACCAAATTATAAAGAGTATTCTAAATCTGAAGAGTTTCCCAACTTTTTCTTTAGGCAATGCAAAATATTAAATTTTTTATATTTTTAAAACTTTAGTCAGGATAATGAATGATAAAATATTTTTTTTCTTGAGCGGGAGTCTCGCTCTGTCATCCAGGCTGAAGTGCAGTGGTGTGATCTCTACTCACTGCAACCTCTGCTTCCTGGCTTCAAGCATTTCTTGTGCCTCAGCCTCCTGAGTAGCTGGGATTACAGGTGCATACCACCACACCTGGCTAATTTTTGTATTTTTAATAGAATCAGGATTTTGCCCTGTTGTCCAGACTGGTCTTGAACTCCTGACTTCAAGTGATCTGCCCACCTCAGCTTCCCAAAGTGCTGGGATTACAGGCGTGAGTTACCGTGCCCAGCCATAAAATATTTTTAAAAGAAAAGTCTTATGCTAATGTACAGAATGGATAGTAGGAAGAACACAGGGTAAGTATCATGAAGCAGGCGGCCATTGTAGTGGTAGCAGAAAAGAAATGGAAGGAATAGGTGACAGACCTATTTACTAAAACATCTGAGAGATGTTGCCAACTGATTTGAATCCTGGCTCTTCTACATACTAGTTGTGTCATTATGGGCAGTTATTTAACATCTTTGTGCCTAAGTGTTCTCATCTACAAGATGAAGATACTGACAGTTTCAATGGCATGAGTTAAGAAGGATCAAATGAGTTAATATTTGTAAAGTGCTTAGGACAACGTTTAACAAAGAAAAAACTAAATAAATGTTGGATATCACATTGTTACTAACAGAATAATACCACCTAGAGGGCTTCTGTTAGGACCCAACAAGATGATTATAGATAAAGAGCTTGAAACACTGCTATAGGATACAGAAGATACTGCATGAACCCAGTGTACGTATATGTAGCTACAGCTATACAGGCATGTTGAATCTCACATGATGGCAGAACACCCAACTATAAACACTCAGAGGATACTTGGAAATGCAAGACTAGGCCACGAAGGGGAATGACAAGGAGATAAAGATTTCATAATTCTCCTCCATGCAGAAACAGTTGAAGTGATGGGAATTTATAATTATAGAGAATCTCAGCATGCTTGGAATGAAACTTTTAGGAACTACTACTATTTAAATGTAATTAAACAAAATGTAATTTTATGGCTCACAGTAAACACTTTTCCCCCAACCTCAATTTACCAAATCTGTATTTTAAATTTCTCTTCTTTGCGTTCTTACCTGAACAACAATCTCTAATGTATCCAAAATGATCAGGTTTGCTTCTGTAGCCAGGTTTCCATCAATCAGCGCTTCGTGTTCAATCTCTGCTCTTGATCTAATACAAAACATTGTAAGAAATTATACTTATCTTTTTAAAAGCCACAATTCTTAAAATATTTAAGGATGCATAGAAACAAAAAATTTGAAACCATTTTCAATATTTGCCTGATAAACAATTACAAGAGAATAAAAAGAAAGGCAATAGCTTACACATTTACCGTCTTTTGTTAACTATGACAATACACGTTTTCTCATCCCATTATGGAATCATAATGCCACTAAAAGCATAAATGTTTATGTTTTAGCTTTCAAACATGCAGCGACATAGTTTTATTCTAAGTGACACTGACACTAGGTGGTGCTATGTGGGCTTGTATTTAGGAATGCTTCACAGAAAACAACATTCAAATATTTAGTATTCATCTTACTATTTCAAAGATTTCCAATGTCTGTATTCAGGATAAATGTACTTATTTTGTCTAAGGTTTCATCTAATTTTCCTCAAAATTTTTAAAATAAATATGCTCAGATGGTAATTTAACTCTTCAGTAAAACTAGATGGAATCGCTCATTGGAAAGAAAACAAGTTGGGGGGAAAAAGGATGTGAGGTGATGAATATGCTAGTTAGCCTGACTGTGGTAATCATTTCACAATTGTACACATACATTACAAGATCATGTTATATTCTGTAAATATACACAATTTTTGTCAATTATAACTCAATAAAGCTAGAAAAATAAGAAAAAGAACAAAACCGTTTGATGCAATAAAGTGGTTTGCTTAAATACTAATATTTATAAAAGTATCATTTAATGCAAATAAAAATTTAAGCATAAACATTTATGCTTTTAATGGCATTCTGCTTCTGTAATGGGATGAGAAAAGTGTATTGTCATGGTTAACAAAAGGCAGGATAAATGTGTGAACTATTGTCTTTTTTCTTATTCTCTTTTAATTACACATTATTTATGAATATAGCTGACATTTTTGTTTTAGCAACAATAGATATACAGACACTATATGTTATACCAAAGTAGACAAAATAACACGTAAATTAAAGTACAAAGACATATTAAACGCTAACTTTTCTAAGTTTTTAGATCTGTAAGTCTGTGAATCTTTATTATTACCGCTAAAGAGAATACTTCATGAATTTACATTTTACAAATTCAGTTTAAGAATAAAAGCACTTAGAGAGGCTGAGGCAGGGGATCACTTGAGCCCAGGAGTTAAAGACCAGCCTGTGCAATATGGCAAAACTCTGTCTCTACAAAAGATACAAACATTACCCGGGTGTGGTGGTACACAGCTGTAACCCCAGCTACTTGGGAGGCAGAGGTGGGAGGCTCACCTAAACCTGAGAGGTCAAGGCTGCAGTGAGTCATGATTGTGCCACTGCACTTCAGCCTGGGTGACAGAGTGAGACCTTGTCTCAAAAAAATAAATAATAAAACACAGTTATCAAAATTAAACTGGAAAGTAAAATATTTAATGTTCAAACTTAAATTTTCCAGTGAGATTTTATAAAGAAATATAAAGATGATTTAAACAAAAAGAATCAGGAGAACACCAAAAAAGTCTCTCTCAAAGCACAGTAGGATAAGCCAAGAGAACATGTTCTATAAATGCAGAAATAAAGCAATATACTAATAGTATAGTACCTGGCTGCTCTGTGATTTCTAAAAAATAACAACTGTAGAAAAGCCATCAGAGAAACAGACTTAGAGAAAAAGAAAGGAAAGCACACATTCAAAGGTTAAGAATTTTAGTATATTTATATTACATTCAGTATCATTATTTCAAGCTCTCATACATATGGTACTGAAACTTGTTTCTCTCTGCTGGCTCTCACTTGTTTCCTCTATTTCAAGCTACTGAGGGCTAACTTATAAATTCTCAAGTGAAAAATTTTAGCCCCTTGACTCAATGCCAAATCTCAAGCCAGGCAAGTTTACCTGCAGCCACTTGGGCAGTGAGAAGACTCATGTAAGTGCATTCTAGGTGTTTACGGCAGTAGGGTCAGTCAGTGTATCCAGTCTGCCTTTATGACAGAAACAGAAGACCTGCATTGTTTTGTCTTACTTCAATTATAAGCTCCAAGAGGACAAATATTAGGTTTCTAATTCTTTGAGACATTTGAAATATTAGTTCAATGTGACATCTAAAATATGTTCAAAATATAGTTGCTGAATGCATTTTCCAAGAGGCTGTGTTAGAGAAAATGAAGTTTAAAATATAACATTTTGCCTTACTATACCACAACAAGTTCTTCCTCCAAATCTTTTTAAATCTAGAATTTTTAAATTTAAATATTTTGTCCTCTAAAGCTTAATAAATATATTTATTAAATGTAAATACTAAATATAAATATAAAGTGAAAGTAATCATTTTCCTCTTGCATTTAAAATTCAACAAGCCCATAAGTGATAATAGAAAGCTCTGTTACTTGTCAAGCTTCTCTGTGTTTTGACGCCAGTGAGTCATATCTTTTCTCCACCTCAAATTTTCTTGACTTCCAAAGGCACTTCCAGATGGGCTTCTCTCTGCCAAATAAATTTCAAAAGTTGTACCACCTATATGTATACTTGCAAACACGTAAGGAATATCATATAATTTGTACATAGCCATTTTATTCACAGTACAGGTGGAAAAGCCTGACAACGGTGCTTTTTATTAAAAATTTTCACAATAATTTCATAAGAAATGTATTTGCTATATGAATTTGTTTTAAAAAAATATCCTTTTAAATGGGTATTGTTTATTTAAACAAATGTTCTAACACTGATTTTCTTAAAATTTTAACCATGGTTTATAAGGCTTTACGTAATATGACTTTACTTCCTACCATTCTTCTTGCTTACCGCTTTCTGTTATCTTTGCAAATCTATCAGTATACAGTCTGACTATGTGTGCTTCTGACTTACAACCTGTGCAATGGTGGTTGTTCCTTTTTCCTAACTGTTCTTCTCATAAATTTTCATTTATTGCCTCCTTAGAAAGGTCTCCCACTCTCCAATATTTCCTTTCCTTTTACTTTGCTTTGTTCCTTTCCATAACACTTAGGACAGCAAGTATATAAGCTCCTTAAGAACAGAAATATGTACTTTGTCCAGTATGTTTTATCCAGGATAATAAAGTGGTGCATACTGAGAGCTCAGTAAGATTCTGTTAATTACATAAACAAAATAAGAAGGATTCCTAATTACTCCTTTCAGTCTACATAAGGTAGAACAAGAGGAAGAACGGAATTTTCTCTTAAGAGGTTTCTAGGTTTGAAGGCAGACTGCATGCATGGATTCCTTTAAGGGGTGGAAGCAATATAAATGATTCACACAATCCATTAGAGGTGGAGAGAGCATTGAGAATTGTGGAGAATATACAAACATACATTTAAACAATGGACTCAGTCATGATTTCAACTTTCAGCTACAAAACTAAATGCTTGTTTTTGAAAAAGATAAGACTTTAAATTGGTTGGGAGGAAGGAAGAATAATACAAGTAAAAGTTTAGAGTTCAAATAGAAATTTTAAAAATACTGAAAAAAATACAGCTATATATATGTCAATTAAAGAAATACCAAAAATACTGAGAAATAAGAATAATTTCCCGCACAATAAAGGACATGCCTGTATTTCTTCTAATTTCTTTCCCTTTCCTTTCCTTTCTTTCCTTCTCTCTTTCCCTTTTTAAAATTTTGAAATCCGTGTCTTTAGGAAATTTGTGGAAAAAACAAAAGATATCCCTATATTAAGACAGTTAGCAAAATTAATATCTATTTACATTTCTATCATTTACATTTTTTTCCCACAAAACTGTTTCTCATTAGTTAATAATGTCTTAGAACTGAAAGTTAAGAAAAAGAAAAGAATGTCTTTAGACCTAATAAACCAATGTCTATTATTGACCTGGCTTAAATGTAGCAATGTAAATAAGACTTACAAAGGCTTAGGTTTTCTAAGACAAGAAGACTTCAGTTCTTATATTCAAACAATAATAGATTTCCTGGGGCCGTAGATTTAAAAATATAGCAAGTATATTGTTAATAGCTCCGTTCTTGCCAAAAATAAACCTCAGGGCTGTGGTATAATAGAAGGAATGCTAAATTAGAAATCCAAAGATCCTGGTTCTGTCACTTAGTTTATGATCTTAGGCAAAGTTATTTACTTCTTTGTGTTTTATTTTCTTAATCTAAAAGATGACTATAATTATTCATTAGGTTTTGGTAGTAATTAAATGATCTCAGTAAAAGCTAGCTTTCATACTTTTTCAGAGGGTTTCTATACATAATAAATGAATTAAAAGAAAAACCAAAAGTACACTGTAAATTGAATATAACTAGAGAAAAAATGGTGCTCTATTAATTTTTTTAAAGTCAAAGACTTTGTTTTGTGGTAACTTTGTTACTATAAAACACACAGTATATAAATGATACTTAAATAGATTATCATTATGCTAATGGCCTGTCAGAAAAAAATTAAAAATCCATTCACACTTACATTTGCATTTTAAGTCAATAAACACATATTATGCTGTTGGCATGTACCATGTACACATATGACCAACCCATGACCCTGGCCTTAAAAAACTCTTAGCAACAATATTGTCTGTATGTCACTTTAGAATTTGCGAAACGTTTCTGCATACATGGTTACTATAAAAATGATACGATCAGTTAGTTACAGCAGCTTCTAAATTCTGGAAACAATCACAAATTTGTAAGGAAAAGGAAGGTAGGGAGATTAAGTGACTTGGCCAAGGTTATATGGCTAATGAGTAGCAGACCTGGGATTAGAAAACCAGTCTCAATCGCTACTAAACTGTTTTGTTTCACTGATATTTGAGTTTGATGGGCAATATTTTGCCTTATATACAGGGCATATTAATTCATTTTGCAAATGAAGAGTAAAAAGGGGCCAGCTGTGATGGCCCACACCTGTAATCCCAGCACCGTGAGAGACCAAGGTGGGAGGATTACATGCGCTCAGGAATTCGAGACTAACCTGGGCAACATAGTGAGACCCTGTTTCTAAAACAAACAAACAAACAAAAAATTAGTTGGGCATGGTGGCGCATACCCGTAGGCCCAGCTACTAGGATAGGTGTGTACTGGGGGGTGAGGGTGTGAGAATTGCTTAGGCGAGGGAGGTCAAGGCTACAGTAAGCCACGATCACACCACTGCACTCCAGCTTGGGTGACAAAGCAAGAATCTGTCTCACAAAAAAAACAAGTAAAAAGAGACGTTATACAGAATGAGCCCTAATGTAAATTGTAGAGTCTGCGTGATGATGTGTTAATGTAGGTTCACCAGTTACAACAAATGTGCCACTCTGATAAGGGACGTTAATAATGGGGGAGGCTACGCATGTGTAGGGATAAGGGACATATGGGAAATCTCTGTACTTTTCCTCAGTTTTGTTGTGAACTTAAAACTGCTCTACAAAAATGAAGTCTATTTAAAAAGGGAGGATGGGTGCTATTAATAATAACAAAAGGGGAACAGGCATAAACTGAGACTATCTAGAGAAAACTGGGAAGTTATGTTGACTCCTCTTAAATCAGAATGCTAACTTGTATTACCGTAGAGAAATGATTATTCAAGTTAATTCACAGTTACACTTAAAACAATCTTTAAAAAGCATAAGATTGACATTGAAGACTAGCAACAATGATCATTCCAATACAGAACTCAAGGAAATTGAAAAAATTCTCACCAGAAGGAGAAGCTATTGTGTACGTACCAAGCTGTCCTCGGCTTCGACGCACCATTTCTTGCCTAGCACCTATGCTCCCAAGAATAGCTTCTTCAAGCTTTGCTCTCATGTCTTTTGATTTCTTAAAGGTCAAGCTGTTCATTCTTTCAAACACTTTTTTCCCCTAAAATTTAAACATTAGAAGAGAAGAGGCATTGAAGACATTTTCTTCTATTTTTCCCACATTGTTTCCTTTCTTGTTCTTTGCACTTACTTTATACTCAAAGCAAGATACACAGAGATAAAGCAGATCTAATAGCCGGTTTAGCTGCAAGACCGAGAGATCTGTAAACCACTTCTGTAGAACTGTTTCATCTGCATTTTTGAGAACCCAAAGTAGACAAATCAAAAGGCTTCGACTTGATTCTGCTGAAAAGGTAGTGTGTTGCCTGCCACTCTGAAAATAAAGAGCAGTAGAATGAGACAGATTGATCAACGACCATTTCTTGTTTTTTGGCTATCAACTATTTTCTTCTAAAAACAATAAAACAAAAGTTGTTTAAAAATAATATATTTAAAAAGAACCATTTGATTTAGATAACACTTGATAAAACGATCATATACAACCTTAAGGTTAAGAGCCTGAAGTTTAATGAACCTTTCCTGCTAACAGAGGTTTGCTTTAGTTTCTTGCATGACTGCCAGCAAAGAATAAATAAATGTTAATAGAAAACGTAAAGAGAAAAACTAAAAGATTCTACCATTAAAAACTAAAGATATATATCATAGAATATCAGATACGATGAAAATAAAGGAAAAAAGCAACTGACTCACAGTAAATAAGAGTGAGCTAAGAATAGAAAGTAATGACAAAATAAGTATATCAGGCTTAGAAGACTATTGTTTCTAATCAATCACCACTGATACAAAGGGGAAAAGTCTTAGGCCATATAGAAGTAAAAAGCTACTTTTACTTACAGCATATAAAGTTGAAATGCTGTTTTCAATCATCAATCTATATTAGTATACAGTATGTAAAATAGAAATGAAAAGCTAAATAAAAATGTATTTACAGTACCATTTATTGGACACATACTCTGTTCCAGTCATCATACTAAGCACTTGACATACATTATTTGATTTAGTCCTCCAACAGCATTACCAAGCAGATTGTATCATCCCAATTTTACAGATAAGAATACAAATGACAATAATAATGACAAAAAATAAAATTTGAAATGTGCAAGAAACTATGCTAATCATATAACTCTCACAACAACTATAAACTATAATATTAAATATTATTATCTCTAGTACACAGGTAAGAAAACTGAAGGCTAGAGATTAATTTGCTTTAAATCACATGCTGTACTAAGAAAGGATAAGGCTGGGATTTTAGTCCAGGTTAACCACACTCCAAAGCCTTTACTCTTCACTATTAAACTATGCTCTAATATTCAGTTGACAAACATACTAACTAAAAATGAGGAAAAAGTAGAGGGGATGTTGAAAAGAAAGCTGAACATACACAACTGTTGAAGTCATGATCTCACCTACCTCACCAATATTCCTTCTATACTGGATGATGATTAGTGACCAAATGCTTTATGTATATTAACTCATTTATCCTTCACAATCACTCAAAGAAATAAGTATTATTACTCACTCCATCTTACGGAAAAAAGAAAAAAGTTGAGCAACCAGAAGTATTTTGTAATAAGTGGCAGGACAAGAATTTCAACACAGAAAGCACGGCTCCAGAGACACAAGCTCCAGTTCGTATCCACTTTGTTTACTGCCTCTCATGGATGCCCATGCATATAAGCGAATTCACCCACGTAAGCTTGGTTAACTACTTAGCTATACTGCTTCTGAGCTGGGCACAAAAGAACTTTGATCTAAATCCCTGAATCCAAAATCATTGTCATAAGGAAAATGCTCGTTTATTTTAAAAACAGACACTTTTTATAGCTGAATTTTTAGGTATGCATAAATACAAAGCACTGACTGAATTTTCAAGTACCTATTTTTTAGAAATACAATTTAAAAATTATTCTCAACTTGACAAGCAGGCACACACTGACATCTCTTATATTCCCCACAAAAACTGCCAATAACACAGTGGCACATTTTGGAAAAAGACAAACATGAAAAAGACTCAGTAATGTAGAGATGTCAGTTTTCCCTCAAATTGTTCTATAGGATCAATGCAATTCTAACCAAAATCCCAGTCGGGTTTTCCTGGAACTTTGACTAATGATTTTTAAAATTTAATGGGGGAAAAGCAGAAAGGCAAGAAGAGCCAAGGTATTCTTGAAGAAGAACAAGGTGGGATGTTGGGGGCAGGAAGATGAATGTGTTCTACCAGACATCTGCAGTTACTAAAAAACTAAAATCATTAAGAAAATTTGATTTTGGCATATGGATAGTCTAATGAAATAGAATAAAGAACACAATACATGTCCTATGCAAATTTGAAAATGTGATCTGTGACAAAGCTGACACTGCAGATCACTTCTGAAAGGATGGACTGTTTAATAAATGAATTGAGACAACTGATCTTCCTAGAGAAAAAAAAGGCAGATTCCTACCTTGTACCATTATGCAGAAAATAAATCTAGACAAAGAAAGAACTTTAAATGCAAAAGGCAAAAAGTTTAAAACTTTTAGGAGGAAACATAAGACAATATATTTATAATCTTGGGATTAACCTCATTAAATTATTTTCCCCAGTTTGTGTCCACCACCTGAATAGGCCCAGCCCTCAGAAGCCTTCATTCATGCCTTAGACACTAATCACCACACACATAGCTCTTTATATTCTCTCTTCTTACCTCATTTGCCATGTCTGTTCCATCTCCTAAAATTCTTCCACTATGACCTCTGAAACATGAGGTCAATCAACAAAACTGCCTTATGTCTATAAGAACATATAGCTTTTGTTCTTATACATCTATACATTGATAAGAACATAAGCTATATGTTCTTATATCCCAATGGTCTGAAGGCAGAGAGTAATCTTGAAGCTGTGGCTCTTGTGATATGTAGGGAGAGGTATGAATCTTGGCCTAGAAAATGTAGAACTCTGGAACCTCTTCCTGATTCCTGGTAATAGTGTTATGAAACAATTCTTTCTGTTTTCTAGAGGTCATCCCTTTTCAACCAGAAAATTAAGAACTAGTGACCTAGGGCATTTATTGTAGGTGATAAATTAACTTCTATATAAGAACATACAGCTAATGTTCTTACAGATGTATAATAACATATGTATCTTTGTCAGACTATACCACCTACTAACCTTAATCACTGCAGTCATATACTAATCCCCAGAAGACTGGCCCTTATATCTTGATGCTTTTAGCTCCTGACTCACTTTCAGTATTTTAAACACCACTTTTTGTCACAGTCTTTAGTGATTTCAATGCCTGTGTATTTGATTCTCCAAATAACCTGTTTTATTTTTTCCTTCCTTAATCAACTCTTCTAATTCTTGAGAATACTACTTACTACACATGCACTCTTGCAGTTAAACCTTATGTCTTTTATTACTATTATGGCATGTTCCCCTAAATCTCCATTTTAGGCATGTCCTGCCACACCAAATTAAAAAAAAAAGAAGAAGAAAGAAAAAACCTCCATTTTAATGATCCTTCTTCATAACCACCACTTCAACTTTCCATCACATTATTTCTTATACATCAACTCCAGCAACACACACAATATCAAGTGTTAGAAAGAACATGGAGCAACATATATTTCTGCATTGCTGGAGGGGATATATATTGCTAGAACCACGCTGGAAAACAATTTAGCCAAGTAAAACTGAACACGTGCATAACCTCTAACCCAAAAATGCCACCCTTAGGTATATATCTTAGTGAAATTCTTCTACAGAGTGAAACATTCAAAATACCTTTATCTGTAATAGCCCGAAACCACAAACAACCCAAACTTCCTTTGAGAAGAGAATGAATACATAATTATATTTTCTAATAGACTGCTACAGCATTACAGACTACAGCTACACATATCAACATAAATGACTCTTACAAACATACACAAAAAATCAAGTCATAGAAGTACTATGAAGTGCAGGTGAAAATCTGTGAAGCTAAACAAAATATTGTTTAGAAATATACACAAAACTGACTGGGCATGGTGGCTCTCACACCTGTAATCCCAGCACTTTGGGAGGCTGAGTCTGGTAGGTCCCTTGAGGCCAGGAGTTTGAGATCAGTCTGGCCAACATGGTGTAATCTGTCTCTACTAAAAATACAAAAAATTTAGCTGGGCACGGTGGAAGTTGCCAGTAATCCCAGCTACTCAGAAGGCTGAAGTGGGAGAATCACTGGAATCTGGGAGGTAGAGATTGCAGTGAGCCACTGCACTCCAGCCTAGGCAATAGAGCAAGATTCTTTCTCAAAAAATCAAACAAACGACCCAACAAGAAGTCAATAAATGAGAGGAAACAAAAAAAGCATAATCAAGACAATATAAAATGAAACACAAAATATTAAATACATCAAATGTCATTTAAAAAACGTAAATGGATTAGAAACTCTAGTGAAAGGGAAAGATTAACCAGATTTTTAAGACACAAGAAAAAAAATCTAACTATATGCTGTCTATAAAAGAAATATATAAGACATAATACAGAAATGTTGAAAGTAAAAGGATGAAAAAAGTCATGCTATATGCATACACACAGACAGCAAAGAAAACCTAACATAGTTACAACTAATTTTAAAAAGCATTATAGTTCATGTTGATGAAAGTGCAATCCACCAAAAATTATATAAGTGTTAAATGTTTCATAATCAGGCCTCAAAAGAAACAAATCTGACAGAATGACAAGGAGAAATCATAAAACTGCAAATTTAGTGGGATATTAGAATAAGCACAAGAAATTTAGTAAAGCCCAAAAAGATTTAAACAGTAAGAGTACTGACACAGAATGCTGTAACTAACAATGAAAGAATATTCATTCTTTTAGAATACTTGAGATATTTATAAAAACTGATCATATACTAGACCATAAAACTAGTTGCCACAAATATAATAAACTGATATCATACAGAGCTATGTTCTCTGATCATTCAATTAGGCCAAAATCAGAAACAAAAGAATATCTAGAAATTTTCATGATTGAAAATTTAAGACAAAAACAATTTCTTAAATAGCCCAAAGGCCTAAAAAGAAATCAGAATGAGCTTCAGTCATTCTGAAATGAATCTTGAAAATGCTTCCTATTGATCATGGTAAACTTGTTCCCCCAGCTAACAATTGAGAAGTCACAGACTACAGAAGGGAGGATGTAGAAGGCATTGTGACCCCAGAGGCATTGAGAAGGGATGACTAACTGGCTAAGAGAGAGAGAGAAGATAAAATCATTTGGGGAAGTTGTAAGAGATTGCAACTAAATTGAAGACATAAAATAGACGTTTGTGGTTGTTGTTGCCCAGCCTGGAGTGCAATGGCACAATCTGGACTTACTGCAACTTTGGCCTTCAGGGTTCTAGTGATTCTCCTGTTTCAGCCTCCCGAGTAGCTGGGATTCTGGGATTAGAGGCATGTGCCATCACACCCAACTCATTTTCTATTTTTAGTAGAGATGAGGTTTCTCTAAGTTGGTCAGGCTGGTCTTGAACTCCTGACCTCAGGTGATCCACCTGCTTTGGCCTCCCAAAGTGCTGTGATTATAGGTGTAAGCCTCTGCGCCCAGCCAAGATACACATTTTTTAAAAAAATGCCTGTATAGTCAAGACAATTCTAAGCAAAAAGAACAAAGCCAGAGACATCACACTACCTGACTTCAAACTATACTACAAGGCTACAGTAAACAAAAGAGCATGGTACTGTTACCAATGCAGATATATAGACCAATGAAATAGAAAAGAGGCCTGAGAAATAACGCCACACATCTACAACCATCTGATCTTGTACAAACCTAACAAAGACAAGCAATGGGGAAAGGATTCCCTATTTGGAAAATGGTGTTGGGAAAGCTGGCTAGCCACATGCAGAAAACTGATATTGGACCCCTTCCTTATACCTTATATAAAAATTAACTCAAGATGGATTAAAGACTTAAATGTAAGACCTAAAACCACCAAAACCCTAGAAGAAAACCTAGGCAATATCATTCAGGAGATAGGCATGGGCAAAGACTTCATGACTAAAACACCAAAAGCAATGGGGACAAAAGTCAAAATTGACAAATGGGATCTAATTAAACTAAAGAGCTTCTGCACAGCAAAAGAAACTATCATCAGTGTGAAGAGGCACCCTATAGAACAGGATAAAATTTTTGCAATCTATCCAACTGACAAGGGCTAATATCCAGAATCTACAAAGAACTTAAACAAATTTACAAGAAAAAAACCAAACAAGCCCATCAAAAAGTGGGTGAAGGATATGAACAGACACTTCTTAAATGAAGACATTTATGCAGCCAATAAACACATGAAAAAAGCTCATCATCACTGATAATTAGAGAAATGCAAATCAAAACCATAATGAGATATCATTGCACGCCAGTTAGAATGGAGATCATTGAAAAGTCAGGAAACAACAGATGCTGGAGAAGATGTGGAGAAATAGAAACACTTTTACACTGTTGATGGGAGTGTAAATTAGTTCAACCATTGTGGAAGACAGTCTGGCAATTCCTCTAGGATCTAGAACTAGAAATACCATTTGACCCAGCAATCCCATTACTGGATATATATTCAAAGGTTTATAAATCATTCTACTACAAAGACACATGAACATGTATGTTTATTGCAGTACTGTTCACAATAGCAAAGACTTGGAACCAACCTAATGCCCATCAATGACAGACTAGATAAAGAAAATGTGGCACATATACACCATGGAATACTATGCAGCTATAAAAAAGGATGAGTTCATGTCCTTTGTAGGGACATGGATGAAACTGGAAGCCATTTCTCAGCAAACTAACACAGAAACAGAAAACCAAACACCACATGTTCTCATTCATAAGTGGGAGTCACACAATGAGAACACATGGACACAGGGAGGGGAACATTGCACACCAGGGCCTGTTGGCGGGGGCGGGGTGGGGGGAGGCGGTTAGGGAACGAATAGCATTAGGAGAAATACTTAATGTAGATGATGGGTTGATGGGTGCAGCAAACCACCATAGCACATGTATACCTATGTAACAAACCTGCATGTTCTGCACATGTATCCAAGAACTTAAAGTATAATAAAAAAAAAAAAAGGGAAAGAAAAAAAATGCTACATATAAACAGCATTTAACAATCAAAGAAAAATGCAGAAGCTGAAAATACTCAAAAAAGAAAAGGTGAAAATTAGTGAGTTAAGCATCTATCTCAAGAAGTTGGAAAAAGAACATCAATGTAAACCCAAAGAAAGCAGAAGACAGTAAATAATAAACATTAAAAAGTGAGGGTCAACAGTGCCCTCATATTTGTTCTTTATAAGGACTAACAATATATTTCAACTGTCTGGTAAGACTGATTAAAATGAGAAAAGGTACAAAAATCTAGCCATAGAAAAAAGTTTACATCTACTACCAATGATATAGACATTTAAAAAATTATACAAGGTATTCTGAATAACTATATATAAAAAAATTTGAATATATTTCTACTAGAATAAAATTTTTAAAAGTCAGTATAAGAAGGCCAGGTGCAGTGGTTTGTACCTGTAATCCCAGCACTTTGGGAGGCTAAGGTAGGGGGAATCACCTGAGGTCAGGCGTTCAAGATCAGTCTGGCCAACATGGTGAAACCCTACCTCTACTAAAAATACAAAAATTAGCTGGCTGCAGTGGCAAGTGCCTGTAATTCCAGCTCCTCAGGAGGCTGAGGCAGGAGAATCACTTGAATCCAGGAGGCGGATATTGTAGTGAGCCAAGATTCTGCCACTGCACTCTAGCCTGGGTGATAAAACAAGACTCCATCTCAATCAATCAATCAATCAATCAATCAATAAATGTAAGAAGAAACAGAAAACTTCAATAGTCTCATAGACAATAAATTACAACAGTAGTTTTAAAACTTAACAAAGAAAATACTTCAAGAACAGATAGTTTCATAAGTTCTCCAAATATTCCAGAACTTAAGTACTTGCAGAGAGAGAATAAAAAAGAAAACTCCCTGTGTCATTTTAATTGGCTAGCCTAACCTTGATTCTAAAACCTGAAAAGAATAAGAAAGAAAAATTGTAGGCAATCTTATGACCATATATATACAAATCTGAACAAAGTATTAGCAAACAAAATCCATTAGTACACAGTTATGAAGAAGTTGAGTTTAATTCAGGATTTCAACTTTGGTTTAAGACTAGAAAATCAATTTAAGTCAACAACATTACAAGACCAAAAATCAAAATAAAACAGCCATCTCAATGAATGCAGAAAAAGCATTCAATAATAATTCAACTATTTATAATTTAAAAACAAAATACTTAGTAAATCAGTAACAGAGACTTCCACAATAAAGAAAGATATTTTTAAAAAACCCAAAACTTACAGAACATATATTTAAGAATAAAATGTTGAAAGTTTTACCTTTAAAGAAACGAACATCACCACTTCACATCACAGTATTTAACACTGTACTGGAGATACTAGCCAGTACAATAAATTATTTTTTTTTAATTGACAGGAAGAAACTAAATTGTTATTATCCACAAATTATATGATTGTGTGTAGGAAAAAAAGAATCTATAGATGTGTTACTAGTTTACCTATTCTTATGGAAATAAAAATCATTGTACAAAAATCAATTTTTTAATAATGAGTATTTTGTTTCTGTAAAAAAATTGATTCTATTTCTATATAAAACAACAGTTAAAAAACAAAATTTTTGGATAAGACACCATTTATAAGAACATTAAAAAATATCAAGGACCAATAATAAATCTACAAACAATATGCTAGTCTTCCTTGATGGAAACTAAAAAAGTTTATGTACTTAACGTAAATGATGAGGACACCTGTGTTCAAAAATGCAGAGATTCAACAGTGTAATCATAATTCAATACAATCTTAACTAAAATTCCAACAGGTTCATTGGTTTTCATTTATTTAGTTTAGTGGAACTTTACAAGCTGATTTTCAAATTTGTGTAGATATACGAAGGTCCAAAAAGTAGCCAAGAAAAATTTTTTTAATGTACAGCTTTCCCTACATGGCAGGCCATATAGAGGCAGTACTTCAGAGACATAGGGAAAATATTCTTTTAATAAATGGTGCTGAGATAATCTGGTATAATACGCAATATAAATAAACAAACAAACAAACAAACCTGGACTCCCAAATTATACTCTATGTAAAAAATCTATTTCAGGTAGATTTTTAAATTAAATATAAAAGGAAGAACAAAAAATTTTAGAATATAACACAGAATACTTTCAAAATTTTGAAATAGAAAAAAAATTCCTTAAATAAGATACAGAAAGTACTAACTGCAAGACTGATAAATTTAAGTATATTAAAATTAGGCATTCTAACCACCAAATTCATCATTAATGTGTGAAACAGCAAACCACAGAGAAGAAATATTTGAGCTACTTATAAATGACAACAGACTTGATCTAGAACATACAAAGTCCTAAAAATCATTAAACTAAAGCAAACAACCAAATGGAAAACAAGCAAAAAAAACTTCAAAAGAGAAAATCCAAATGGTCAACCACACATATGGAAAAGTGCACACCTCGTAAGTCTTTGGGGAAATAAAAGCGAAAATGAAATTCAACTATAAATAACCGAATTGGTAAAAATTTAAAAATCTGACAATTGTAAATATTGATGAATATGAGAAGGAATAAGAACTATCATATTGTAGGTATAAGTATAAATTAAGTAAGCCCTCTGGAAAATAGTTGGGCATTACCTGGTATAGATTAAGATATCCATAGTCTATGACCCAACAAATTCTACTTCTAGAAAATATCCTAAATAAAAGTACATGCAAGCATGCAGAACATATATAAAAGAAAGTCTGTAGGATTGCTATTTGCGATAATCAAGGATCAGAAACCATTCATGCATCTATCAAGAGAATGGGGAAATAAATTGATCTATAGACAGACAATGGAATAACATCCTGAAATAAAAATTAGTGAATTGCAGCTATATTTCATAACATGAATGAATACTAAAAACATAATATAAAACTAAACTACAGTATTTTGGGTGGGCGTAGTAGCTCACGCCTGTAATCCCAGCACCGGAAGGCCGAGGCGGTTGAATCACCTGAAGTCAGAAGTTTGAGACCAGCCTAGCCGACATGGTGAAACCCCACCTCTACTAAAAATACAAAACCTAGCCTGACTTCAAGGGATCTGTCCCCCTCAGCTTCCCAAAGTGCTGGTACTACAGGTGTGAGTCACCACACGCCACCTAGATGGTCAAACTCTAAACAAAATTATGTAATTATATCATTAATCTGGATAATAAGTAGTTTGCTGGGTGCCGTGGTTCAGAAAGAGCATGCTAAGTAATTTCGGGATGGCAGCCAATGTTCTCGTTTTTGTCCAGAGTGGTAATTACCAAGCTGTTTATTTTCTAAGGTTTTAAAACCTCATTCATTTATGTTGTATGTACTTTGTCATATGTAGTATACTTCACAAAAGTTTTAATAAAAAAAAGGTCAACAAAATTGAGAACAATGGTCATTCTAAGGGGAGGGAGAGATCAAATTGAGGAAGGCACATTGTTAGCTTCAAAGGTTACTAGGCTGTGATGTCTGATTTCTTTTTCAAGACAGAGTCTGGCTCTGTCACCCAGGATGGAGTGCAGTTGCTCGATCTTGGCTCACTGCAACCTCTGCCTCCCAGGTTCAAGTGATTCTTCTGCCTCAGCCTCCAGAGTAGCTGGGATTACAGGCGTGAGCCACCACACCCAGCTGATGTCTGATTTCTTAAACTGACCAGCGGATATGCTTCTGCTCATTTTATTCCTATATTTTATAGGTGTACTTTATTATTTTATATGTAGAATGTCATCAAAAGTACAATTGATAAAAAAATTTCATACACTGAAATTAAAAACTTTCACACTTCAAATGACACCATCAAGAAAGTAAAAAGATAATCCATAGGAAGGGAGAAAGTATTTGTAAATCAGATAGCTGATTATTTTACAAATCCAGAATACATAAAGAACTCTTTCAATTCAATAACAAGATTAATGACGCTATCTTTTTTTTTTTCTTTGGGGATTTTAAGGAACGGAGAGTTTAATAGGCAAGAAAGAAGGGAAAAGAAAGAAGCAGCTCCCCTGTACAGAGACAGAGGGAGGGGGGGCTCCAAAGCTGAGACAGGAGACTCCAAGTGTGGAGGATAACAGCCAGTTTTCTGAGTAGACTCGGGGAGGTGGTGTCTGATTTGCATAGGGCTCAGGGGATTGGTTTGACCAGGCATGTTATTCATGTAGCACGTGAAAAAACTGGCTCTCCCACCTTAGCCTTTTAATATGCAAATACAGGTCACCATGTTTTATACATGTAGGGATATGTGGGGGCAGCCATGTTGACAGGCACATGTGGGGCATGTCCATGGGTGGTTCAGTTTGCCCCACCACTTGGAGTCTGATGGTTTCACACCAACAAAGGCTGTACCTTGGATTTTCCTGGCCCATGCACCAAAATGATACAGCTCTGATGAGTGGAGGAACACCAGGGCTCTTGTCTCATGCAAACTGGATAAAACAACATGGACACACATGGAGTGGTTTTAAAAAGTGAAGAGTTTAATAGGCAAAAAAGAAGGGAGAAGAAAGAAAGAAGCTCCCCTGTACAGAGACAGTGGGAAGGGGGCTCCAAAGCCAAGAGAGGAGACCCTGACACGATCTTAAAACTTTTTCTTCTTTTGGCAAACTTTTTTTTTTCTTTTCTTTTTTTTTTTTTTTTTTTTTGAGACGGAGTTTCACTCATGTTACCCAGGCTGGAGTGCAATGGCGCGATCTCGGCTCACCGCAACCTCCGCCTCCTGGGTTCAGGCAATTCTCCTGCCTCAGCCTCCTGAGTCACTGGGATTACAGGCACGCACCACCATGCCCAGCTAATTTTTTTTTTTGTATTTTTAGTAGAGACGGGGTTTCACCATGTTGACCAGGATGGTCTCGATCTCTTGACCTCGTGATCCACCCGCCTCAGCCTCCCAAAGTGCTGGGATTACAGGCTTGAGCCACCGCGCCCGGCAAACTTTTTTTTTTCTTTTTGAGACAGGGTCTTGCTCCCTTGTGCAGGCTGGAGTGCGGTGGCGCAATCTCAGCTCACTGCAACCTCTACCTCCCAGGTTCAAACAATTCTCCCACCTTGGCCTCACAGGTAGCTGGGACTACAGTAGGCACATGTCACCATGCCTAGCTAATTTTTGTGGTTTTGGGTAGAAACAGCGTTTGTCATGTCCACCAGGCTGTCTCAAACTCCTGAGCTCAAGCAATCCTCCCATCTCAGCCTCCCATATTTTTGGGATTACAGGTGTGGGCCAATCACCCGGCCAATGGCAAAAGATTTGAGTAGACTTTTCTCCAAAGAAGATATACAAAAAGATGTGCCAATAAGCACACCAAAAGATGTTCCATATCTAGGTTGTTAGGGAAATGCAAATCACTAAATGTGTCCTAATCAAAAAGATAATAATAACAAACGTTGATGAGGATTTGGAGAACAGGAATTCTTATTCACTGCTGATGAGAATGAAAAATAGTACAGCCACATTGGGGGAAAAAAAAGGGTTTAGAAGCCTCTAATCATGTTAAACATAGAGGTACCATATGATCCAGCAAATCCACTCTTAGGTATCTACCTAAGAGAGATGAAAACGTATGCAGACACAAAGACTTGTACATAAATGTTCATAGCAGCATTATTCCTAACAGCCCCAAAGTGGAAATGATGTAGCTGTTCATTAACTGACAAATGGATAACAAACTTTGGTATATCAATACAATGGAATACTATTTGGCAATAAAAAAGGAAAGAAGTATTGACACATACACGGTATGAATGAACCTCAAAAATGTATGCTTAGTCAAAGAATCCAGACACAAAAGATCATGTAGTAAATAATTCCATTTATATAAAGTGTCCATAATAGGCAAATCTCTACAGATAGAAGTAGGTTAGTTGCTCCCTAGTGCTGGGTAGGAGTGACTACTAATAGGTATAAGGAATTTTTTCAGGGTGTTGGAAATGTTCTAAAATTAGCTGTGGTGATACTTGCACAACTCCGTAAATATACTAAAAACCATTAAGGTATACACTTATATAAATTTTTTGATATGTAAAAATAAATAAAGCTATAAAATTGTCAAGTAGGGCAGCTTCCTTAAATAATACTGGATTTTTCTAGAAAAAAATAGTCATTTAAAACTTTTAGAACTTGATCTTGCTCTATTGGCAATTTAGTTCCTTCCTGCCCCAATTCTTCCGCCTTTAAGAGAGGGAAAGTTCAGAGACATAGTAAATATCAGTGTTTTAAAAACATTAAAAAGTATAAATCTTCACAGATTAAAAAAATCCTCAAATGACTGAGAATCTTTCTTAGGGCAGATAAAGAATAAAACAGATTTTAAAAATAAGGAAATAAACTATGTAAAATGAGGCAATTTTCAAAACTCTGAATGACAGAATACAGGACTTTCTCCCATAAACCTTGAGGTAATTGTTTTAAAAACTAGAAGAAGATAGTTAATTATCTGGGAATTTTAATGTTTTCATAAATAAAACTCTGAGATCTTTTGCATCAGCTGAGATAATCATCTCAGATATTTAAGGGTATACCCTTGTAAATATTTGTCTTTCTAGAAAAAAAAATTCTGTAGGAGGATTGTTTTTACCGTTGATGTGAGGAGGAAACTGCCAGGCCTTGTTAGTTGAGGGACTGATGTCCCTGCGATTGCCATGGCAACAGTCTGGCTTATCATACTTCCGCTCTCACTTTCACAGTCATCAGGGGCTATACAAATGGGTCTTCCTCGTTGATTGTGAGTTTCTAATGAAAAATAATCCAAAAAAATAAATAAAATTGTTTAGCAGAACTAACACTTAGTGAGCATGCAATTCCTTTTCCTATTCTCTACTATTCTTTAAAAGAATAACCTGTTAACATGTAATAGTTATTAGATTTACTTCCTTTAGATAATATTTTAAATATCTTTAATATTGACTCACTGCTATGGTAATAATTTATAGTTTAAAGAGAACATTAACTTGCTAGTCAAAGAAGATATAAGAATACAAACATTTCTGCCTTCAGGTAAGAAAATTCATTTTAGTGATCAAAATACTAGAAAGACTGCTCAATTATCAGTCTCTTAAAGGCAAATAGTTGGCTGTCTTTGTAACACCAGCACCTATCAAAGTTCTTAAGACACATTAGATACTCAGGAAATGTTTCTGTTTTACTAAACTGGAAGCACTTTATTGGGCTAATTACTAGTTTAAATTCCCTCATTTGCCCTAAAGAAAATATTGTTGCAAACTAAATTCTATAATTCTACAAATTCTAAATATGGAAAGCATGAGCAATAAAACTTTGTAGTAGACATTTTTAAGAATTAATACCACTTCAACTTATTAATCTGGTGTTAGCAATAAACATAATTCTTGATATTCAAGTGAATATTCATTTCAATTATATAGATGAATAAAGCCAAAAACTGAGGTGGTAAACATCTGTCAAGTTTTCTTGTAGTTTTTCAGATATATACTGCATGTTCACATAAACATTTCCTAAAATGTAGGTATAAAATTGCCATAAAACTATTATTTTAAAATTCATCATAAGAACTACTTAGAGCAATCTTATACTGAATTCTCTCACACAAAGGATTTTTTGCAACATAGTTAAATATTTATAGTTTACTTTTATCAGTGCACAATACTTGTTTTCCTAAAATAAGATCTTCAACCTTGAGATATTTTCTAAAACTTTTAAACACTGAGATTTGCCTTTAAAATTTGTCTTAATTCCACTAGGTACCTGTAAAATCATACAGCTGAGGTACAGTTTCCATGATAATACCAATCAGAGGTAGATATAACATGGCCACTCGAGCCTTTATCTGGGGGTCAGAGTACCGCGGGTCTGAGTCGTGACTGGAAAGTAAATTGTGTACCATATTGATGACTTTCTTATGCAATCCAAACAGTCTATTTAAAAAGAAGAAGAAGAAAAAGAAAGCAGTCAGGCCACAGAGATTAGCTAATATTTTAAAAACAAACAGGAAGTCATGGTCCTGAATAGATGTTGTTCAATTTCTTACCTTTGTCATATATTTGCATGCATTCCATTCCTATAAAACGTTTTTCATTTTAAAACAAATTACATGTATAAAAATGTAAAAAATGTGTAAAATAAGAATTGAAGAAAAGGAAACGCTATACGAATTCACTTAGAAGTAAATCTGAATATTTTTATATTAACTCTTTATTAGTGTATTTGATTTAAAGAACGTAAGACCACTTATAGTTACATTTTGAAGCTAAACATGGTAAATTTTAAAATGCTATATATGTTATTTCACCAAATCAGATCTTTTCACATTTACCAAAAAAAAATTATTCCCTTTTTCTGAAAGAAAAATCCCCCACCTAATGGATTATGTAGCCCACAGGCTGAAGTTGCCTTTGAAATCTTTATTTAAACTGTACTTCTTTGCTAATATACCTCATTTGGGCCCTTACAACTTTTTTAGACTCCCAAATCCCCCCAGTTTCAAGTGGGCTAATACATTAACAAGGGTCACTTTCACATTTTCGTCTCTTCTTAAACCTTAACTATGGAAACCATTCTAGTTTAAAATTCATCTACTCCAACTTCAACTGGCCCTTAATGCTGCATCCAACAGCAGTTTCAGATCTCACTTTCACTCCTTAAGCCTCTTTCTATCAATCACAACAGGAGACCTTACTTCCAACTTCTCTTAGGAAAGAAGAGCCATTCTGAGTTTGCTCTGGCCAGGTCTTTTAACACAACTCCATCTTTATAGCTAACAAATAATCTATCCTTTTTGTCTCAGAAAAAGTGTACCATCTCACAGAAAATAATTTCTCCATATGTTCAATGAACCCCATCTTTTTTCAACAGCTTCAATGTCTCTCCTCATCTAGCTCTTCCCTTCTTTCTTCAAATGTGCCTTTCCTATCTTGAAAATACATTATCACTTTCAAAGTTGAGATTAGAAAACAGGTAGTCTTCCTCCAGATCCCTTGATTGTATCTGCCATTTTACAAAGCTGTATGTGAAATCTAGATGGGGATTCTTTCTTCTCTCTTTGAGCTCTTTATTCAGAAAATATACTTTTTATAGAGGCTTTAAAATACATGAGAGCAAACAGCTGAGAGAGATGGCCGCACACTCTCAGACTACAACATTCAGAAAGAGTCTGCCTGCACTTGGTGCTCTGCCTGCGAGGTGGCACCGCTGAGCCTTGCCTGCACCAGCTCACCCAGAAACACAACTGTGGCAAGATGATATGCCTCAAAAGTTATGCTCACCTGCATAACCTCTGTGCTGTACCTGCCACAAGAAGTACAGCCACACCCAACATGCTGTACCCCCTAAAGAAGGTCAAATAAGGCACCTCCCCTGGCTCCTCCTTCTCCCACTGGGTGGCCTCCTGCCCAAACCCCATGGCTCTGGGGCCTCAATAATGTTTCTCATTTATTGACTCGTGGGTAGCGGGAGGGGCGGTGGGCAGAAAGTGTACATTTAAACACTGTCAAGAACCACATCTAGTGAACCTATCTGAGATCTCACTCTCCAGCTCTATTTGACACTTTGTCATCTTATATCTTCTCTTCTCAGAATTTTTTCCAGTAGTTCCCACCCTTCCCCAGACTCCCCATCATTATTCTCAAGGCTCAGATTCTGGTCAGCTGCTTTTCACATTCTCTTCTTTGACTTCCTGTATCGCTACTAATGATTGCCAAAGGTATTCCTTATCTCTCAGCAGCTACCATACTCATACTTCAATCTATGTAAACTCTATCTTCATAAAGCTTTGCATATGTTTACATTGCTCGATCCCATTCAGTTATTAAATATATATTAATGCAAGATTTATAATATCCTATTCTAGATGTTGGAGATAAGACAGTGCCTCTGCTTTTAAGGAGCTCATTTTAGCAAGAGAGAAACACAGACACAAAAATAATAATTCTTCAATACTTCAAAGAATTCTTCAATTCTTTATAAATGCTTTAATAAAGGAATATACATCCTCTCATCTTCTAAAGAACTATGCACGACAAAACTAACATTAATCTACTTTACTGTTTTGCAGTCTTTCTAATTATAATGAAAGTTTCTAAAGAGCAAATCTTTGGTTAATTATAGAACATATGATTGCCACTTAAGGAATTATTCTTGATTATGTAGCAAGCATGTGGATTAAAAGACAAACATTCCTCTCAAGGATCTCTCTAAGACAATGCTGCATATAGTTTATATACCTCTCAAGACAGTAAAATTTAAAGATGAGGTGAGTTTCTTACAATCATTCATTCATCAAATTAATATACATTTCAAAGTGTCCACTTGTGCCAGACACAATACTAAGGCACTGAGAATATAGCACTAAACAAGAAAGACAAGATGCCTGTTCTTATGCTCTCACATGCTCACATTCTACTGTGAGAAGACAGATAATAAGCAAATTTCAGATAAGTGCCTTGTAGAAACTAATACAGGGTTATATGATTGTGACATGGGCAACACAGCTGTTTATTTATTTATTTATTTGACAGAGTCTTGCTCTGTCACCCAGGCTGTGGCGTGATGTTAGCTCACGGCAACCTCCACCTCCTAGGTTCAAGCAATCCTCTTGCCTCAGCCTCCTGTGTGGCTGGGATTACAGGAGTGCACTACTTCACCCAGGTAATTTTTGTATTTTTAATAGAGATGGGATTTCACCATTTTGGCCAGGATGGTCTCGAACTCCTGACCTCAACTGATCTGCCCACCTCAGCCTCCCAAAGTGCTGGGATTACAGGCATGAGCCACCATGCCCAGCCTGTGTGTGTGTGTGTGTATTTTTTTTTTTTTTAACTTAATTTTCTTGAGACAGAGTCTTGCTCTGGCACCCAGGCTGGAATACAGTGGTGTGATCATTGCAGTCTCAACCTCTTGGACTTAAGCAACACTTCCACCTCAGCCTCCTGAGTAGCTGGGACTATAGGCATTCACCATTAGGTCTGGCTAATTAAAAAAAAAATTTAGTAGAAACAGGGTCTCACTGTGTTGCCCAGGCAGGTCTTGAACTCCTGGACTCAAGCAATCCTCCTGCCTCAGCCTCACAAAGTGCTGGGACTGCAGGCATGAGCCCCTGTGCCTGGCCAACATGGCTATAATTTAGGTTGGGTGGTCAATGAAAGTCTCACTGAGAAGATGCTCTTTGAACAGATACCTGAAGAACCACAAGCAAGAAATGACTATGTGAACATCTGAGGGCTGTTCCATATTGCTTCAAGAAGAGAAAAATCTAAGTGCAAAGTCCTGAAGATGGGAAGAGCTTGGTGCATTAGAGAAAAAGAAAGTAGGCCAGCATGGCTAGATCTTAGTATGTGAGGAGGAACAGAGTGGCAGGAGTAGATAAGAGCCACATATATAGGGCCTTAAGTACCTATAAATGGCAGCTATATGCAAGACTATCTTGTAGTCAGTCATGAGAGGCTCCAGCCTTAGGATAAAGCTGACACTTCCAGCAGAGGTAAGAAATGTAAAGAACTAGAAGCATGATGATATCACTGAACCGATATTACTGTGCTAAAAATTCTATCTTTCGGGAGTTTGTCTGCTCAGAGCCCTCCTCCCTCTGTATGAGGGAGCAATTTTCTTCTTTCTTTCCTCTTTCTTGGCCATTAGACTTTCTGCTCCTTAAAACCAAAAAAAAAAAAAAAATAATAATAAAAATCCTATCTTTCTTCCAATTCTGAAATAGATTTCCTTCCTTTCATAAAGCCAGCTGGAAGAATAATTTTATTTATTGTAACCAAAAACACCTTCATATACCAAGTAAAAATATTGAAAATATAGATTCAAATGAGTGAGCAATACCAGTTATTTTAAAAAGCTAGTATGTTCAGATTAGTTGTTTTCAGAGTGTTTTCCCCCCAAACAACAGGTCCCTTTATTTATTTTTTTAGTGACATCACACTCATTTGTCAAATGGCAAAATACGAAAGTAGCAGCAAGCAGGGGTAGAAGGCCCAGAGTTTCACCCACTTAGTTTGCCCTCTATACTCGAAAGTCTGCACACACTGCCCATGCCAATCTACATGGAAACCCGTATTAAGCCCCTCTTCAGGACCCTACAGTTCTGCAGAACACAGGGTAAAAAAACTACTTTTTAAAAATAGATTCCAAACTTAGGAAGTTGCCATAATAAAAAACATATGCCTTTCACTTGCAGATCTGGCCTTTCACAATTTATTCAGTATTAACTATGCTCCTGACATACTGTTAAGGACTTGACATACCTCCTCTTTTATTCATTCAATAAATTTATCAGAAGACCCTTATAAAAACCTGTTTAAAGTATCTCTTTTTGTTCTCTGGAGTTCTTGCATGAGGCTAAACTGCATTATAAACTTGTATTACTACTACTATGAGAAAAAAAAAATTTAAGCCATTATAACCCAAATGAGTTATGGTCATACTATTAAGATGGGCTTACCCCATAGGATGCTGGACCACAACACATCAAGCTATTTCTTTTTTCTTGGGACAAAGTCTTGCTCCATCGCCCAAGCTGGAGTGCAGTGGCGCAATCTTGGCTCAAATGCAAACTCCAACTCCCGGGTTCAAGCAATTCTCATGCCTCAGCCTCCCGAGTAGCTGGGATTACAGGCAAATACCACCATGCCTGGCTAATTTTTGTTATTTTTAGTAAAGATAGGGTTTTGCCTTGTTGGCCAGGGTGGTCTCGAACTCCTGACCTCAAGTGATCAGCCCGCCTTGGCCTCCCAACGTGCTGGGATTAAAGGTGTGAGCCACTGCGCCCAGCCACATCAAGCTATTTCTAGAAATTCAAATCATCAGGCCAGGCGCAGTGGCTCACACCTATAATCCCAGCATGTTGGGAGGCCAAAGCGGGCTGATCGCTTGAGGCCAGGAGTTGGGAAACCAGCCTGGCCAACATGGCAAAACTCTGTCTCTACTAAAATTACAAAAATTAGCTGGTGTGGTGGCACACAGCTGTAGTCCCAACTACTCAGGAGGCTGAGGCAGGAGAACTGCTTGAGCCTGGGAGGCAGAGGTTGCAGTGAGCTGAGATCATGCCCTGTGTTCCAGCCTGGGTGAGGGTGTCAGAGTGAGGCCTTGTCTCAAAAAAAAACCAAAAAAAATCACATCACCAGACAATATACTTTTCTAACTACATCAATTTCCAAACATCCTTTAAAAATGTATACAACTTTGGAAGTTTTTAAAACCAGCAGTATTTGTTTATAAGACAATTTTTGAAATAAAATCCTACACAGTATGATGGCAAATTATTAATTTTTGGCTGGGCGCACTGGCTCACACCTGTAATCTCAGCATTTTGGGAGGCTGAGGTGGGTGGATCACCTAAGGTTAGGAATTTGAGACCAGCCAGGACAACATGGTGAAACCCTCTCTCTCCTACAAAAAGAAAAAAATTAGCTGGGTGTGGTGATGTGTGCCTGTAGTCCCAGCTACTCGGGAGACTGAGGCAGGAGAATTGCTTAAACCTGGGAGGCAGAAGTTGCAATGAGCCAAGATTGTGCCACTGCACTCTGGTCTGGGTGACAGAGCAATACTTTGTCTCAAACAAACAAAACAAAACCAAGACAAATTTTCCTGACAAGGAATCAAATTAAAGACCACTTTCCTCACCTGAAAAGCACTTACTTTATACCAACAAATCTATCTTCTAGTATGCTCAATTTATTTTATATTCTATTAAGAAGAAAAAGAATGCTACTAAATGAATCATGATAGGCCATTAAGACAAATCCCAAATTCAGAGGTGGCAAAATATGAGAAAAAGTCTTTCATAAAACTGATTAACTAGAGAAATAACTAAGTGAGAAACAGTGAAGAGAGAAGTAGAAAAAGAGTATGAAAGATTATTTTTCTAATCCTTAGGAAATGTGAGTAGAATACTTCTGTCCACTGTTCAAAATCAAACTCATATTCTATACGGCAAAAACTGGTCTACTCACCCTTCAGCATCAGGGTCTAAAATGACAGCCAGCTCTGTTAACACAAGTCCTGCCAAATAATGCTGTTGGCGGAAAGGCACCGACAATTCAAACATATTTGCAATCTTCTGGTCTTGTACATTCGTAGAAAATCCAGAACTCTGTTGGAGAGTGAGGCAGAACAAGACTATAGTTAACCACTGTTTTGTATTGGTGGTTAACTATTCTTATATAACCACTGTTTTGTATTAGTGGTTAACTATTTCTTATATTGCTTTGTCTGTAGGATGTTTTGTTGCACTGCAAACAAAACATCCTACAGACAGAGCAATATAAGAAATGAAATATTTTTTCCTAGGGAAGTTCATTTTATATTTACTAACACTGAAGAAAGCAACTGCTCAGACTTTTGGGACAGGAAACTATGATGAGATTATTAATTAGTTTATTACAGAAATTAATCATTGAAAATTTAATTATTTTCCATTTCTTTTTTCACATATAATTTCCTATATATTTTCCCATTCATTCTCTTAGTCACTTGATGTTTCAATATCACACTCTGATGGAAAAAAGAGGCAACTAAATCCAAATAACATAGTATGCACTCACCTCAAAGTACAAGAGAAATTTTCATAGTTACGGCAATTGATTTCCAGAGAAATTCTAAACACCAGTACAGTTGTTTTTCACAGAATATACTATCTCTGGAAAATTACCATCATTTTGTTGTCAACTCAGTTTTTTTTAATGTTTTAATCATGCAAAATATTATAGCATTCTCCAAGATACAGTCCATATTCAGGACTCACGTGGGGTTTCTTAGAGCAACAACAGATTTCACATTTCCCTATGGTGAAATCATCTCCTAATAAAAATTTAAAACCCTTCTTAGCCTTTCAAAAAAAGAGTGACGTCTCTGTTATCTAGTAGAATGTAAAAATTATGTAGCTAGCTGAGAAAGTAGGCACTAAGATAACAGAAGAACTTCTATGAGCATTTCCTGGCTGAATGAGATGTTCAGTAAGGAGTCAGATACAAACAAATATGTTTCCTTAAGGGTTTTAGCAATCATATTTATGCTTAATCTGTTTTTGTGTAGCTACATTTTTGGCAGAGGATTAAGAAAGAAAGAAAAAGGCCAGCCTCATCCACTACACTGAGGGCGTGCTAGCCAGATTGAACAGTTTGTGGAAAAATAGGATCCAGAAGATTTTTTACAAAGATAAAATGAAAAGTTGTGGGTACTCTTTGATGTTTTCTAATCTTTCTAACTGAAATTTAACTTTTGTTTTTTAAATCAGGCATATGAGATATCGCCTACGGAATCCTATTCAGGAATTAAATATACTGAAAACAAAATGAAGAAGTACTAATATTAACTTTCACTTTAGAAATTAAGAACTTAAAGAAAGTAGCCTCCTTGCCTCAGGAATAATAAAGTAGAAAGAGTGTTTCACTGGACAAAGGAAGCAGAGGCTTCTCTGATACTAAAAACCACAAAATCTCTTAATCTCAACTTATAAAAGACATATATATTAACTGTTACAATAACACTTTTTCATCTGTAGAGAACCTACTAGCTATTGAAGTCAAGTGCCAACCACTAAAACACCTATCAATTTTCATCTAGTCTCCTTTAGGGTTTCTGGATACAAGAGAGTTAAGCAGGGCTTTGTTATGCCTTCACTGCAGTTTGACTTCTCTGTTCAATTAATCTTCACCCCTTCCTTCCTTTCGCAGGTATGGATCTCTAAAAAATATTTTGCTTAAGACTCATTCTTGGTGTCTGCTTCAAGAGAACCCAATTTGTGTAAACATCTAAATTTGTGAGTTTATTTAGGTGAATTCATTCACATGTGCATAATAAATCTGTGAAAGGAATACAAAACAGTGGTTAAGAATTTGGGCTCTAGAATAAAGCCTTGGTTCAAAGCCTGGCTCTGCCACTTTTTACTCAGTGGCCTTTCTGTGTTTCTGTTTTTTCTAATCTACAAAATGGGTATAATAATACACTTGCCTTCTAGAGTTATTCTGAGGATTAAATGAGTTAATACTTACAAAGCACTCAGAACTGAGTCTATCATACAGCTATCACTCAATTCATTTGTTTTACATTCTTCTTTACAAAGATGACTTTAAAAATACATGTGTTCACACAATTTGCATACCTGAGATGTTGCAGAAGAAACAGAAGGTGATGGAGATGCAGGTGGAGTAAGTAAGCTACAGGGTAAGTTTAATGTAACATAGTGCTCATGACTGCAGATGATTCGCAGAAAATCCAGCCTCAAGGACACCAGAACGCTCGGATTCGGTAATGAATAAAGCTTTGAAGACACCTTGTAAGCATTGCATAAGAGAACACCAGTTAAATCTATTATTTCTTTAATACTCATACCAGAATGGCGAATTAGAATTAAATAGTAGTACTTGGTATCCAGTTTGGGTTTGTGGCTTAAATAACAGTATCACCTTCTTCCAGAGTTGCTGCTAAAATTAAAAATTTTAAACTATAAAGTTTACTATATAAATACATATCTGACTAACCTAAAAGCCACATTCTTGTATTTCCAATATAGCATCAATATTTCTACTTTTCAAAAAACAGGAAAAACATATACCACCAAAATAATTTCATATTACTTTCTTAAAAGAAATTATCAATTCTATTTATAATTTGTCTGTTTTCTCAGCTACATCATAAGCTACTTGAAGAGACATACTATAAACTGATTTAATAGTTTTAGTATCCTACAGCTTAGCTCAATGTTTGACAAATATAGGTCAGTGTTCAAAGAATAAAGACAGAACAAGTTCTGGTAGTAATAGTACATAAAGTTTTGGGGAAAAAGTAAAAATGATATATATAGTGTTGCCAAGTACTTCTATGTGGGTGAGTGCCCATGCAGGGTTTTAACTTTTCTATTAGAAAAAACAAACAATAAAGGCATCTAATAGAATATTCAAAATTCTAAATATTACACTACCAAATAGAATTCTGGACTATTAGCTCCCCAAAACTAATCTGCAGACCAGCTGTGAGGTGCTTCACAAGTACTGTGTGCTCCTCACCCCCACCACCATGAGAAGTTTGAACTTCTTAATAATTCTGGAATGGGACTCAGAGATCTGTATATTTTTAAAGTGCCTTTAAAAGGTAATTCTGAAAGGCCTATACAGCTTACTATCAAAGTGGCCCAGCAGAACCACTAACTAATGTTTTCCAGAAGGCAGACTTCACTAATCAGTTGACAAAAATTTTAAAACAAAATCAGCTATGCGTGGAAAAGTTCCAGGATGCTTTTAATTTAGTAAAGTCAAGATAAGGAATAACATTTGGCAAATGGGTAAACATCTGTCCATAATTTCAAACTCTACAATTTCGAGGGCTGGATTAGGAGGAATACCCAGCAAAATGCAGCTGCTTTAAAAATCACTCAAGATACAAAGTCCACTCCATATAAATGCTCCACTTGTATGACATCTTGAGACTGTGTTATATTACTATTGACTTGATGGTATAATCCAGAATGGGAATTAAAGAGTCATAAGTAGGCCTGTATAACTCAAGGAAATACTGGCCGTACTGACAGCAGCTTGCCACTGTCCTTGTGTCCTGATAAAACAAATATAATTTACTTTTGCCTTGCTAATAAAAATATATTACTTGAGGCTACTTTTTGTTTTAACATCAGTATATGAATGTGCTCTTGAAGGTCTTTTAGCTCTAACTTTGAAAAGAACTAACATAGTATTTAAACTGATTACTAATAATTCCTTACTATGTATTACCTGTTTATAGCAGGACTTTATAAGACTAAAAACAAATCCTCTGTCCATAACAGACAACAGATCATTGAGAAAGAATGCCAGGCTTGTATTGAGTCTCTCAACCATTTCTGTGTCCTGTGAAACAAAATGTAAAACAAAATTAAAATATAAATATAACAAAATATAAAAACAAAAACAAATTAAAGTATGATAGTTTAATCTGAGCTTGAAAGAGAGATAAGTGGGGGAAAAGTTATCATTACCTTCTGAAATCGTGAAACTATATCACTAGCAATCGTGCTGACAAGAGCTGCAATGTCATCCATGAAACGTTCTGGAAAACGACTTTTCCTTGGAGCATCAAGTTTATCATTAAAGTATAAATGATGCACCATGCTCTTTACCTGAAAAAAAGATATAAATTATCAGTTTAACTTCCTATGAATATAATTAACAATTACAACTCTAAATGCTTGGACTATTTTAAAAATATGGCATGTAATTTAATAGATAACTGAAATATTTTTAGCTTCTTAAATATTTTTTTAAAGTTCCCTATGATGTTTAGTATTTGCCAAAAAATTTTTTAAAAAAATCAAACACAATACAACTCCATCACCATATTACCTTCAAAAAATTATCCTGGCTAACAATAGGATAAAAAGTTCTGTGTATGTCAACAAAAAAGAAATTTCAACCTTAAAGGATTTTTTTTTTTTTTTTTTTTTTTTTTGAGACGGGGTTTCGCTCTTGTTACCCAGGCTGGAGGGCAATGGCGCGATCTCGGCTCACCGCAACCTCCGCCTCCTGGGTTCAGGCAATTCTCCTGCCTCAGCCTCCTGAGTAGCTGGGATTACAGGCACACACCACCATGCCCAGCTAATTTTCTGTATTTTTAGTAGAGACGGGGTTTCACCATGCTGACCAGGATGGTCTCGATCTCTTGACCTTGTGATCCACCCGCCTCGGCCTCCCAAAGTGCTGGGATTACAGGCTTGAGCCACCGCGCCCGGCCAAAGGATTTTTTTTGAGACAGTTTCACTCTTGTTGCGCAGGTTGGAGTGCAATGATGCGATCCTGGCTCACTACAACCTCCACCTCCCTGTCTCAGTCTCCCAAGTAGTTCGGATTTCAGGCATGCGCCAACATGCCCAGCTAATTTTTTTGGTATTTAGTAGAGATGGGGTTTCACCATGTTAGTCAGGCTGGTCGCGAACTCCTGACCTCAGGTGATCCACCAGCCTCAGCCTCCCAAAGTGCCAGGATTACAGGCATGTGCCATTGTGCATGGCCCCAAGTTTCATTTTTTGTTTTGTTTTTAAAGAAACAGGGTCTCACCCTGTCACACAGGCTGAAGTGCAGTGGCATGATCATAGCTCACTGCAGCCTCCAACTCCTGGTCTCAAGTGATCCGCCTGCCTCAGCCTCCAGAGTAGCTAGGACTACAGGTGCACACTACCATGCCCAGCTAATTTTTAAATTTTTTATAGAGACATGGTCTGGCTATGCTGTCCAGGCTGGTCTCAAACTCCTGGCCTCAAGTGATCCTTCTGTCTCAGCTTCTCAAAATGTTGGGATTATAGTCATGTAATATACCACATCCAGCCTAAAAAAAATTTAATTAAATTTTTCTAAGACTCAATATTTTGCCATTCCAAAGCTCCCAAACTGTAAGCTTTGAAAGGTTAGAAACCCTGTCTTCACTATAATGTCCTCAGTAGCTAATATATAGATAATGGCATACAGTAAGAATACAATAAATTTTTGAGGACTATATTGTATTGTATTTGTATTGAATATTGTACAGATTCTTTATTATAACACTGTGGTAACAGTAATGAAGAATTTTAAACTTTAAATTCAGATACATTGAAGCTAAAGTCCTATACTTAACATAGAGCACAGCCAAGTTTTAAATTGCAGTCTTTTGACGATTTTGTATTTTAGAAACCTAAACATATATGTAAGACTATTAAAAAACAGTTGAAATTAAAATTTTTACCTTACAAGAGAAGCACATGAATTATAAATTTAAGGTTTATTTTCTGAGGAAAAAAATGAGTTGTCACTTATATATAGTTCCTAATTTATTTTTTCTATAGATTATTAAATCTCTACAAGAAATGTTTTCTTACCCATAATATATGTAACATTCAATGCTGAGAACCACCCTATGACATACTTTGGAAGATTCTTTTCTGTTTTTGGTTGTTTTGTTTTACATTTTTTAAACATACTTCTTCTTTGGGAGAAAAAGTTTCAGTGATTTCAGCTTTCTAGAGGCTGAAGAGGAAGGTGAAGAAGACAGTCCCAAGTGCTGGAATGCCTGAGTTTGAATCACAGTCCTGCTACCTACAAGCTGTGCATACTAAGACATGTTAACCTCTCTGTGCTTTAGTAATGCCTAGGCCACATGGCAGTACTGGCATACTGTGCCCACTTAATACATGTTTGTTGCCTTTGTTTACATATGTGTATGTTTACATACACAAGTTTATATGTACAGGTGACCCTTGAACAGTAAGGGTTTGAAATGCATGAGTCCACTTATATATGGGTTTTCTCCCACCTGTGCTTCTCCTGAGACAGCAAAACCAACCCCTCCTCTTCAGCCTACTCACTGTAAAGACAATAAGAATGGAGACATTTATGATGATCTACTTCCAATTAATGAATAGCAAATATATTTTCTCTTCCTTTTAATTTTCTTAATAACATTTTCTTTTCACTAGTTTATTCTTAGAACACAGTATATAATACAAATGACATACAAAATATGATTATATTATCAGTAAGGCATTTGGTCAACAGTGGGCTATTAAGTAGTTAAGTTTTGGGTAAGTCAAAAGTTATATGCAGGTTTTGATTGTGTGGGGGAGTTCATTCCCCTAAACCCCATGTTGTTCAAGGGTCAATTGTTCATATATATATATTTATTAATTATTAATTCACTCATTTTTAAAAGTATCATTTATTTGATTAAGCAAAAATACTTTAAAAAAATTAAAAGAGACAGGATCTTGCTCTGTCATCCATGCTGGAGTACAGTGGTGATCATAGTTCACTGCAGCCTCAAACTCCTGGGCTTAAGCAAGCTCCCTCCTCAGCCTCCAAGTAGATGGAATTACAAGTGTGTGCCACCAGGCCTAGCTAATTAAAAAAAATTTGGGGGGGTAGATGTGGGCTCTTGCTGTGTTGCTCAGGCTGGTCTCAAACTCCTGATCTCAAGTGATCCTCCTGCCTCAGCTTTCTAAAGTGTGGGGATTACTGGTGTGAGCCACCGGACCCAGCCAGTACTGTTGTGTTTTTTATTGGCTGTAACTGGCATTTCCCTAAGAGTTTACTAGCCATAATAATGGCAGTGGGTATCTATAAAGCTTTTTTTATCTTTGGTATAAAATCTACAATACTGTCATTATACACTTGCATGTATAATGACTAGCAAAGACTGTATCACAAGTTTCCTTTGAAGAGACAGCTAGCTTATACAAGCAACCCTGAGAAAACAGAGTTAAAATGAGCCTCACTCTTTATAACTCCACCTAAATTGTGCTGAGTGTCCACAGTGTTTAGAGATGTAACACATGTAATTTTGTCTTGAAGGCACATGTAAAAGCGTAAGATGTGCAATAGAAAAAGATTTCTAAGATAACAAATGAGCTAGCATAAAATTGTTCACGAAGAGAAAAAATATTAAAGAAGATGCTCAGTTTTTGCTCACCATTAACTCAAAAAAGAACCAGGCTTGTTGCAAAGCTGATTCCCGAACGCTGCCACTGCAAACAACCCACTGCAAAGCCAGCTCCTCATGAAAAAGCTATCCAGAAGTAAATCCAAAGTTAATATCAAAGTCAAATCTGCTGATAACATAAGCCAAATAATAATGCAAATACAAATGAAGATATAATGCGAATAAGCAAAATAAGGCACGTGAACCATTCAATGATGCGTTGAAGACACCCATTAACGAAACGGCTATTTATGCATGTAAGACAGTGGTATGTGGAACAGCTGAAAAAATTACATGTTATCTTGCTGTAAAATGTAATTTTAAAAGGACAGGTAGAAGATAGCCTCCTAAATTGTACTTGCAAACAGAAACTAGACTAAAAACTTACAGTAATACCTTGTTTGTGACTTAAGTACACTTTTTAACATATGCAATACACACATGAATTTTGCTGGTACAATTTAGGAAATACATTTTAAAATTTAAACTTTGCTATGAGGCATTAATTTTCAAGTTTTCAGTTAAGGTATTTAAAAAAAAAAAACAGCAGAAGATTTCTGCCTTATAATGGATATGCATACAAAGCATTTGCAAAGTAGTGTATATTAATATGAAAAAGGACTAACAAAACTGTGCATACGGGAAGCAAATCAACATATCTTACTAAGAGTGACAATTTTTCTAACTCATCTTCCTTTCCCTGGAGATTTAAAACACAAAACAGAAGCAGTTACAGAAATAGAATCAAGAGTTGATACATTTTTTTGGTACTAAAATTTGATGATCAAATTTGAATTCACTAAATTCTAAAAACAGTCAATCCCAAAGATATAAACATTAACATAACGTAAGAGTCTACACTGCTGAGGTATGCCCAAAAGGCATCAGAGAAGCTATGCTTGCTCAGATATATTTTTAAGCACAATGCAATTACTGTAAATATCTCATCCTGGCTATGTAAATAAATCTTACATCTATTTAATTGGTGAAATTATTTTCCCCCTCTATTAATTGTCTTCGTATGAATCTACCTTTTTAGTTGGTAAGCGTCCCGTTAATGTTTGTAAGAAACTTGACGTCTCTGTGTGCGAAGACATACGATTACAACTTCGATCCATAGCCTATGGAGTGAAGATGAATGAATGACGAGATAACATTAACGTTTGCAGTGGATGATTTTGCAGCTGACGGATTATGTACAAGTTTAAAATAGAGTTTTATTATGGTTTCAAAAACCACCTATTTTATTAAAGGTCTCATTTTCACCATTTTAAGCTGCTTTAAGGACAATGCATAAGTAGTATCAAAATGGCTTCTATATATTTTTGGTCTTTAAAAACAGATGAGTATTCCAATGATTATATAATATTCAGAGTGCTGCAAAGAATGAAACTTGTATCTGTGTGATCTATACACATGCACATATCTAGTAAAAATATATATAAAGTAAAAACATACTTCTCAACTGATCTCAGAACAAAAAAGAAATCAATAATTTTATATTAAATAAAGAAAACAAAAAGTTTGGAATAATTTATCTCACTTTTTCATTATTATCAGAAACTACTATTCAGGTTTGTCATATACTAAATCAAATATAAATCACTTACAATATTAGAAATGGAATTAAAAATTTTCTTTAAGAACAGAATTTTCCTGTGTTTCCTTCAAAGCCAACACAGATGAGAAGTATATTTTGAGGTATCATGCAGTATTAGCTATCAAGCAACTAGTCTTAAGAAAGCAAAACTAATTCAGCTAAGGTATAACAAATTTCATACTTTGCAACACAGTACAAATTAAAACAGATTTTTGCTTCTGGTATTGAATCTTATAGCATGGGATCATATATTGTTCACATTTAATTTCAACTTACTGCCAGTCTTTCTATTCAGTGACTACGAAGAAAGTAACAAGATAGTAAATGTTAAATGAAAATGATATAATAGGTACACTTTTAACCAAAAGCAAATAGAAAACTGATGGGGTTTTTTTCTCCACATAAAAAATTTAAAAATTGCTATTAAAGATGTGCTACCCCTAAAGAAGAAACTGTTATAAAAGCCATCAATTGCATAAGCAGCAGGCACTGAAATATTGATAAGGTGTGTAAGGAAGAAAGAAAGCAGAGACAGGAAATAGGAAAGAAGAACATTACTGATGCAATTGGTGGTATTCATGCATAGTAGTTGAAAAATGTGCTAAGTAAACAAAAATACACACTTTTTAATGATTAAAAAAAGCAAGCCACTGAAATCATAGTATATACTAAAAAGTAATGTTCTAAAGGGAAACATCAGCAGCCAATAAAGAAACCTCTAATATAAACACCACCTGTGTTGATTCTGCACTTGGACTGGGGTTGGATCCCCATGGGGCAGCTTTTGGACCACCAGTGTTAACCCAGGAATTGGAGCGATCTAAACCCTAAGCATATAATAGAAAGCAGTTGGAAAGGAAAGAAATATTACATGTTGCATGCTATAAATTATTCTTAAAGAAATTCAGATCTTCTATTGCAAACATGTTTTTAATTAGTACTGTTAAAGCAACCAAAATTTGTAGGCACCTATAGAGTATTAGTTCATCAAAATTATCTTATTATACAACACGATTTTTAAAAATCACTAAGGCCATTAAAGGTAATTTTTCTTTATGTAAAGGGATACTCTCGAAGTATCAATAACTAATGTTCCCACAGCACCACACCCCCAAACTTTCTTTAAATATAGTACAAGTTAGCAACAGATAATTTCCTCTGTATCTAACTGAGGTTTAAAGGAAAAAAAGGAAGAAAAATATTCCATTCTTCGCTATAAACTGTAATTTCATTGCATCTCTCATCAACTGAAAACTATGCAGTGATATACTCCATAATTCTATTTGACTTTGCCACCACCTTTCACTCTCTTTTAGGCACAGACAGGAGAAATTAAGTAAAAACTTCAGAAAAAAATGATACCTAATATTTACTCCTTCCTAATAATGTATTTTGGGTTGCATTTGTAATTAAACACAATGGGTTACTATTTTTTAAATAAATATTATAAGGAAAAACATGCTGGGGCTGTCTATAGGAATTATATCTTGATCATCATCTTCATTAATTTAAGATTTCTTCAATACGCTACTAAAGTATATGTCCAGAAGTGAATTATTTTATCTTTGTCTGAGACGGGTTACTGTAATCCCAGGTGAAGGAAACAGAGGCTTTACTTCTATTTCCTCAAACTGACTGATCATCAGAATAACTTGAGAAGCTTTATAAAATTCAGATTCTGGGCTCTATCTCCATAAATCCAATTCAGCAATTTGGACTGGGGACTTGAGAATCTAATAATTGGAACTGGAGCAAGTTGTAAAAGATTTTTAAAGAATTATTAGGGTAAGCATAGCAAAGAGAACTGAAGACAACCTGACGTAAATATATCAGGGCACGAGTATGGACCCAAACCAGAAAGCACCAAAGGAAGAACGGTAAAAGCAAAGAGCTGGAACAATTGTAATCAACTCTGTCTATACATTAGTGTCATGTGGGAAGCTTAACAACAACAGTAACACAACAAATGTGCAGTGCCCTACCTTAAAACAATTAAATGAGAATTGTTGTGAATACAGCCCAGACATCTGTATTTTTTAAATACTTCAAAAGAAGTTTTTAAAAAGAAAAGAAAGAAAAACCACAACTCTCAAGGGCTTAGGTTTTGGAAGAATATTTCCTCTACTTTTTCTCATTTTTTCCCCAAATATATAGAGAAGTTGAAATGATGGCACAATCATCACCTATTTCTCATCATTTTTGACGCTGAATGTCTAATACAGGAGTTAAGGTTCCAATCCAGGCTCTCCTGCTTACTAGCTGTAAAATCTAAGATAAATTACTCAACCTTTTTTTTCAGTTCATTATCTATAAAATAAAAATGATGACAGTGTTTCCCTTCATATGGTAAGAATCAAATAATGGAAGTAAATTACTAAGTGCAATGCCCTGAATATACTAAACTCTCAAAAACAGTTTTTATAAAATTTTCCATGCATATTTTTCTTAAAATCCTTTCTATCAAAGTAAATTAGACAATATCAAAATACTAGTAAAATTAAGCAATCAGATTTGTTTTAAATATCCACCTTCTCAGAACCCGATTACAATACTTCAAGTAAAAGCAAAACAAAAGGCATATGTTTTTCAGATAGTTTTTATTTGTCTTCAAAATTATGTCTAAGGCCAAAATTATGTCTTCTTTGTATAAAAGTGTAAAGTTCTTCCTGCTATATTCAATTTTTACAGTCACTACTCATGTCACAAAAATAATAAAGCATGAGCATTTGACTTTTGCAAAATTATAACTAAGTTCTTTTCTCCCAAGAACTTCCACAAAAAGAGTAACGACTTTGCTGTACTCTTAAATTCACTTAACTCATTGTTTAATTTCCTTTAAAACTACAATATATGATAATTGCTAATGTGAGAATTAAAAAAAAATCTCTTCCTGGTATGAATTACAGTCATATACAGAAAAGTGACATTCTGAGCAGCTATAATTATACCAAAGCTAACTATTTAAAGAAAACTTGTAACCAGTTGTTAGGCAAAACAAGTAACTTCCATAATTCAGGCATTATAAAGCTAAGAATTCTATCAAACAGCCCATATTTAAGCAAATTCATCACTTATATTTAATATAATAACTTTATGTTACCGATTTCAAACAAACATGGAACAGACTAACCAAATGTGTGCCCATGTATATGTAAGTGTGGGATTTTTTTTTTTTTTTGCCAAATCCTAGTAACACTATTCATTTTTTCCCTTACATATAGATAAGATCCCAGCGCAAGGCCCATACTGTATTTGATTTGACATCAACTTGTGCTATATTACAAAGATTTTGCTTCATATCCACAAGTCCTCAGCATAGTACCTAGCATATAGTAAGTTCTCAGTGTTTGAGAAATAAAAAAAAAAAAAAAAGATGATATATGAGAAACATATCAATGCAAAATTCCACTGGCATTTGATTAAAAGCAATAAAGTTCAGACCTGATGTAACCATGTACTTACAAAACTGAATGTGAAAAGACTATTGCTAGAACTAAGAAAGCATAGCTCGTTTTAGCAACATAAATATGAAGAAGTCTCACAAATATTTCTACATTTACATTACAGCCATTGGAGTAATCAAAACCTGTTCATGTTATATAAATATTCTTAAATTTTAGGAGTTCTATATTTTATCCTGAGGAATAAAATATAATCAAAATTTTCATAAAGTCAAATATTTGCAGATCTTTAAATATATAATTAATCCCAATAGTAAGAGGGCAAACAAAAGCATAATTCAGTTCTTAAAAAGATGATTTAGTGCTGGGGTGTTTACTCATACTAACATTTCGTCAATGGACAAATATGTACTGAGCAACTTGAATAAGCTAGACATTACAGACACTTTGGAACAAATATTCCCTGCCACCATGAAACTTAAACTCTGGTAAAGAAAGATAAACACTTAAAAAAAATTAATTCATATGCTGTGAGACCCAAAAAAAAAGAAAAAAAAAAAAAAGACAAAATAAGGGGATTTGAAGTCCTACAGCCAAGGCTGAGGACACAGCCCCTGGTTACACATTTACATAAGATAATCAGAGTCAACCTCACTGGGAAGGTGGCCTTCAGAGTAAAGACTTTAATTAAAGGACTGAGGGAGTAAGTCATTAGATGATTGTGCTCAGAGGAATGACACAATGACTTAATTTTTGTGTGTGTCCTAAGTTTCTTAAAGCAACATTCTGGTTGCTATGTTGTGAACAGAGCATGGGGTAGAAGTACAGAAAGCACCTTTAAAGCCAGTACATTAATTCTAGGAGAGATGATGGTAGCTGAGACCAAGATGGTAGTAATGAAGACGTTAAGAAGCATCTCTACCTTTTATATATATCCAAATCTGAACAAAACGATTTAGAAAAAGCAGTTAAGTTTAGAACTCCAGAGAGAAATCTAACTGGGGAAATATAATTGTGGGAGTCATTAGCATAACATTTATGTGGTATTTAAAGCCATGGAAACTCATAAGCTCACCATAAGCTCATCAAGGTAGTAAGTGTAGAGAGAAGACAAGAAAAGAGAAATAAGGACAGAGACCTGGAACACATCCAGATAAAGAGACCAGAAAAGGAAGAATCCACAAAGAAGACTGAAAAGGTATAATCAGTAAACCAAGAAGGAAATCAACAGTGTAGTACCCTGGAAGCCAAATAAATAAATCTCAGAGGAAAAAACATTTAACTGTGTCAAAAGCTGCTGGCAGGTAAAAGTAAGCTGAGTTCTGAAAATTAACTACTGTATTTAGCAACATGAAGGGTGCTGGTGACATTAACAAGGATAGCTTTGGTGGAAAATGGGAGGAATATTTGACTCAAGTAAAGATGATGGGAGTAGAAGAACTGCAGATACCAAGTACAGAAAATTCTTAAGGAATTCTACTACAAAAGGTAGCAGAGAAAGAGCAAAGAAGGTAGCAGTTGAAATGTTAGAGAATTATTATTTTTGATTTTTGTGGGTACATAGTAGGCATATGTATTTATAATTTTGTGTGTACATAGTAGGCATATGTGAGATATTTTGATAAAAGTATATCATGTATAATAATCACATCAGGATGAGTTGGGTATCCATCCCTCAACCATTTACCCTTTGTGATACAAAGAATCAAATTATACACTTCTAATTATTTATAACTAAGTATATAATAAACATTATTTACTCATTTAACTGTACAAATCACCCTGTTGTGCCATCAAATACTAGATTTTATTCACTCTCTATATTTTTCTATACCCATTAACTATCTCCATTTCCCTTCTGACCCCAACTGCTCCTTCCCAGCCTTTGGTAACTATCATACTACTCTCTATCTCCATGAGTTCAACTGTTTTAATTTTTAGCTTCTACAAATAAGTGAGAACATGTAAAGTCTGTCTGTCTGTGACTGGTTTATTTCAATTAACATAACAATCTCCATTTCTATCCTTGTTGTTTCAAATGACAGGATCTCATTCTTTTTTTAATTGGTGAATAGTACTCCATTGTATACATGTACCACACTTTGTTTACTCATTCATCTGTTGATGGACACTTAGATTGCTTTCAAATGAGAGGAATTATTTTTCAAAATGAGATAAATAATAGCATGCCTGTATGTGGATGGGAATGATTCAGTATTCAGGGAGAAACTGGTGATGTGGAATAGACATAGAAAAACTGGTGGAGTGTAGATCCTGAGCAGGAGAGACTGGATGAGAACTTGAGTGACAGAGATGAATTTAGAAAAATGAATAGCTCATCTATCATTTTTAATACAGAAGAGTATTAGGCAGTAGATAGTAGATGGTAATAGGTAGTTAGATATGATGGTAAAAGTTTATCAAAGTTTTCTTCCAATGGTTTCAGCTGTCTCAATGAAATAGAAGATAAAGTGAGGAAAGGAATGAGGGGAGAGGTGTTAGGGGGTTTGAAGTAACAAAAGAAGGAATAAGATCATTTCCTGGGAGAACAGGAAAGTGATGGAGATAAAGAAATACAGTATAATTGCCCGATAGCATTAAGGGCTCTCTTGAGATTGATTTCAAATAAGACTAATAACCATGGTATTTTTAAAGACACGTTTAGCTGCACAGATGCTGACATGGCATAGGCAGTCAATTGAGTTTAACTATGGTTTCAGGTTTGGGAAAGATAAGGGAACTGAGGTTTGATTATAATGAGAATAATCTTTTTTTCTTTTCTTTTTTTTTTTTTTGAAACAGAGTTTCACTCTTGCTGCCCAGGCTGGAGTGCAATGGCGTGATCTCAGCTCCCTGCAACCTCTGCCTCCTAGGTTCAAGTGCTTCTCCTGTCTCAGCCTCCCGAGTAGCTGGGATTACAGGCACCTGCCACCACACCCGGCTAATTTTTGTTTTTTTAGTAAAGACAGGGTTACACCATGTTGGCCAGGCTGGTTTTAAACTCCTGACCTCAGGTAATCCACCCGCCTCAGCCTCCCAAAGTGCTAGGATTACATGCGTGAGCCACCACACCCAACCTGATAGAAATAATTATAACAATTGCCCACAGACACTAAGCTGGCTAAGGAAGAAGAGAGAACATTAAGGGGGTGAGGCATAGTAAAAACACTGAAGGATCAAGATTAGAGATTGCAAAGGAGTAGAAATTGTTAGGTTGGGGTACTACAGAGAAAAACAGGAGATAGAGAACAAAACACATGAGATTATGGTGATGACAAGATTGCAGGAGTGTCCAATCTTTTGGCTTCCCTGGGCCACATTGGAAGAAGAATTCTCTTGGGCATCACATAAAATACATTAACGATAGCTGATGAGCGTTAAAAAAAAAAAATCCTAACAAACTCGTAATCTTTTAAGAAAGTTTACAAATTTGTGCTGATCTGCATTCAAAGCGGTCCTGGGCTGCATGTGGCCTACAGGTCACAGGTTGAACAAGCTTGATATAAAGTAAGGCTGTGGCTGAGGTGGGCTGGAAAACAAGATTACTAAGAAAGAGTTTCTTGAACTGACAAGTCAATAAAATAAGAAAAAATGAAGGGTAACTATAAATAAACTTTAGATTCCTTATAATTTTGAGATAAAATTATACACCATTATTATTAGGGATTACAACTAAATGATAACTCAATATGAAGGTAGCTATCAAAAATTTTGCAATAAAAAGAAAACAACATAAAAACCATTTAAGTAATTCTCATCTTGCAATGGCTTTCTCAGCAATTACCTTGTATTTCTTTATTTGTATATATTTTTATATACATTTTAAAAATCATTGATCCATTTAAAGAACACCTTGAAAAAGGCAAAAAAATCATTATATATAGAGGTCTCTTTGTTCTAAATCTTGAGTTTATAATCTATCAAATGTATAAGGAATAACTCTAGAATTATGCTAAATGAGTCCTAATGCAAATCTTACAAAAATTGAGACATTTTTAAAGTAGAACCTTAAGGAAATGCTGTCTATAGCAACTTTTCTATAGAAAAATTCCTGAAAATCCAAAAATCAAATTCATTCTACTGAAGAACTATGCAGTATATAAATATTCAGTATATAAATAATGCTAAGTACTACCTGTATTAAAATAAAATATAATCAAGAATGAAAACAAGGATGAAAAACCTGAGTTATTTTCTTAAACATGGAAATATGTGTGTGTGTGGAGGAGGGAAGCTTTCTCTTTTTGCAGCTGCCACAGTACTCTGGTTACTCTGCAGTATCCCTTATTAATACTCTGAGCATCATTCTCTCTAGGAGTTTACAAAAAGGGAAAATTGTTTAATTACAGAAATATTTATATGGATCTTTAAGTTACTGAAACCCACATTTTATTATTTAAATAATAAGTATATTTTTTATCTGTAAGAATAAATTATTTAATGAGCAATGCTTAATATGAATGAACATTCATTATGTAAATTTATTAATTAGAAGTTTCTATACAAACTATACATATTTCTGTAACTTTATAAGGCATAGTTAGTTCTGCCATTTTTGATTAATGTTCAAGTATTTCACCTAACAAACAAACCCAATCAAGATCTTTAAATGTTCTATTATAGTTTAGGCTAAAAGTTAAACATAGACCCTAGAACCTATTTATTAATCATTAATTCTTCCTCACATAAAAATTAATATATTAAGCTGCCAAAGAAAAGTTGGTTATCCTTCTGTTAGAATGACATCTTCCTCTTTTCCAATAGCAAAAAAAAGTTTGAAATAGTCTGGTCAAAACACAGCATGCTGTGATTGATCTTATACTACCTAGCCTTTCCCCTATTTTCCAGCATAATCACTAAACATCATTAAATAAATCATAGTTTTCTAATCCTGGTGCGCCTTACATAGGGTTTCATGTGAAATGTGGCTCTATTACAAACCAAGGTTAATCACTGTTCTTGATATTTTTTTGGAGAAGATGATCTCATGATTTAACAATGACATCTACCTTCTATGTATCAGTCACACAGGTCTCTTTTAATTCTATATTAAGTCAATCTGGCCATTTTTCACATGATAGAGTATCAGACCAACAACAGTAAGTTATATGTGACTAGTGATCCCAGACAAATTTTAGAAATTTTAGTGTAGTAGTTTGTAACAGCAAGCATGTTTAATAGAAAAACAAAACAGTGTTAGTAAACTGATAGAACAAAAATGTACAATTCCTTGCTAATTCCTAATTTATATAAATTTCAAAATTCAGAATAAATTAAAACAACTGGATATTTCTTGATGGTTCACAAAACAAAAACCAAATTTATAGACGCATGTCTTCAGTTTACCTTACTCCCGATGATTGACCGAACTTCATCATCTGGTGACGTGGGAGTCCCAGATATATCTGGATTGCTATTACTAAGGCTTCGAGAACGATTTAAATTAAGGCTTGCAGGTCTCACAGCAGATCTAGCCATTGTGGCATAATGCACTGATCCTCCCAAACCCCCAGGACCTAGAATTGCATATGAAATAGCACATAATTAAAGCAAATTGTCAGGAAAATATCTGAAAAATATCTCTGCCACTTTAAGGAATTCCACAAAGATCATGATTTGCTTTGGTTTCTAAATAAAAAATATTATACTCTTTTTTATTTTTTTTAACGGCAGGGTCTTCTAAATAAAACATATTATACTTTCTTTTGTTTTAAGAGGAAAGGGCCTTTTTTTCTTAAGAGGCAGCACTGGAGTGCAGCACTGAGACCACAGTTCACTATAAACTTGGACTCCTGGGCTCAGGCAATCCTCCCACCTCAGCCTCCTGAGTAGCTAGGACTATAGGCACACACCACCGTGCCCAGCTAAATTTCTCCCTCCTTTTTTTTTTTTTTTTTTTTTTGTAGAGACGGGGTCTTTCTATGTTGCCCAAGCTGGTCTTGAACTCCTGGACTCAAGCAATCCTCCTCTCTTGGCCTCCCGAAGTACTGGGAAATTTTTTTAGAAAGAAAGAAAACAACACTCAAGAACTAATGATTGTTGTACAAAGATATTCTATTTTACAGTAGTTTATAAAACCATATGAACTGTAAATAAAATCATTATCCCTTCAGTGTTTCTCTGTATATAACAGATACAATAAAAACCAAAACTAATAGGAAACACACACAAACACACACACACCCCCTTTCACTTCAGTATAGTTGGTATTTAGGAACTAAGATGCTCCAGCTGGTATCTCTTCCTTTTTTCCCACCTCTCCTACTCTGCCCCTTGATAGTCACTAGTGAGAGCACCAATTTATTGCTAACATCTCTTAAATTAAACCATGTTTATTTCTCTACCTTCATTATTGCTAACATCCTTTAAGTGACAGAGTTTTATTTCTCAATCTTCATCAGTGACAATGTGAATAACAAAATAATATCTTTATTATATACATATAAAAAACTAAAGATAATTTTAAGATCCCAAGTGATACAAAAAAGCAAAGACTCCCTTTTTGTCTGACTAAAATCAAGCCTAATACCATCTTCCAACCTGTATTTTATCTTTAAAAGACGGGATCTCACTCTGTTGCCCAGGTTGGAGTGCATTGGCAAGATCATAACTCACTCTGCCCTATGAACACAAAAATATCCAGCAATCATAGTGATAATCTATCTTCATATCTTCATCTTTCTGAATGTCATATTTGCAAATGATATTAATACATACCTATTACCTAATTAATTCATGCAATCTTTCAGGTCAGCATGTAAAAAAAAGATGTTTTGTACAATCTGTAGAATTCTAATAGTGTACTGAATAAAAGAGTAAATGGAGGAGCACTGTAGGTATTACATAATCACTCACACACTCATGTCAAGTGATGTAATTTTAAAAATCAAGATAGGAAATTATAAACCAGAATATAAAAGTCAATTGCTTTTCTTTTTGCAATAAAGTAAAGAAAATAAATTGGGCTAAAACTTAAAATCATGTTACTATTATGTCTGGTTTTCATAATGAATGTCACAATTATTAGTCACCATTACCAATATTAACATTCCCAATAGCTGATAAAGGGCACTTACCATTATCATTAGTGTCATAGAGACAAATATGTGAGCTGAGGCTCCAACACTCAGAAAGGTTATATTATTTCACTGACCACAAAGAGATCAGAACTTTTCTAAAGAACAATCTTTTATATCATTGTAGGTTTGAAAGAGTTTTTAGGAAATTACCAAGCCACCATATTTCTTCTTTAATGCCCTACAGCATTCTAGATGACAAATATAAGATTCTATTTTTGTCTTTTTTATTTTTAAAACACAGTATCTCACTCTGTTTCCAAGGCTGGAGTGCACTGGTAATATCATAGCTCACTCTGGCCTCGAATTCCTGGGCTCATGAGATCCTCCCACCTCAGCCTCCTAAACAGCTGGGATTACAGGGGCAAGCAATTCTTTATCTTAACAAGGAATAATAAAATGTTTCCCAAGGCAAAGTTATTTTCAAGGTTCATTTTAAAAATTTATTTCAACCAAGAACTCCAAATGCAACTAAAGAAAACCGTATTAATAAAAAAAGATGCCTAAAAATGTAACTTATATATCTCTTTAACTTCAGCACCTAAGCATTGTGGATGGTACTTAGCAGGTATTCAATAAATGTTTGCTACTGAATAAATGCATCACAGTATGGACTACGAAACTATCTCAATACTGACATGAATACATAATTTATGAAAGACAGTTTCATAGTAAAAAGAATAAAATACCTGGAGAAGATGAATTAGGGTAAGAATTTGGTAGGCGGAAAACATAATAAATATATGATGCAAGAAGGCTGTTTCTGCCATGCTGGTCATGATTTCCTTCCAAGTTTTTGTGAAGTCGATTTATAATTGATGCCATGGCTTCAAAAGATGCTTGACCTAGATTAACTTTTAAGAAAGAAGAAAATACCTTTGTTTTAACTTTAGACTGTAAATTCCACAAAGATCAGTTTTGTCATCACTGCATACTTTAAGTATACTGCTTACATAGTAAGTGTATAAAGATGATTACAATTTGATATTGACTTTTAATGACACCTTGGATTAACTAAACCAAAAATACTTTCCTGAACAAAATGAGAAAAAACCCATTTTACTAATTTAAGATGAAAATTATATGGGTTTGATTAGTCAAAAAAGAAAACAATGTTCAACAGATATCTACTGTTTAGTAGAACAATACAAAGTGTATGATAAGAAAAAGGAAAATTCATCATGTGTACTACCTTGAGAAGCAATTTCTCATTTTAAAGATTACTCCAAAAATCTAAATAGCATACAAAGGAAAACATATTACTTTTGTTTAACAAGAATTAAAAATATCAACAACAAAATGGATTATTGAAAATATTAACCGTATAATAAGAAAATAGTGACTAAGAAACTTGATTGGAATAAGTGTAAAAGAATTCAAAGGAAAAAAAGGTCTAGAAAAACAGGTTGAGGTAAGACTGTATAGCATTTTAAATGCCAGGCTAAGCAACATGTACTTGGTCATTCAAGTCAGTATATAACAATAATTTTACAAAAATTGGGAAATTGTGATAGATAGCACACTGAATAAATGGGTAAACTGAACAGCCACTTTGAGCAATAGGGTCTGAGAGTCTATGATTTATTTAATCAAGACAGGAAATTATGAAGAGATAATGAGGCCAATTAAGTTTTCCCAAAAGTGGAACAACCAGATAAAATGGTCATTTAGGAAGATTAATCTATATATACTGAACTAGAAGGGAAAGAGACTAGAGACAGAAACCTGAGTGAAGTTAAGTGATTCTACCTGAGTTTCTGGTTAATCCTTTTCCTTTTTCTCACAGTAGCTGCTCCAAGTTACCAGAATCCCTCTCAAAATTCAGGTCCTCCTTAATCCCTTCTTAGCAATCTTGCCTTTTATCTCACAGAAAAAATGTAGAAAGCATGAAAGTCCTCATGTTTTTCTTTGCTTTCCTTTCCCTTTTTTTTTTTTTTTTTAAGAGATGGTGTCTTCCTATGTTGACCAGGCTGGTCTGACCTAGCCTCAAGCAATCCTCCCATCTTGGCCTCCCAAAGTGCTGGGATTACAGTTGTGAGCCTCTACATCTGGCCAAAAGTCCTCACATTTTCCTACAAATTTATCAGAATCTGAAACTACTTTATCTCCTCTCCAAAGGAAGTAGTGTTCTCTCTTATGTAAGAGTGATCTACCACATTCACTCTTGTCTCACAGAATTTTTATTAATTAATTCTTTTCTCCCCATATATTTTTCTCCCTTGAGCATGTTTACATGCTGATTTCTCTCAGCATGTTTACATGCTGATTTCTCTCAGCATGTTTACATGCTGAAATGTTGCCACTTTTGCCCTACTCAACCCTGCTTTCTCTTCTAACTTCTTAATAGTATATGCTTCTTGTATTTATTTTACCATCTACTATTTGCTTCTTAATTCCCTGTAATCTGGTTTCTACCTTCACTTAGACTAAAACTACTGTTGTTAATTTCACAAGTCAACATTTCTCAAGTATACTAGATAAGAGAGGGACTCTGAAACCAGTTTGAATCTTTGCTTTCAAATATAAATAAAGCATATAGCACTATTCCTGGTACACAGTAAATGGTATGCAAGTGTTTTCAATTATTGTTATTACTATTATTTTACTTATCTACAACAAAGAACAATGCTAACCTTTTTCTTTCCTTAAAACCTTCTTCTTCTATAATTTCTGTAACTGTATACTCTATGATCTCATAATCCATTACCTCTTCTTTATCCCACTGTCACCTACGCTTTAACAGGAACTCATCATTTTTTGTATGAAATTCTGTAAGACTCCTAATTTGTCTCCCTGCCTGCAAGTTTTTCCACTTTTAACTCATCTCTGCATAACATAGCCATCTTTTTCTAGTCAAACTTGGTCAAGTTACTTCCCTAACTAAGACCAGATCCTTTAAAGGCTATTTATTCCCTACAGAAAAATAGTCTCAATTTCCTAAAGTGTGGAAGACCCAATTTCATCTCCCACTCTCCATATTACCTCTCATCAATCCTCCAATTTATAACTAATTACATATACTTCCTCCCCCAAATTCATTCTGAGTTCATTTTATGTCTGTGTACTATGCACGTGATGTTTCATCTCCTTGGAATAATATTTACCTGTCAGACTCCTATTCATCTTCAAATACCCAACCCAGGAATTAATTCTATTTATAAGACTTCCCTTAAAAAAACTCAAGTAATTGAATACTCCTCTCCTTTGTGCCACTACTCAAACATAAAAATGCTACCTGCTTAGCTGAAATTTCTTTCAACTTCCTTGCAGGATTTGCGTGACAGAAAAGAAAAAGAGACTACAGAGACTTTGAGTAAATGAAGAAGAAGAGCTGCATTAAGTGGAGGAAAGCAGATGAATGAAAATGTAGAGTAGGTAGATTATACATCCTATAAATTACAACATGATTTACCTGTTTGCCTGTTTTCTTAACTAGCCTGTGAGATCTTAAAGTCAAAAACCATGACCTGAACAGTGCCTCTCAGTGTCAGGTACATTGTAAGTGCTTACTAAATATTTGGTAAATAAATAAATTGCTTCTATAATTTGAGTATATATCTATAGGACACATTTTATGAAAACCAAAGTTATCATTTTCTGGCATTATAAACAAGTAAACAACATCCTCCACCCCAAACCAAATACAGTCCTTACATATAACAAATAGAAATCATGGTTCTATTTTTCTTTTTTTTACAAAATTTAAAAATGTCAAGTTATAAATTTCATGACTCATCCCCAAACAAAAGTAAATTACCTATTTGGCCAGCAATGACAGGAGGTCTAACAACTAAAAGTATCAGTTTATCTAGCAGAAGATGAAGAAATCGGACCACTGGTTCCAACTGAGATGTATTCAGTGCTGAAATACTGCTCTTCAATTCATTTTCTAAGTTATTTTCCATGATTCGCATGTCCCCAATTCGTACTGGGAACATGTGTTCATCCAGAGCATTGACCAGAGCAAAAAACTTGTCAAGATAAGGATCCTAAAACAAAGAATGAACAAAAGCACTAAGCACTTATAACTATAAATTTCCCAATTCTAAACGACCACAGACCACTAGTATGTAATATTAATTGATAACACTAAAAAGTTCACATAGGTAAACAAACATTGTTTCCAGTTAAATACATCTATTTAAATTTATTATTATAAAATCATCACTTCAAATACTATTACCAGTTACTTAATTACTGATACTAAGTAAGAATTTTTTTTTTTTTTTTTTTTTTTTTAGTTTTAGTTTTAGTTTGTTTTATTAGTTTGGAGTTTAATTATTGTGGCAGGCATATTAGTAACCTACTTTTGTCCATTATTAATTTATTGTCTTTCAGCTCCAGGGCCTTTGGATACAAGGCAAACTCATCGCCACATCTTACAATACTGGAGTCACTCTTTTATTGGTCTACCCACGTACTGCTAAATAAAATTTACATACTATCAACTTTTTTCCTAAAGATAGCATAGAGGTGCTATGTCTTCTTATTTCCCCCTACCACACTGTGCAGAAAAGAAATAACATGCTGGGTTTAAGACAGATATTCTTTGAAAGTCCTGTTTATGAGTATGGCCTTGGGCTAAATGACTGGGAACTTACATTTCAGGGGAGTTCCCATTGACAGATGGCTCACTGTGCCTAAACTGTTTGTGCAAACAATATGGTATAAGCTGAACACCTACTTTCCTTCTGGGAATCTGACATATTCACATAGGCAAAGGGTGCCTCTGTGACAAGTCACTAGTAAAAACCCTGGGAATTGAGTCTGTACTAAGCTTCTGTGGCAGACAACATTTCACATATGTTGTTTCAACTTGCCCCACGTGACTCCACTGGGACAGGATTCTTGGAAGCTTATTTTTTGTTTCCTCTGGACTTCACCCCATTAGCCTTTACCTTTGCTAATTCTGCTTTCCATTCTTTCACTAAAATAAATCATAGCTGTGAGTATGACTGTACATTGAGTCATGTAAGTCCTCCTAGCAAATCACTGAACCTGAGGTGGCTTTGGGAAGCCCTCCACACCACCCCTTTCCCTTTATAGGTTAGTGAAGCCCTGAATTTCATTTTAAATACTTGCTTCTTCTGAGTCTACATATTTATCCTCCATGGAAAATCACATTTACCAATATAGTTTAAGCTATCACACTTATTCCATTATCTCCAAACCTAAACTCCAAACTAATTACAACCACGTATAGGATACCTCCATCTGAAGCACATAGGCACTTCAAACTCAACACATTCAAAAAGAACTCACAGGTACCATAACTCCTTTCCCTTAGCATGGCCCTGAATGTACTTCTCTCATGTTCTTTATTTAGGGTAGAAATTACCATCTACCTGGACTCTATGGCATTCAAGGTCCTTCATAATCTATTACCAGCCTGCTCTTCTATTCTCATGTATCATGATTTCCTATGCACTTTAAACTACTACTATCACATCAGGTTACCTGCTGGTCCTTAGACAACTGTAACTCTGCACTCGCTACTCATCATCTGAGTTGCCCACTCTCCCTTTCTGTGTGTAGTAAATGCCTACTTATAAATGCAACACCTCAGTCCCTAGAAGAACAGATAACTGCTCCCTCTGTACTTTAAACAATTTAGTTAATACATGTAACTTTGTACTTATTTCATCATACTTTTTACACTTTCCCATGTAACACTGTAAGGTTCTTGAACCAATAGCTCTCTCCTAGACAGGTAACATCTCTGATCTCATGGAACTTACAGTCTAATGAGGGAAAGAAATAATAAACAAATGTGTATGTATGTGTGTTATATACACACACAAACAGAAAGAATGACAGAGTCAAAGTGCAACAGAGAAGCTGAGCGTAGGCAGTAATAAGTGCAGGGGTAAGATGACACACAGTAATGAAGGTGCTATGTTTAAGAGTAACCAAGGAAGACCTCTCTGAGGAAAAGAGAAACTCTAATTCATAAGTCAAATGAATACCAGGAGGAAAAGCACTGCAGGCAGAGAAAGGATGTATAAAACCTATTAGAACTTGGTATGTTCCAAAAATAACGCATTTGGAACAAATAATCCCTAAAAATTCTTTCCATTTGAAATAACCAAGCCTATGAGAAATAAAGTAAGCTGATGATGGTTTCTCAATTCCAATTATTCTGCCATGTACCAGAAACTTAGAAAAAGCAAGTCACTTAACTGTTCAAAATGAAGTCAATTACATTTTGAAAAACAAAATGTTCACTTTTGTTGACATTCAATGATATTTTACATTGTATGTTTTTAACTGACATATATTCTCATATATCTGATAGCAATTACAGATTTATGACAGGTAACAAAACTGGCATCACAAGTATTAAATAATATGTTCAACTTATTTAAGTGACATTTGATAATTAAAATGATTAAAACTCACTTGTGTATGGATAGATGAAACAGCAACAACTTCAACATTAAAAACACCTTTGTGATTATCTACCCATTTCATGCCAGGTAGAGGAACCTGTAAGATATTAAATATAATGATCACAGATGCTTAAGTAGATTGTGAACTCTGAAAAGAAACAAAATTTACAATATCCCAGTGAGAAAAATATTGTGAAAATATATTTTTATTCACTGTAAATAAATTAAGAAGTTTTACATTTCATTATTTTAAAATCCAGCAATGCTTTATACAAAAGAACTCTCCAGAAGCAAAAAGCATAAATTAATAAACAAAAAATTTCTATCTTCCCAGAGACACATCCCCTTATATCATTCTAAATCTTCACCTATGTACATATATTTATATACACATTTATATAGTTAATACAAACATTATTTTGAAACCTGTTTTTCATTTATTATACTGTGAATCTCTTTTCATGTCATAAATTCAAATTTACAATATCATTTTAATGGATTATAATATTTCACTTATTTTAAACATTCCCATTATATTTTAATTGAGTCTTGAAATATTTGCAAGCAAAAAAAGCCTGTTGGTTTATGTATTCAAAAACTTTTTTTTTTTTTTTTTTTTTTTGGAGATGGAGTTTCACTCTGTCACCCAGGCTGGAGTGCAGTGGCACAATCTTGGCTCACTGCAAACTCCACCTCTCAGGCTCAAAGGATTCTCCTGTCTCAGCTAATTTTTGTATTTTTCGTAGACAGGGTTTCACCATGTTGGCCAGGCTGGCCTTGAACTTCTGACCTCAGGTGATCTGCTCACCTCGGACTCCCGAGGTGCTGGGATTACAAGTGTAAGCCACCACACCAGGTCGAAAACATTTTTCTGACATAAATTGCTAAAAATATCTAAGTTAACTTATAAAAAATAACTTTTAAAAGCAAGTACATAAATTCTCTCTATTCCTTCTGCTAAGTACAGCTAAAATCTCTGAAACCTGACATATAAATGAACACAAAGATTCTGAAAGGTAGAGAGAAAAAGGATGATGGGACAGAATCTCAGGATGCAAGAAACTACGAGTCAGCATTTCCTGGGTTTTGCTTTTGCCTCACATATCCTGGAGTGAGTGCTAGAGAGGCTGGCAAGCCAGGATCGCCAAAAGAAGAAGAGAAACAAAGCCCCAAGAAAAGCATGTTCTCTCTGACCAAAGACATTAATATTCCAGCTAGTTAGAAGGGAACAAATCTTGGCCCCACTTCCCGCCTCCCTACACTAAATGGAGAGCCTAGGCTGCCACCTTTAGCTGCCTGAAATGAGGTACTCCTCTTCCCAGCCAACCTCACACACAGTGGGGTGCTATCAAAGAAGACAGAGTTGAGATTCTGTCCCTTTTCTGGTGATAATTAGCCCCCAACCAACGGAGGCATCAGTGGAAGCCAGGTGGAGCAGTAACAAGGTGGCCCCTCTCCCTCACAACCAGGGAGGGGTCAGCAGCGGCCTTGTGGGGAGCATAAAATTCCACCTTCACTCAGTAACGAGCCCCCTCATTGGATCCACTCCAGAGAGTAAAAGCAGGCAGAGTAGGTAACGTAGACCTTCATCTCTCCCCGACAGCAGCACCTCCCTCCCCCACTGCTAAAATAGACTATTTCGGTAAGATCTAGAGTCTCATGATACCCACAATGTCCAGAATGTAATTAAAAATTATTCATCATACCAAGACCAGGAAAATCTCAACTGAAATGAGAAAAGACAATCATTGGACACCAATACTAAAATGACATAGATGCTTCATGGACCTGACAAGGATTTTAAAGCAGACATCATTAAAAATGTTTCAACAAGCAATTACGAATATCTTTTAAACAAATGAAAAAAAAAAAAGACTTGCCAAAAAAAAAAAAATTATAGAAAAATACAACAGATTTTTTTCAGAAATATGTGTCTATTTTTTAATCATGTATAGAAAATTTAAAAACAATAAAGTCAATTTCCCATCACCAAATTTCAACACTAAGTAGATAAGAAATTCAACATCTCTGAGGCAAAAATAAAGATTTTGAAACATTTTTGAAAAAAAAAAAAAAAAAAGCCAGTAGAGTAAATTGAAACCCATCAAAGCAATCAACACTATTTGCTCTTTCAATCTAAAACACTTGTTTTCAGCTTAAAAAAAAATGACATACAAGGAATATATACACACATACTTCTTTAAAAGTAACAGTTCTCCTCAGCTCTAAATCAAGTGGACCTGATAGATATCTACAGAACTCTCCACCCCAAAACAATGGAATATACATTCTTCTCAGTGCCACATGGCACTTACTCTAAAATTGATCACATAATTAGAAGTAAAACACTCCTCAGCAAATGCAAAATAACTGAAATCATAACAGTCTGTCAGACCACAGTGAAATTAAATTAGAATTCAAGATTAAGAAACTCACTCAAAACCACACAACTTCATGGAAATTGAACAACTTGCTTCCGAACTACTATTGGGTAAATAATGAAATTAAGGCAGAAATCAAGTTCTCTGAAACTGAGAACAAAGAGGCAATGAACCAGAGTCTCTGGGATGCAACTAAAGCAGTGTTACCAGGGAAATTTATAGCGCTAAGTACTCACATCAAAAAGCTAGAAAGATTTTTTTTTTTTTTTGAGACAGAGTCTCACTGTTCTCCAAGATGGAGTGCACTGGCATGATCTCGGCTCACTGCAATCTCTGCCTCCCAGGTTCGAGTGATTCTTCTGCCTCAGCCTCCTAAGTATCTGGTATTATAGGCACGTGCCACCACTCCAGGCTAGTGTGTATGTGTGTTGTTTTTTTTTATTATTTTATTTTAGTAGAGATGGGGTTTCACCACGTAGGCCAGGCTGGTCTCAAACTCCTGACCTCAAGTGATCTGCCTGCCACAGCCTCCTAAAGTGCTGGGATTACAGGCGTGAGCCACCATGCCCTGTCTAAAAAAAAAAAAAAGCTAGAAAGATCTCAAATTGATATCCTAATATCACAACTAAAAGAACTAGAGAACCAACAGCAAACGAACCCCAAACCTCGCAGAAGACAAGAAATAACTAAGATCAGGGCAGAAATGAAGGAGACAGAGGCACAAAATACCCTTAAAAAAAAAAAAATCAACATATCCAGGAGCTTTTCTTTTTTTTTTTTTTTTTGAAAAAATTAATAAAACAGACCGCTAGCTATATTAATAAAGAAGAAAAAAGAGAAGAATCAAATAGACACAACAAAAAAAGATAAAGTGGACATCACCACTGACCCCACAGAAATACAAATGACCATCAGAGAATACTACAAACACTTATCTGCAAATAAGTTAGAAAATCTAGAAGAAACAGATAAATTCCTGGACACATACATCCCCTCAAGACTGAACCAGGAAGTTGAGTCAGTGAGTAAACTAATAACGAGTTATAAAGTTGAGGGAGTAATAAATAATCTACCAAGCAAGAAAAGCCCAGGATCAGACAGATTTACAGCTGAATTCTACCAGAGACACAAAGAGAGCTGGTGACATTTCTTCCAAAACTATTCCAAACAACTAAAAAGGAGAGACTCCTCCCTAACTCATTTTATGAGGTCAGCATCATCCTAACACCAAACCCTAGCAAAGATAAAACAAAAAAGAAGCCTTCAGGCCAATAACCCTGATGCAAAAAGCCTCAATAAAATACTGGCAAACCAAATCCAGCAGCACGTCAAAAAGCTTATCCACCACCATCAAGTCGGCTTCATCCCTGAGATGCCAGGCTGGTTCAACATACACAAATCAATAAACATAATCCATCACATAAACAGAACTAAAGACAAAAACCACATTATTATCTCAATAGGCACAGAAAAGGCTTTTGATAAAATCCAATATCCCTTCATGTTAAAAACTCTCAATAAACTAGGTATTGAAGGAACACACCTCAGAATAACAAAAGCCATTTATGACAAACCCACAGTCAATATCATATTGAACAGGCAAAAGCTGAAAGCATTCCCCTTGAAGACTGGCACAAAACAAGGATGCCTTTTCTCACCACTCTCTTTTTTGTTGTTGTTGAAACAGAGTCTCACTCTGTCACCCAGGCTGGAGTGCAGTGGTGCAACCTCAGCTCACTGCAACCTCCGCCTCCTGGGTTCAAGTGATTCTTCCACCTCAGCCTCCCTAGAAGTTGGGATTAGAGGTGCATACCACCACATCTGGCTAATTTTTGTATTTTTAGTAGAGACAGGGTTTCACTATGTTGGCCAGGCTGGTCTCGAATTTCTGATCTGCCTGCTTTGGCCTCCTAAAGTGCTGGGACTATAGGTGTGAGCTACCAGCCCAACCACCGTTTCTATTCAATGTAGTATTAGAAGTTCTGGCCAGGCAATCAGGCAAGAGAAAGAAATAAAGGTATTTACATAAAAAGAATGGAAGTCAAATTGTCTTGGTTTGCAGATGACATGATCCTATATCTAGAAAACCGCACACTCTCAGCCCAAAGGCTTCTTAAGCTAAGTAAGTTTAGCAAAGTCTCAGGATACAAAATCAATGTGTAAAAATCACAAGCATTCTGATACACCAACAACAGACAAGCAGAGAGCCAAATAATGAATGAACTTCTGTTCATAACTGCTACAAAGACAATGAAATACCTGGAAACACAGCTAACAAGAAAAGTAAAGGACCTCTTCAGGGAGAACTACAAACCACTGCTCAAGGAAATCAGAGAGGACACAAACAAATGGAAAAATGTTCCACGTTCATGGATAGGAAGAATCAGTATCATGGAAATGGCCATAATGCCCAAAGTAATTTATATATTCAATGCTATTCCCATTAAACTACCATTGACATTTTTCACAGAATTAGAAGAAAAAAAAACTATTTTAAAAATTATATGGAATCAAAAAAGGGCCCATATAGCCAAGACAATTCTAAACAAAAAGAACATGAAGGCATCACATTACCCAACTTCAAACTATATTACAAGGGTAGAGTAACCAAAACAGCATGGTACTAGTACAAAAACAGACACACAGACCAATGGAACAGAACAGAGAATTTAGAAATAAGACCACACACCTACAACAATCTGATCTTCAACAAACCTGACAGAAACAAGCAATGGGGAAATGATTCCCTATTTAATAAACGGTGCTCCAAGAACTGGCTAGCCATATGTAGAAAATTGAAACTAGACCCCTTCTTTACATCTTATACAAAAATTAACTCAAGATGATTAAAGACTTAAATGTAAAACCCAAAAACTATAAAAACTCTAGAAGAAAATCTAGGCAATACCATTCAGGACATAGGCACAAGCAAAGATTGCATGGCAAAAACATTAAAAACAATTGCAAAAGCCAAAATTGACAAATGGGGTCTAATTAAACTAAAGAGCTTCTGCACTGCAAAAGAAACTATCATCAGAGTGAACAGACAGCCTACAGGATGGAAGAAAAATTTTGCAACCTATCCATCTGATAAAGGTCTAATATCCAGAGTCTACAAGGGACTTAAACAAATTTACAAGAAAAAAAAAAACAACATTAAAGAGTGGGCAAAGGACATAATGAGAAACGTTTCAAAAGAAGATACTCATGTGACCAACAAACATGAAAAAAAGCTCAATATCACTGATCATCAGAGAAATGCAAATCAAAACCACAATGAGATACCATCTCACACCAGTCAGAATAGTGATTATTAAAAAGTCAAGAAATAACAGATGCTGGTGAGGCTGTAGAGAGATAGGAACACTTTCACACTGTTGGTGGGAGTGTAAATTAGTTTAATCATTGTGGAAGACAGTATGGAGATTCCTCAAAGATCTAGAATCAGAAATACCATTTGACCCAGGAATCCCATTACTGGGTATATACCCAAAGGAACAGAAATCATCCTATTATAAAGACACATGCACGTGTATGTTCACTGCAGCACTATTCACAATAGCAAAGACATGGAATCAACCCAAATGCCCATCAACGATAGACTGGATAAAGAAAACTGGTACATACACACCATGAAATACTATGTAGCAATAAAAAGGAATGAGATCACATTCTCTGCAGGAACATGGATGGAGCTGGAAGCCATTATCCTCTGCAAACTAATGCAGGAACAGAAAACCAAACATTGCATGTTCTCACTCGTAAGTGGGAGCTGAATAATAAGAACACATGGACACAGGGAGGGAAACAATACACACTGGGGCCTGTCGTTGCGGGGAATGTGAAGGAAGGGAGGGAGTATCAGGAAAAACAGCTAATGCATGCTGGGCTTAATACTTAGGTGATGCGTTGATAGGTGCAGCAAACCGCCATGGCACATATTTACCTATGTAACAAATCTGTACATCCTGCACATGTAGCCCAGAACTTAAATAAAAAATTAGAGTTCTTGAAGTTTGGTCTGAGAATCAGCAGCACAGACATCATCTAAAAACTGTTAGACATGTAAATACTCAAGCCCCGATCTAGATCTACTGTCACAAAAACTCAGGAAATAAGGTTCAACAATCAGTGTTACAACAAACCCTCTAGGTAATTTCGGTTCATGCTAAAGTGAAAAATGTTATCTTAAAATACTCTAAGCAATGTTAATTGCAATGGTGTAATAGTAGCAAACCCTTCTGTAGCACTGTCCAAGTGCCCGGCACTATTTAAATGCTCTCCATGTTATTATATCATTCAATCATCAATACAACCAGTAACTGTAAGTCTTAATTATTCTCATTTTACAGATGAAAAAATTGAGGCACAAAAAGTGTCTTAGTCACCTCACGCTGCCACAACAAAGTACCATAAACAGGTGACTTAAACAGCAGATACTTATTTTCTCACAGTTCTTGAGACTGAAAGTCCAAGATCAAGGTGCCGGCATGGTCAGTTTCTGGTGAGGGCTCTCACCCTGGGTTGCAGATGGCCAACTTCTTGCTTATATCCCCACACTGGTGGGGGATGAGGGATGTCAAGTTCTCTGGTCTCTTCTTACAAGGGCACTAATCCCATTATCAGGATCTCACCCTCATAAATCTAATTACCTTGTCTAAACCTAATTAACTCCCAAAAGCCCTAACTCCAAATACCATCACACTGGGGGTTAGGGCTTTAACATATGAATTTTGGGGGCATACAATTCAATTCACAGCACTCTGCCACTCTCCACCAATGCTATTTCCTTGCATGAAAAATACATCCATTCCAGCCCCAAATGTCTTAACTCATCCCAGCATCAACTCTCAAGTCAAAAGTCTCACCTAAATATCATCTAAATCAGATATGGGTGAGACTTGAGGTATAAAAATTCACTCCAATGCAAAATTCCCCTCCAGCTGAAAACTGTGAAACCAGAGAAGTTATAACCCTGTCTTCCCAAATACAATGGTGAGACAGGATGGGATAGACATTCTCATTCCAAAAGGGATAAAGAGGAAAGAAGGAAGGGGTGATAGGTCCCAAGAAAGTCCAAAATCTAACAAGGAATTGGCTCTTAAGTCCATTAACTCTTCAATCTCAAATGATATTGGTTTTTGTTTTTTAAATAAAGTATACTATATATGTTTAAGGTATACACCATAATGTTATGAGATACAGACAGTAAAATGGTTACTATAGTTAAGCAAATTAATATATCCATAATTTCACAGTTGGCTTACTTGGCAAGAGCAGGTAAAATCTGCTCATGTAGCAAGGATATCAAATACAGTGCAATTTTATTAACTACAGTCCTCATGCTGAGTGAGATCATTCAGTATTTATTTCTATGTCTAGCTTATTTCTCTTAGTATAATGTCCCCCATGTTCGTCCATATTGTGTCTAATGGCAAAATCTGTTTTTTAAAACTGACTGATACTCTATTTTGTGTGTGTGTTTGTGTGTGTGTGTGTGTGTGTATTAAAAAAACAATTTCTACATAAGCATATACAGAATCACTATATATAACTATATATATAAAATAATTTGTCTCTATATAACAATTTTTTAAATTTTTTATTCCTAAGCAGTTAAAATGAACCACTGATCAGTTGGACACTTAGGTTGTTTCCATATCTTTGCTATTGTGAATAATGCTGCAATACACCTGGAAGTGCAGGTATCTTTATAATAAAGTGATTTTATTTCCTTTGAGTATTTGCCCAGAAGAGGATTGCTGAGTCATAGGGTAGTTCTATTTTTCTTTAGGACCTCCATACTGTTTTCCAAGATAACTGCATCAATCCATATTTCTACCAATAATGTACAAGGGTTCTCTTTTTTTTCACACTCTCATCAACATTTGTTATCTCTTGACATTTTGATAACGGCCACAATAATGTATGAAAGGTAATACTGCATAGTGGTTTTGATTTGCATTTCCCTAATGATGAATGATGTCGGGCACTTTTTCATATACCTCCTGGCCATTTTTGCCTTCTTTGGAGAAAGTACATTCAGGTCTTTTGCCCATTTTAAAATCAGTTTATTGTTTTTCTACTACCGAATTATATGAGTTCTTTGTAACATTTGGATATTAACCTCATAACAGGCATATTGTTTTCAAATATTTTTTCCCAATTCATAGACCGCTGTTTCATTTTGTTGATTATTTCTTTTGCTGTACAGAAGCTTTTCAGTTTGATTTCATTTCATTTATTTATTTTTATTTATTTTTGCCTTTGTACCCTGAATTTTTGGTGTGATATCCTAAAAACCATTGCCAAGGCCATGCCAAGGATTTTTTCCCCTGTGTTCTCTTCTAAAAGTTTTATTGTTTCAGGTCTTATATTTAGGTCTTTTTTCCATTTTGAGTTGATTTTTATGTAATGGTATAAGATAAGGGTCCAATTTCATTCCTTGGCAGGTGGAAATCTAGTTTTCCCAGCATTATTTATTGAAGAGACTATCCTTTCTTTATCACATCCTCTTGGTGCCCTTGTTGCAAATTAGTTGTCTGTATATGTTTGGATTTATTTCAGGTGTTTAATTAATTATACTCTTTGGCTTGATGCTCTGCCTCTGGGATCACTGGGACAACATCAACATCCCCACAGGTCTAGGGTGGGTCTGCCCCCAAGCCTCTGCCAAATGATTCTGCCCCTAAGGCTCCAGGCAGAGGTTGTTGGCCTGTTGAAACCAAGGCAATGGGCCTGATGATCTCTGAATCACCTTCAGGGTCATTTTATCCTCTTTTTGAAGAACAGTACATGTTTACAGCTGAATAGCTCTATTATCCTGTCAAATCCAAAAAGTCCGACATTCTTCCTTCATTTCACCTCATCTCCTTCCCCTTCAGTTGAAACTGGCAGTGCTTCAGCTTGTATAATTCCATAAACTCCTTATCAGGTGACAGTCCAGCAACGCCCTTGGTGTTCTCTTCAGAGCATGCTTTCTCATTTCTGCAATGTGGATGGGCTAAAATATTCTAAATCTTCAAGTTCTGGTTCCTTTAACGTTCCTTATTTAATTCAACTCTCTCCTATCATATTTTCTGTAACCAGTCAAGAGGAACCAAGCTGCACCTTCAACATCTTTGGAAAGTTCTTCAGCAAAATATCCAAATAGCACATGTTCTATCTTCCACAAAACATCGGAACACAGTTTAGCCAAGTTCTTTGCTACTTTGTTACAACACTCACTTTTCCTCTAGTTTTGAATAACACGTTCCTCATTTCTATATGAGATCTCACCAGAATTGCCCTGAATGTCCTTATTTCTACCATGTACCTAAACTATCCCATCCTCTACCCATTACTCAGTTCCAAAGTCACTTACATAATTTTAGGTATTTGTTACATGAGATGGTTTGGCTCCATGTCCCCACCCAAAGCTCATCTTGAACTGTACTCCCATAATTCCCACATGTTGTGGGAGGGACTGGTGGGAGATAATTTGAATCATGGGGGTGGTTTCCCCCATAGTGTTCTTGTGGTAGTGAATAAGTCTCATGAGATCTGATGGTTTTATCAGGGGATTCCACTTTCTCTTGCTGCCACCATGTAAGAAGTACTCTTCACCTCCTGTAATGATTCTGAGGCCTCCCTAGCCATGTGAAACCATAAGTCCAATTAAATCTCCTTTTCTTCCCAGTCTTGGGTATGTCTTTATTTGGACTAATACATTACAGTAGCACCCCACTTCCTGGTACCAAAGTCTGCATTCATCAGCTCAGGTTGCATAACAAAATATAATAGACGGCATGGCTTAAACAACAGAAATTTATTTTCCCACTGTTCTGGAAACTAGAAATCCAAGATCAAGGTGACACCATGGTCACTTTCTTGTGAGGGCTCTCACCCTGGGTTGTGGATGGCCACCTTCTTGCTTATATACACACACTGGGGATGTCAAGCTCTCTTGGTCTCTTCTTACAAGGGCACAAATCATATCGTGAAGGCCCCACCCTTATAACTTTGTCTGAACCCAACTCCCTCCCAAAGACTCCATCTCCAAATGCCCTCACATTGAGGGTTAGGCTTTAACATACGATTTTTGAGTAGAAACACAATCTGCTCCATAGCAGAGAGATTAAGAAATGTACCTAGGGTCACACAATTAACTGTTTAGCCAGGACTGAAGCCCTAGAAGATTATGATATATTGCCATTTAAAACCATATGGATTTTTTTAAAATAACAAAAATCCTTTCACGATCCCACACCCCTTCTGAGAGCTAACATTGCTAAATTTGGTACATAAAGATTTAAATTATTCCTACACAATTACCTAAATACAGAGTTCAATTGCTGCTATGTTTTTAAGTAAATAAAACTGAATTAAGAAACAGAGTATATCAGCAGCATGGAGGACAGAGGGATTACAAATTCATGCAGTGAGAAAAATATCTTTTTGAGGAGATGCTGCTGTGTCTACAATTTGAATAAAGCTATGTCAAAATCAAGAAAAGGAAGAAAATTCAAAGGGCTGGAGGCAGAAAAAAGCTTGGAAGAAGCTGTCAGTGCAGAGAGAAAGGGATGTAGTAACACTTGTAGAAGATGATGTTGGAGAAGTGGAAAAGACCAAATCATTCAGAAATTTGTAGGTGATGGGAAAAAATACTTGAATTATGTCTACACGCAAGAAAAAGCCAAAGAAATGTTTTTATTTGATCATAAGCAATATAATGACACCATCTAATTTTAATTTTAAAATTGCTTTGTTTATATTGTTAGAATGGATTTCAAAGAGGCAAGAACTGAATAATATTATAAAGCAGTGAAAGTGAATGAAATAAGAACTACATATACCAAAAACACTAAATCTTAGTAATATGATACTGAATGAAAAAACCCAAGTCCCAGAGGATTACATGCCACGTGATAACCTTTTTGTTAAATTCATAAAGTAAATAATGTAGTATTTTGGCATACAAATACTTCATTTTAAAAGTAGTTTTTAAAGGCTTGTTTTCAGGACACTGAATATACTTAATGCTACAGAAATGTACCCTTAAAATAATAAATTTTATGTTACATATATTTTTACCATACTATTTTTATTTAATTCTTTTGAAGAGATAGGTTCTTGTTCACTCACCCAGGCTGGAGTGCACTGGTGCAATCACAGCTCACTGTCAACTCAAACTCTTGGCCTCAAGCAATCCTCCACCTTAGCCTTCCAAAGCACTGGGATTATAGGTATGAGTTGCCACACCAAGCTTTTACCACACTTTCACCACAACTTTTTAAATGCTTATTTTATACAGTTACAAGTAAGAAGAGTATGGAATGGGGAATGAGTCAGGAAGTACCTTGGCAGTAAGGGACTGCATTTTGAAGTTCTTTCTTTTGGTACGTGACAATGCCACTGGCCACCCAGAAACCAATGAGTTCAACACAGAAGTCATCAGAGTCTTCTACTTGCTCCCAAATGCTGTATTTCTAATTCAGCCTCTAGACTGGGGGTTTTAAGTATCTTTAAGATTCATCACACATGGTACTCAATGGAAAGGAGTGTGAATGCTATGAATAGAACCCCAATAAATAGAACATCATAAAAGTTTAAAAGGATTATACCACTTAAGATGCTATCATTTTATAACAAAAGCATAAAAGCCAAAAAGGCCATCACGTGGCTGGGCACAGTGGCTCACGCCTGTGATCCCAGCACTTTGGGAGGACGAGGTATGTGAATCAAGAGGTCAGGAGTTCAAGACCAGCCTGGCCAATATGGTGAAACCCTGTCTCTACTAAAAAATACAAAAAAAATTAGCCAGGCTTGGTGGCGGGTGCCTGTAATCCCAGCTACTAGAGAGGCTGAGGCAGAGAACTGCTTAAACCTGGGAGGGGAAGCTTGCCATGAGCCGAGATGGAGCCATTGCACTCCAGCCCAGCAACAGGGCGAGACTCCATCTCAACAACAAAAAAAGGGGGCAGGGAGTGATCCAAGATGGCCAAACAGGAACAGCTCTGGAGTGCAGTTGCCAGCGAGAACGACGCAGAGGTTCAGCGATCGCTGTATTTCCTCATAAAAACGAGTTATTACTGCTCACAGACCAGGAGATTCCCGGGCTGAAAACCACCACGGGTTTCCAGCACGGCTGTTTCAGCTGGTGCAGCAGGTTTCTGCACAAAAACTCACACAAATCTGGGCAGCCATTTCAACTGGCACCTGGAACGCCTGAGATACACAGCTGCCTATTCAACTGAGAAAAAGGGGGCTGAAACAGGAAGCCAAGTGATCTGGCTTGGCAGGTCCCACCCTCACAAAGACCAGCAATCGGAAACGCTCTGGACTGACAGTTTCACAGCAAGCACAGCTAGACCCGGAGGGTACAGTTCTGTTGGGAGAAAGGTGCCTGCCATTACCGAGGCAGTCCACCACTACTGAGGCATTCCGCCATTGCCGAGGCAATCCTCCATTACCAAGGCAGTTCGCCATTACAGAGGCAGACCACAATTACCATGGCAGTTCTAACTATACATCTATAAACAAAACCTCAAGAAAGTTCACACAGCAGCTGGGCGGAGCCAATGGCAGCTCAGCAATGCCTCTGCTGGCAGGCTGTGACTTGGCTACCTCCTTGCTGGGCAGGGCAGCTCTGAAAAAAGGCAGCAGCACATCAGGAATTTATAAATAAAGCCTCACCTTCCCAGGACAGAGAACCTGGGAAAAAAAGGCGGTTATAAGTTCCACTGCAGCAGACTTAAACGCACCCGCCCAGCAGCTCTGAATGGAACAATGGAGCTCAAAGCTCAGCACTTGAGCTCCTGTAAGGGACAGACTGTCTCGTATACGTTTGATAGGTGCACCTGAATGTGACAGAGAAAATGAATCCAAGCTGGAAAACACTTTTCAGGATAATATCCATGAGAACTTCCCCAACGTAGCAAGGCAGGCCAACATTCAAGTCCAGGAAACACAGAGAACACCACAAAGATATTCCTCAAGAAGAGTAACCCCAAGGCACATAATCGTCAGATTCACCAGGGTTGAAATGAAGGAAAAAATGCTAAGGACAGCCAGAGAGAAAGATCGGGTTACCCACAAAGGGAAGCCCATCAGACGCACAGTGGATCTCTCAGCAAAAACCCTACAAGCCAGAACAGAGTTGGGGCCAATATTCAACATCCTTAAATAAAAGAATTTCAACCTGGAATTTCATATCCAGGCAAACTAAACTTCATAAGCAAAGGAGAAATAAAATCCTTTTATAATAAAATTGCTTTTATGAAAAAGCAATTGCTAAGAGATTTCATCACCACCATACCAGCCTAACAAGAGCTCTGAAAGAAGCACGAAACATAGAAAGGAACAACCAGTACCAGTCACTCCAAAAATGTACCAAATGGTAAACAGCATTGACACAATGAAGAAACTGCATCAAATAAGGGGCAAAACAACCAGCAAGCATCAAAATGGCAGGATCATATTCACATATAACAACATTAACCTTAAATGTAAATGGGCTAAATGTCCCAATCAAAAGACACAGACTGGCAAATTGGATAAAAAGTCAAAAACCCATCAGTGTGCTGTATCCAGGAAACCCATCTCACATGCAAGGACACACAGAGGCTCAAAATAAAGGGATGGAGGAAGATTTACCAAGCAAATACAGAACAAAAAAAAAGCAGGAGTTGCAATCGCAGTCTCTGATAAAATAGACTTTAAACCAGCAAATATCAAAAGAGATAAAGAAGGGCATTACATAATGGTAAAAGGATCAATGCAACAAGAAGAGCTAACGATCCTAAATATATACGCACCCAATACAGAAGCGCCCAGATACTTCTTAATGACCTACAAAGAGACTTAGACTCCCACACAGTAATAGTGGGAGGCTTTAAAACTCCACTGTCAATATTAGATCAACGAGACAGAAAATTAACAAGGATATCCAGGACTGGAACTCAGATCTGGACCAAGCAAACCTAATAGACATCTACAGAACTCTCCACCTGAAATCCACAGAATATACATTCTTCTCGGCACCACATCACACCTACTCTAAAACTGACCATATAATTGAAGTAAATCACTCATCAGGAAATGCTAAATAATGTAAACCATAACAAACAGTCTCTCAGACCACAGTGCAATCAAAATAGAACTCAGAATTAATAAACTAACACAAAACCACACAACTTCATGGAAACTGAGCAGTCAGCTGGCTCTTGAATGTTGACTGGATAAACAATAAAATGAAGGCAGAAATAAAGATGTTCTTTGAAACCAACGAGAACGAACACACAACATACCAGAATCTCTGGGACACATTTAAAGCAGTGTCTAGAGGAAAATTTATAGCAATAAAGGCACACATGAGAAACAAGGAAAGATCTAAGATCGACACCCTATCATCGAAATTGAAAGAGCTAGAGGAGCAAGATCAAAAAAACTCAAAAGCTAGCAGAAGACAAGAAATAACTAAGATCAGAGCAGAACTGAAGGAGATAGAGACAGAAAAAAACCCTTCAAAAATATCAATAAATCCAGGAGCTGGTTTTTTGAAAAGATCAATAAAATAGATCGCTAGCCAGATTAATAAAAAAGAGAAAAGAATCACATAGATGCAATAAAAAACGATAAAGGGGATATCACCACCAATTCCACAGAAATACAAACTACCATCAGAGATTACTACAAACAACTGTATGCACACAAACTAGTAAACCTGGAAGAAATGGTGAAATTCCTGGACACTTGCACCCTCCCAAGCCTAAAGCAGGAAGAAGTGGAAACCCTGAATAGACCAATAACAAGGGCTGAAGTTGAGGCAGCAATTAATAGCCTACCAACCAAAGAAAGCTCAAGTCTATATGGGTTCACAGCCGAATTCTACCACACATACAAAGAGGAGCTGGTACCACTCCTTCTGAAACTATTCCAAACAATCCAAAAAGAGGGAATCCTTCCCAAATCATTTTATGATACCAGCATCATCCTGATACCAAAACTCAGCAGAGACTCAACAAAAATAGAAAACTTCAGGCCAATATACATGATGAACATAGATGCAAAAATCTTTAATAAAATACTGGCAAACTGATTGCAATAGCACATCAAAAAGCTTATCCATCACAATCAAGTAGGCTTCATCCCAGGGATGCAAGGCTGGTTAAACATACACAAGTGTATAAATGTAATCCACCACATAAACAGAAACAACAACCACATTATTATCTCAACATATGCAGAGAAGGCCTTCGACAAAATTCAACAGCCCTTTATGCTAAAAACTCTCAATAAACGAGGTATCGATGGAACGTATCTCAAAATAATAAAATCTATTTATTTCAAACCCATAGCCAGTATCATACTGAATGGGTAAAAACCGGAAGCATTCCCTTTGAAATCTGGCACCAGAAAAGGATGCCCTCTCTCACCACTCCTATTCAATATAATATTGGAAGTCTAGCCAGAGCAATCAGGCAAGAAAAAGAAATAAAGGGTATTCAATCAGGAAAGGAGGAAGTCAAACTGTCTCTATTTGCAGATGACATGATTGTATATTTAGAAGACCCCATTGTCTCAGCCCAAAATCTCCTGAAACTGATAAGCAATTTCAGCAAAGTCTCAGGATACAAAATCAATGTGCAGAAATCACAAGCATTCTTATACACCAATAACAGACTTAAAGAGAGCCAAATCAAGAACGAACTGCCATTCACAATTGCTACAAAGAGAATAAAACACCTAGGAATACTAACTAACTAACAAAGATTGTAAAGGATCTCTTAAAGGAGAACTACAAACCACTGATCAAGAAAATAAGAGAGGACATAAACAGATGGAAAAACATTCTGTGCTCATGGTTAGAAAGAATCAATATTGTGAAAAGGCCATGCTGCCCAAAGTGATTTATGGATTCAATGCTATCCCCACCAAGCTACCTATGACCCTCTTCACAGAACTGGAAAAAATCACCTTAAACTTCAGATGGAACAAAAAGAGAGCTCGCATAGCCAAGTCAATTCTAAGCAAAAAGAACAAAGCAGGAGGCATTACGCTACCTGACTTCAAGCTATACTACAAGGCTACAGTAATCAAAATAGCATGGTACTGGTACCAAAACAGAGATATAGACCAGTGGAATAGAACAGAGGCCTCAGAGGCAATGCCACACATCTACATCCATCTGATCTTTGACAAACCTGACAAAAACAAGCAATGGGGAAAGGATTCCCTGTTTAATAAATGGTGTTGGGAAAACTGGCTAGCCATGTGCAGAAAGCAGACACTGGACCCCTTCCTGACAGCTTACACTAAAATTAACTCCAGATGGATTAAAGACTTAAACATAAGACCTAACACCATAAAAACCCTAGAAGAAAACCTAGGCAAAACTATTTAGGACATAGACATAAGCAAGGACTTCATGACTAAAACACCAAAGCATTGGCAACAAAAGCCAAAATAGACAAACAGGATCTAATTAAACTCCAGAGCTTCTGTACAGTAAAAGAAACAATCATTAGAGTGAACCGGCAACCAACAGAATGGGAAAATATTTTTGCAATCTACCCATCTCACAAAGGGCTAATATCCAGAATCTACAAAGAACTAAAACAGATTTACAAGAAAAAAACAACCCCATTCGAAAGTGGGCAAAGGACATGAACAGACACTTTTCAAAAGAAGACATATATGAGGCCAATAAACATATGAAAAAATGCTCATCATCACTGGTCATTAGAGAAATGCAAATCAAAACCACATTGAGATACCATCTCACACCAGTTAGAATGGCGATCGTTAAAAAATCTGGAGACAACAGATGCTGGAGAGGATGGGGAGAAATAGGAACACTTTTACACTGCTGGTGGGAGTATAAATTAGTTTAACCATTGTGGAAGATAGCGTGGCGATTCCTCAAGGACCTAGAAATAGAAATTCCATTTGACCCAGCAATCCCATTACTAAGGATATATCCAAAGGATTATACATTGTTCTATTATAAAGACACATGCACATATATGTTCATTGCAGTACTTTTTACAATAGCAAAGACTTGGAACCAACCCAAATGCCCATCGATGATAGACTGGACAAGGAAAATGTGGCACATATGCACCATGGAATACTATGCAGCCATAAAAAACAATGAGTTTGTGTCCTTTGTAGGTACATGGATAAATCTGGAAACCATAATTCTCAGCAAACTGACACAAGAACAGAAAATCAAACAGCGCACATCCTGACTCATAGACAGGTGTTGAGCAATAAGAACACATGGACACAGGGAGGGGAGCATCACACGCTGGGGTCTGTTGGGGTGGAATAGAGGAGGGACAGTGGGGGTAGGAAAGTTGGGGAGGGATAACATGGGGAGAAATGCCAGATATAGGTGACGAGGGGATGGAGGCAGCAAACCACATTGCCATCTATGTACGTATGCAACAATCCTGCATGTTCTGCACATGTACCCCAGAACCTAAAGTGCAATATTTTATATATATATATATATATATATATATATTTATTTTTTTAAGCCATCAAGCCCGAAACAATAAATTCTTGCTGAAGAAAACTGTGTCCAGAGGCTGTCATGATTTCACAAACTTTGTGACACAGCCCATCAAGAAAATCATGTAATAAACTGTGGATACGGCAAAAAGGAAATAAAAAAAGGTGAAGGGTAAAGATTTCCAAGGAGAAATTCACAAGCTCATAGACGCCAGACCATGAATTAATAGAAGATGACTCGATGGAGATGACTGTTTCCAAACCAGTGCCAGACACTGAGGCAGAAAACATAGAAGAAACAGTGACAGAAAACAAAGTGACATAACACAACCTGGAAAAAGGGTTATTCAAGACTGCTTTTGACTTCTTTTAAAACATAGACCCAACTATGCTAAGGGCACTGAAACTAAAACAAATAATGGAAAGATTGGCACCACAGAGAAACTTTTGTTTTTTTCAATTGACATGGAGTCTCACTCTGTCGCCCAGGCCGGAGTGCAGTGGCGTGATCTTAGCTCACTGCAACTTCTGTCTCCCAGGTTCAAGCAATTCTTGTGCCTCAGCCTCTTGAGTAGTCGGGATTAGAGGCGCCCACCATCAAGCATGGCTAATTTTTTGTATTTTTAGCAGAGATGGGTTTTTGCTATGTTAGCTAGGCTGTTCTCGAACTCCTGACCTCAGGTGATCCGTGTCCCTCAACCTCCCAAAGTGCTGGGATTACAGGCGTGAGCTACCACACCCCGCCAGAAACACTTTTTTTTTTTTTTAAAGAGATGGGGTCTTGCTATGTTGCCTAGGCTTGAGGGCACTGCCTATTCAAAGGCACGGTCACAGCAAAGTACAGCCCTGAATTCCTGAGCTCAAGTGATCTACTCGAGGAGCTGGGATTATAGGTGTGCCACTGCACCAGGCTCTAGAAACATTTTTAGAGAAATGAATAAGCAAAAATGTCAGGCAGAAATTATGATGTATTTCTGCAAAGTTACACCATGTGTGCCTGCTTCCCCTTCCACCTCTGCCACCTCTAAGATAGCAAGACCAATCCCTCCTCTCCCTCCTCCTCAACCTATCCCACATGAAGACAATGAGGATGAAGACCTTTATGATGATCCACTTCTACTTAGTGATAGTAAATATATTTTCTGTGCCTTATGATGTTCTTGAGAACATTTTCTTTTCTCTATATCACTTTATTATAAGAATACAGTATATAGTACATTTAACATGTAAAATACATGTTTAATTAACTGTTTATGTTACTGGTAAGGCTTTCAGTCAGCAGCAATCTATTATATTAGTAGTTAAGTTTTTAGGGAGACAAAAGTTATGTGGATTTTCAAGTGCATGCTAGGGAGGAGGAATGGTACTCCTTACTGCCATGTTTTTTAAGGGTCACCTGTTTACAAAGTTTTAGCTCTTAATCAGGTGGCTTATTTCACATTTCGCATAACAGGCGGCTGTATTATACGTCTATAGTGAAATCCAAATTATCACCACATTTTTGATCTATGAGCATATATAGTATGGTAGCTAGAAGAAAATCATTAGTCTCCCTTTAGAAAGCTAAACTTGCACCGCAATTAAGTAAAAACAAATCCTTAACTTCAACAAAAATATATGTTCTTTTGAAACATCTCCTTTGAAACATAATGCTCTCTGACAGAAGGCCATCTTTCTGTATAACAAAGTCACACGAAAAAGTCATCACTGAAAAGATGTGTCACTGGAAAAATGAATAAAAGATTGGGAGGAGGGAAGAGTCATATTTCTTACTCTAGTGTCTTTATTCATTAATCTAATAAGTATATATTGAGTATCTATGATGTGCCAAGTGCTGTTCTAAATACTTGTAGACAGCAATGAGTAAGACAAAGTCTCTACCATCAAAGTGTTTACACTCTATAGAGAATAAATAAACAAAAAAAATTTAGATATAAAGTCAATGATAATTGGTATGAAGAAAGATAAAGAGATAAAGTGGGAGAGGTTGCTACTTAGAATAATCAGGCAACTTCCTTGGCGAGGTGGTATTTGAGTGGAGGTCTGAGTAAAATGAAGAAGCAGGCTTTGTGACAGAGCACTGCCAGCAGAGGGAAGAGCAAAGGGCCTGAGATGGAAATGCACTTTTCATGTGTGAAGAACAGCAGAGGCTCTATGCTATGTGGCTAGGGCAGAGTGAGTGAAAGAACAGTGAGAAATGAGATAAGAGCAATAGCCTTGAATTGTTTTTAAAAAATAAACACAAATTTATTTGTGAATACATTTTGAATTGTATTCTGAAAGCAAATGGCACTAAGAAAATATTCACAAGACATATTTCAGAGTAACATTTACCAGCAGTTATATTCAAAATCATTAAGAGACATTGACAACCACTGCGTAATAATGCTCTCAAGAGGAACTCTGGTTTTATGAACAGTGGGCATTGATTCTTGATTTAGATTTTTCCCAATGTTTGTGTTACAAGCCTTTCAAATCACATATGTAATCATCGAAGTTGCCAATACCTCTTGTATGACAGGTTCACAGCTACTTTGTTTTCATTCACATAATCATCAATTACAAAAAGATTCTTAAAAATTAATTTATATCTGTTTTTCTTCTTCCAGTCTTTTAGTGAAATGTTGTCTACTTTAAAAATATATATATATTCATTTATTTAAAGAAGTTTCTCATGTTACAGTATGAAAATTCTCCAAATTCACCTTTTAAGTTTACATTTCATGTATTATTTTGGTTTTAAAATGAATATACTTTTTTAAAAAGACAGAATAAAACCTTCTATTTTATGTAAAAGAATTTTAATCACTGGGGAAAATGCTTTTCCTTCTTCATCTATAAACTTTAAAGTAGAAGAAATGGCAAGAGTTTGTTTGGTAAAAACATCTTTATAGTAAAAAACCCATTTCATTCAATCTGGAGAATGTCAACATAGGAGATACTGACCTCAGGAGACAGCACAGAATAAGCCTGTGGTGGTTTTTCCAATGAGACTGGTAAGCAAAACTGGCCAGTCTTCAACCGTCCATTCTGAAGCATTGGTATCCACTTTTAAATGAAAATAAACAATTTTATTTTAAATATGTTTGCCATAAAAATAATTACTTAGAAGGTATGTTTTAAGAACTGGGTACAAGCAAAATTTGTCTCGTATCATCAAACATTAAGGGATTTAATTATATAAGTAATAATAGTAGGCCTTCATAATTCCTCTAAAAAGAAGCTTCCCTAATGTATCTTTTTTTTTTTTTTTTGAGACGATGTCTCCCTGTCACCCAGGCTGGCATGCAATGGTGCAATCTTGGCTCACTGCAACCTCCACCTCCTGGGTTCAAGCGATTCTCCTGCCTCAGCATCCCGAGCAGCTGGGATTACAGGAGAGTGCCACCACGCCTGGCTATTTTTTGTATCTTCAGTAGAGACAGGGTTTCACCGCGTTGGCCAGGCTGGTCCTGAACTCCTGACCTCGTGATCCACCCACCTCAGCTTCCCAAAGTGCTGGGATAACAGGCATGAGCCACCACATCCAGCCATGAAATTTTACTAAGAAGGATATCCCCAAAACATGATTATTACTAACCATGCAATATTAAAATCTAGATGCGAAAAGTCAGTCTTAGGAAATAGCCATAAAGTAAATCAATTTTAAAACTGAGATGATCATTTCAATGTAAACAGTGAAAGAAATAATTGATTAGGCCGGAATGCTGGAAACAAAAAGTATGATAATAAATTTATTTTCTTACAGTTACAGAAAAACTCATGTCACAAACTGCAAGACACAAAAATAATCAAATGTTGGTTTTTTTCTTTTGGCTGAAAGCAAAATTTTTCTGACAGAATTTTATGATACCATACTACAATGTCCTTCATCTTAGGTTTATCTTTGCAATTCAATCATAATAATTTTCTTTTTTTTGAGACAGGGTCTCACTCTGTCACTCAGGCCAGAGTGCAGTGGCACGATCTTGGCTGACTGCAACCTCTGCCTCCCAGGCTCAAGCAATCCTCCCATCTCAGCCTCCCTAGCAGCTGGGATCACAGGTGCACACCACCACGACTGGCTAATTTTTGTATTTCTGGTAGAGATGGGGTTTCACCATGTTGTCCAGGCTGGCAATCATAATTTTGAAAAATACTCAAGGCTTTTCTTTTCCAACAGTCTCTTTTATTCATTTTATATTAAAATCATTCTCTTCTGAAAAGCCCGTGGATCTATTATATTTATGTTATACTATTGGGTATGCACCCAATAATCAGGACCAACACCCAAGTGTTTATACATGCTAGTTAATAAATCAATTAATTACATTAGCTAATTATATTAATGTGAATTTTCCTTGTTATAATGGCTTTTCCTAATCAAAGCAGCTTTATAACTGTGGAGAACCTGACAAAGAATATTCAAATAACAAGAAACAGGGCAGGTATCATGGCTCATGCCTGTAATCCTAGCACTTTGGTAGGCCAAGGTGGGCAGATCACTTGAGGACAAGAGTTTGAAACTAGCCTGGCAAATATGGTGAAACCCGTCTCTACTAAAAATACAAAAAAATTACTTGAGCATGGTGGAAGGCACCTGTAACCCCAGCTTTTCAGGAGGCTAAGGGAGGAGAATTGCTTGAACCCAGGAGGCGGAGGTTGCAGTGAGCCAAGATTGCACCACTGTACTCCAGCCGGGGCGACAAAGACTCTGTCTCAAAAAAAAAAAAAAAAAAAAAAAACAAAAATAACAAGAAATATCAACTGTATCTTAAATATCACCATTATTTTAGCTCTTTGAGCTAAACATTTAATCAAAACGACTTACTGTATATCCAACTGGTGTTTCAAGAGGAGTATTTTGTTTTTGTTGACAACTAACATGATAAAAAGTAAAAAGCAAGTGATGATGATCAGTTAAAGTAGCAGGAAGCTTAACCTTGATTTCTTCATGAAAATCAGGAGACCTTCATACAAAAAAAGAAAAAAAAAAATCAACAGTCAGTAATTTGTCCAAAATAATATATTTGTATATTTGAATAATTTAAAAATTAAGTTTAAGATTCATGTTTAATTTTTCCTCTAGTCCAAAATATTTTTCTTTATCCCCAATCTCTAAATAACTAAATCCTACTTCCATGCAAGGGAGCTGCTACTGTTTCTGAAACTTCTCATCCCATTTTTCTTAATGGGTTGAATAATCCTACTATTTAAAAGTTCATAAATGATCACCTTGATCCTGAGATCTCCATTGGATCTTCTTATCCCATTTTTCTTCTCATCCCTTGATCCTGAGATCTCCACTAGATCTTCTCATCCCATTTTTCTTAATGGGCTGAGTAATCCTACTATTTAAAAGTTCATAAATAACCACCTTGATCCTGAGATCTCCATTAGGTTGGAAGCTCTATAAAAGAGACTAAGGTAGGGAGTTCTGTATTCATGAGCCAATTCTGATAAACATTATACAAAACATTTTTCTTTCATAGGAGTATGCTTTCATATTAAAACCAATTTATATCATCCTTTTGTAAAAAAAAAAAAAAAAAAGTAGGGAAAAAAGGCATCTTTAGACAACTTAATATGAAAATATCACTTTGAAAGCCAGGTGTAGTAGCTCACACCTGTACTCTCAGCACTTTGGGAGGCTGTGGCATCAGGATCACTTGGAGCCAGGAGTTTGAGACCAGTCTGCACAACATAGCCAGACTCATCTCTACAAAAAATTTAAAAAAAAAAAAAAAAAAAAAAAAAAGTCCTAGCTACTTGGGAGGCTGAGATGAGAGGATCACTTGAGCCCAGGAGTTCAAGGCTGCAGTGAGCTATGATCCTGCCACTGCACTCCAGACAGAGTGAGACCCTGTGTCTTAAAAAAAAAAAAAAAAAAAAAAAAAAATCAAGTTTTGTTCTAGAGACTGTCTTCTAACAACTATTTCATTGTTAAAGAAATAAAAAAAGTTACCAAAATACGAACTAGAATTGACTGCTAAAACAAACAAAAATAAAATAAAATCAGGAAATGCCCACGTACTACATTTGTCTCAGAGTTTAGAAGCGCTTCCAGACTTCTAAGAATACAATAAATATCTTTTTTGATCAAACCAATGACAAACTTTCTTCTCAGTATTCACTGAGAATAATCCCAAGAGGTTACTTTTTATAGAAAAGCATGGCTGCTATTCATAACAAAAAGGAATAAAACCTTAGCATCCCAACCTTCCATATTGAGATAGTATCTCTCAGAATTATATTAGACAAAAATGCAACCAAACCATATTGCTCCAACTATCTTTAACCACCAATCAGGTTTTTTTCCTTAGATGTTAATAGGTCAATTATCTTTCCATCTCAAATAAGCCTCAAAAGCATTAAAAGATATAGATTGAACACAGGAATATTAAGTAGAACAAGGCTTTTGATAATATCAACAAGAAAGATAGCTAAGGCTAGCCATCTGAGCACTTGATGACTTTGGTGGGAAAAAAAAGGACACTAGGCATCTTATTACTAATCCCACCAACTACCAGTGAATTATGAGAAAGTGAGTTTACCAACAATGTCAGATGACATAATAATTTTGATCCCACTAATGCTGAAAACAACAAAAATAAAGACCAGCAATAAAATGGGATTATTTTTAGAAATTACTATCTTCTTTATCAATACATTTCCTGGTATTCAGTGCTTTAATTCACTTCTGTCCTAAAAATCACATAATGTGAAGACTTTTGTTGAAAATTAAGTATCTAAGAGAGTTATTCATTCAATAAGCAGATTTAATTGCCCACCTTTGGCTAAACATTGTGTTACTTTTGTGGTGGTTTTAAAGATGAACATTAAAAAACAATTACTCTCAAAAAGTATGCAACTTAGTAGGAATATAAATAAGACATATATATATCAATAGCTATGCTATAAAACAGGGGTTGGCAAACCATGGCCTATAGGCTAAAAATAATTCACTGCCTGGTTTTGTACAGCCTACAAACTAAGAATGGCTTTTACATTTTTAAATGATTGGGGGCAAAAAGGAATAATAATATTTCACAACATGTGAAAATTATATGAAAGTCAAATTTCAATGTCTATAAATAAAGCTTCACTGGAACACAGCTATACCTATTTACTTGTAACGTTACTGTCTATGGTTGTTTTTACACTACAATGGCACAGTTGAATGGCTGCAAGAGAGACCATATAACCACAGGCCTAAAATATATACCATCCAGTCCTTTGTAGAAAATGTTTGCCAACCCCTGGCATATAGCATATAGGGTTATATGCTTCAAGAACAGAATTTAACAGATTACTTCAAGTTTGAGATCAGGGAATTGTAACTTAGAAGGTAATATTTGATATGGACCTTGAAGAATGAGTAGGAGTTCAATAAATAAGGGAATTTGGTATTATAATAGAAAAAAAAATCCAAGAATGGCTCAGAAATAGGACAGCAAAGGATATACTTAGTAATAAAGTCAAAGGAAATCAGCAAGACTTAACAGAATAGAGGAGGGAAGGGGAGGGGAGGGGAGGGGGGGGGAGGGGGGGGGAGGGGGAGAAAACAAAGATGTCTTAAATGTTGAGCCAGAGTAACTGGAAAAATGGTGGTACTATTAATAAAAATGGAGAGTAAGAAAGACATAGGGTCAGGACAAGAGTCAGTGATAGATACATGAACACAGACAAGACAGCAGGGTATCCAAATGAATATGTCCAATAGGCCACTAAAAATAAGTATCTGTATTTCAGAAGCAAGGTATGACTAAAAATAGAGTTGGAAACAATCCACATAGACATTACAGTAGCAGCATTTTCATTAAATGTAACTCTGAGAGATACATATAGAATCATTTAAGAAAAGAATATATTAAGAATGAGGGTGAAGGGCAAAACTTTAGTGTTTTGTGTGGAATACCTTACACTTATGGGAAAAAGAATAACTACTATAGAAAATAAGAAGTGTTCAAAGACATAGAAGGAAGCCCAAGACAAGGCCACAATATAAAGATAGGAAAGAAGAAAGTTTTAAGAAGGGTAAGGAAAATACATACTATACAATAGCAGTGAGAAAGGACTGTTGTATTTTTAAACATGGAAACTGACGCTTATTTTTGAGAATAAGAGACAGAGCCAATGAAGCAGGAGACTGCAAAAAACGGGATAACTGATTGACTTATATTCTGGGAGAGGTTAAAAGGATCATTTGAAAGCAGAGGTGAAAAGATTCACATTGAACAGGGAGTAGCCCATTACTCCCCTTGAAACAGAAGGAAAGGCAGATAAGTATAGAGATAATTTGAGATGAAGCATAGAGAAGTTGATGGGTCTCAAACTGGATGGTCTTAATAAATAGGAATGCTGAGAGTAAAGCACACACAAAAAAAGTAGGAGCTAGAAGAAACTCCTATAGCTACTGCTAAATGAGGGCAAAGTGTTAAAAAAAAAAAAAAGTAAGATTACAAAAGAGCTATGGGGCCAAAAAAGATAAAATGAATTACTGTGGCCCTATCATATGATACAATAACATCAATTTGTGATAGTCTTGATTAGTACAATTTTGTGATTTTTCTCCAACAGTATTCAATCATCCCCCCAAAAGAAAGCAGAAATTAAAGGTTATCCAAAGTTAGCAATTTCCCAAGGAAGAAAAATGACAAGTCACTAAATCAAAGAATTAGCAGATACTGATAACATTACCAATTTAAGTGACTAATGTGTTCGAGTTTAGTAGAGGCTTAAGTTACTACAAACTGTCAGGTGGAAATAACTGGGAAAGACCAAAGGACCGGTGGCCACAATGATAATCAATAACAATATAATAAAAATGAAAGGATCAAAGAATTCAATAGAAAAGATGTTTGGTGTACAAAGTCATATTCGAGATGTCAACAGAGAATGGCTGTGCATCCACAGGTTGAAAATTATAACTGATGTCAGCCTTGAATTTGGCACATTTAGTGCAGTAAAGCATTTCGTAAACACACTAGTGTGAGTGCTAACAATGCCACTGAGAAGTGAGTAACTTTGAAAGAAATATTTGAATTCAGTACCTGTTATGATATACTACGGCTGTATAGGCTTCCTTTGAAAATTCTGAACAGCTAGATTTACCAAAGATTACCTGAAACAAATAACAGCACGTTGAAACTTTGTTGTAGTAAATGCTGGATGATTCATATCTATGTAAGAATTTTTCTAATTTAATAACTATTTGAGAAAAATGGGCAAAATCAGCCCAATGAAGAACAATGTGCCTACTGACGTTCATCAAAAAGTTCAATTGCTTAAATGTAAGTTTCTGTTCTACAACAGACCCATCTGACAAACATTTTAAAAGTTTCTATCAATTATATTTATACCTACTGGGAAATTTGATACATTTCTTTCCTTTTTCTTAAAGAAGGTGAAGAATTCAATTTTAAATTAGATGTAGCATATTATTTGGAATTTATATAAGAAATATAAATGGTGGCATAAATATACTATACAAATTATTGGCTTCAACACTAAAACAGCAGAGTCATTCTGAAAGTCAAATATAAATTATAAATGGTATCAGAAATCCTATTTTAGGTCAAGCTATGTACCCTTTGCTTCTAATATTTCCTGCAAGCTACACTACAATGGAGGAAAGCTTCAATCTTATATTTTTACATATATATATATATATATATATATATTTTTTTTTTTTTTAATCCACTACATTAAAAAGAATACAACGCCACTTTTGGAATAAGTTTATAGGTAAAGTAATTCAGCCTTGTGTATCTGTCTCTTGAATTCTGAAGTAGTAACAGGAGTACTGTGGACAATTAGAACAGCTGATTGGATAAATGGCTCAATGTCAAGATTATAGATATAATTCCTATGTGTGACAGACAGACTTGCAGCATTATCTAGCCAGAGATTAAACTCTTAAGTCTGTATAGCCATCTTTAAATATGCGTGAATAGCTATGTGAACATGTCAGCACACTTCCATCAACACAACTGGTAAAACAACTCAAAGTTTATTATTTATATAAAGAGATTAACTTGCATCTTCCTTAATTAGAAGGGCATATTAGCAGGATTCTCTGTTTCTTTTTGCAACATTTCAAGCAGGCTCTTTTATTTTAAAGGTATATACAAGTGTAATAGTTATGACTTTCCTAAGATATGTATTATTTCATCAATTTGCAAACACTTTAGTATGCTTTCATAAATTGTTCCTGTGCCAGAATTATGAAGTTTAAAATTATGTCAATATTACATGATCAAAAAATTATCTTAGGACCCATTTAAACAGTCCTTATTTTTTTTAAAAAAATAAGCAAACACAGTATGTCTATGTTTACATACGCTTTCAAATCAGCCACTTCACACATAAAAATATTTTCATATGATTAATAAAATACAAGTAAAAGAAATGCAGTACCTTTTTCCCCTCTGAGTAGCTATCACTTTTCACAAAATAACTTGTTTATTTTCATATTATGAATGACATAAAGCAGACAGTGCTCCTTTTTTGACCATTTGACATGTATTTTTAATCATTCAGCAATATGGATTGAGCATCAATTATTTATCCAAAAGTGTGATAGGAGTCAAGATATAGATACGAGTAAGAGATCATCCCTGCCCTCAAGGAGCTCACAATCTAATGGGTGAGATAAAGAAATAAATATAGAATCATAAAGTGATAAAGTCCTATGAAAGAAGTGAGAAGATGCTATGGTAGCACCAAAGAGGGAGTGGTCTAACAGCCAATATAAGATGGGTGCAGCTGGGGTTCGGTAGAGGAGGCCATATATATATGATAAGATAAGGAAGAGTTTGTTAAGTCAACAATAAAAACATTACTTTACGTATACTACATTTGTCATATGCTCAAATTCATATGGCAACTCACGCATAGGCGGACAAAGCATCTATTTCCAAGATCTAGTATCTTTTCATCAACTATCACAGTATGTTCATCTCTTCAGCAGAAATGAACTAGTATAAAGCATGACATGTGAATTTCAAACCTCAAAAATAAATTCTACAATTATTTACAAATATTTACCGGTATGTATTATATGCAATAATCTGGAAAAAAAATGCCATAGGAGAATACAAAGATGAATAATTTGTGCTCACTGTTGTCAAGGAGATCTACAAATGTTGATGTAACTGAGGCAATAGGGTAGAAGAAAATGTATCTTTCCTAGTATATGGAAAACCAGAAGAACTTCATTAAAAGATGGACATGGAAGGATAAAATAAGATTATTAACAATGCACCTGTTCTTAGCTCATTTTCATCCCACTAGGGTTCTCAGCAGTTCAGCATCGATAGCAATAGCATGTTTCTATTCCATATATTACAAACTTTAGTTGACACAAAAATTCACTCTCATGAAACTTGGATTTATTGGTGTCCCACAAATCCTGAATGACAATTTGGACAGTCAAGAATCTCTAGTCTGGTCTCAACCTACTACTTCTGATTTTTCTTCCAGTGCTCTGGTTCACTGGCAACTCACCACTGTCATCACTGTTCATGGGCATTCCCCAGCTTGAAATTCTTTCCTTCCCCCACTCTACAAACACATTGCTATTAACATTTTAATGATCTTTGGTCACCACAAAAGTGTCTCTTCCATGAGATGCTTGTTATCTCGGTAAGGCATTCTCTCCCACCTCTGATTAACCACCTATTCCTTTGAATCCCTATATCGATCGTCTAAAAATTAGCACATAGCTTGGTTCTCAATATTGTCTGCAAAATGTAATCCCTGGTGAGACTTTAAAATACTGATACCTGGTCCAATCCCCAGAAATTACGATTTAATTTAAATGAGATTCAGCTTGAGCACTGGGTTTGAAAAGCTCCCCAGATGAATCTAATGTGCAGCCAAGATTGAGAACTAATACCAGAGTTTATCAACCAAGATGGGAAAAGTCATACATATTAAAATCACCTGTGGAGCATTTTCAACTAACACAGCCTCACATACCACACATCATTTTCCACCTCCCTTAACTGGCCTTACATTCTAAAGGGAGTTGAGGAGAATAAGAATCATAGATGTCAAAAGTACAGAAAATATATCTCTACTTTGATAGAGTTCTCTAGGTGATACTGATCTGACCCTTTTTTGAAAACTACTATTTTAGATTTATATGTATTCATATTATATCCTCTGGATTACAAGTCTTATTCATCTCTGTATTTCTAGGAGTGCCTAACATATACCAAGTCTTCTATAAATAAGTAAGTCTTTAAGTAATGTCATTACTATCTATAACGGAAAGTAATGCAGCTAGAAATTTGGCTTAAAAGATCACATTAATTTCCAGGTTGGAGCTGTCAACCAAGTGCTATCAAAAAAAAAGAAAAAAAGAAGTCTACTTGAACTGTATACAAAAAATTGGAAAAGTAAAGAATATTTCTTACCGGCATGGCATTGCTTGGATCCTCTCCATACATAAACTGGACTTTCACTGTTATATTTCTAGCAGAACCTTGACGATTGGCAAAATTAAGACTCTGAGGGTATATGTAGAGAAGATTTCTGTGAAACCAACAGTATAGATGATAATAAATATATATCTAAAAAACACTATGTATCACTCACAAAATACCACAAGATAAATGAGCAAATATTGATTTACTGATATTGGCCAGCCATTATGCTAAGTATTTTAATATGTGATGTTTTATTTGATGCTGAGAGCAATCGTTCAAATACACAGCAATCAAATATGTCCCGATTTTGCAGATAAACTGAGATCCAGTAAAGTTAACTGATTTTCTCATACAATAAAGTAAGAGACAAAGCTGAAATCAGAGTGCCGGTCAGTCTGACTTCAAAACTCATTATCTTCACTCTACAAGAGACTTCTGGAATAAATGAATATGGACTGAAACATTATTAAGTTAAAGAAATAGTTCAAATATTTTTCTAATATTTCTAAATAGTTCCTCCAAGCACATATAAATAGGATGGCATTTATAAATGTGGCTGCTGTATAAATGTGATTAAGAATTTTAAGGAGTATAATATTCCACATCATTTTTTAAAGACATGTTACAATATGGTGGGCATAATAGAGTTAGTTAGTTCCTACAAGATAATAAAATTTTAATTTGGATTTATTTGAATTCTTGTCCAGTTTATGATCTTTATCATAGACAAACTTCAATAGCCCTTGCTGACAACACACAGAAGAGAAATAATTCAAGAAAAGACACCAAAGAGCTAAAAAAAAAAAAAAACAAAAATCAGAGTTACTTTACATAAAGACTAGTGCTTAGAGCCCATGAACAAGACACTGAATATAACGGAACCTTGTTAATCAACTGCTGGGGCAATGAAAACAGATCTAAATTTTCTGAAGAGTAGTAGTGCAATATAGAAATTTTAAATAAACACACACTTTGACCCAACAAACACACCTCTAATCTGAGGAGAAAACTGCACACATGTACAAATGACTATGTTCAAAGTAATTTACTACAAAATTTTTGATAAAAGGATGATTACATAATATTATAAAGAAAAACAATGTTCATTAGTACTGAGTTGGTTAATGAAGATACAGTAATTAAGAAGGAATATAATAGTGTCCCCAGAATAACAATGTACAGCCATATTTATTGATGTAGAAAGAGATACCTAGCATGTTGAATGGGATACAGGATGAGGGAGAAGCAGGTTCTAGAGCAGGATATACAGTGGCATTACCTTATTTGTGGAAAACTGTGTGGGGGTGTGGGAAAAGGCAGAGAGAGAGAATGGATAAAATTATGTTTCTAAAAAATAATAGTGATGGCTTGAGTGTGTTTTAGTTAATAGTAATGGTTTTCATTTTTTATACATTTTTATTTAAAATTTTAAAGTAATATATTATCTTTATAATTAGAAAAAGCAATAAAGTAATTCCCATGCTAGAGGACGGGAATGTCTTTGACAATAAGCATACCAACTAGAAGTACTAAAAAAAAAAATGGAGAAGAATCAGTTGCGTTCAAAATAGCCAAAAAGTATAAAAGGCAAATATGGAACTGTTATGACTGGTCAGTTTCTAGTCTGACTATGACTGACCAACCACTGAAATCATCAAGTAAAATTTATAAAGAAAACATTTACTGATGGCTCCAACACATGTCAGGCATTGTGTTGGGCACTAGAAAAGGAAAAAGAGAGATTTAAGAAGTCACATCCTGGTCTTGAGGAACACAGTATATAATGGGATAAAAATGCGTAAACACAGATCACTTCAAAATAACAGTGTTATAAGACAGGCATGCAAAAGCTATAGGAGGAAAAACTAGGAACCTAGTTGTCTGTGGTGAAGTCCTTTCATTTATAAGATCCCCCATCTTTTCTATCCTTATGATTTATTTGTTGAAGAAAGTGAATTATTTCTGTGTAGATTTTCCAGAGCCTAGATTTTACTGACTGCACTCCTATAGTGTCACTTGAGATGATCTGTGTTTTTTGTAAATTGAGAGTTGAATCTACAGCCTTAGTCATATTTAGGTTAGAATTTTTTTTTCAGGAAGATCACTTTATAAAGGATACTGTGTTCTTTTTTCAGGAAATGTTTGGTTGCTTCCTTTTGTGCAATTAGTAGACAATGATGATCAATGCCTAAATCCATTATTTTTCATTTTAAAAATTTATTATTTTTTTTAAGAGACAGGGTCTCACTCTGTTGCTCAGGCTGAAGTGTAGTAGCATAATCATAGCTCACTGCAGCCTTGAACTCCTGGCCTAAAGTGATTCTTCCGCCTCAGCCTCAGACCCTCCTGGTCTTAAACTCCTGGGCTCAAGTGATTCTCCCATCTTGGCCTCCCAAACTGCTGGGATTAGAGGCACAAGCCACAGTGCCCAGCCCACCTAAATCCATTAATTCATTGAGGTTGCCAAATAGTAATATTCTATCATTTCTTTTTAATTTAGCAACTGATGTACCTTTATGAAGAGTGCTAACCCTCATCTACCATTTGCTTTGCCAGTGAACCATTATATGAGAGGCAGGAATAAATGCTTGATTCTTTTCCATTATCTGCCAGTTTGCAAAATAATAAATTGGTGCACTACAATCCTACAAAAGGGATCAATTGCATCTTTTTTTTTAAAGTATCGTTTATAAGCTCATGGATGAAACATATTTGATGAGTCTCAGTATATTATAGTTATTACTCTTATGGATGATTAAATTGTCCCATCTTTGGCAAAAAAAAAAAAAATTCAAGCTGGCTTTTGATTCAATCATAGTAGTCTGTGACAATTTTCTATTATGACAAGATGTTCCCCTATCACACCACTTTGTTACTTCATTCAGAGCTCTTATACAATCTATAATTATCTTGTTCATTTATGTATTACTTCTCATTTTTTATATCTCCTCTAATATAGCCAAAACACATGAGGGCAGGGACCTTGGTCTATCTTTGTAACTGCTCTATTACCAGTGTCTTAAATAGTGCCTCGTATTTACTGAATAAATGAATGAATGAATAGTACAGACTGCATTTAAAAATGTAATTACTTAACACTGCTAGGAGTTTAGGTTCTAGGTTAAATGGAAATTGACTGAACACTATCTATAAACTATGTTTGATTTCCAATATAAGCAATATAATTTTAAACTCATCTCTGAAGGTGAAAGGCATGCAGTTTTGAATTTTGAATCCAAATTGTTTTTCATTTGACTACTAACTCCATTAATAAATTCCCAAAAAAGTCTAGTAAGTCTTTACTTTGCATTTAAAATTCTCCTTCAAAGAAATTTCAAATTAACAACAAGGTAAATTAATGAAAGATGTTGAGGTAGTTGACTAGTTATCTGGTGAGAAAAAGATGAATTCGTACTTCAATCTCTCATCAAAATAAATCATAGATTAATCAAAGGCTAAAATAATAAAAATAAAATCATAAAAATACTAGAAGAGCTTTAAAGAGACCAGATTTTACAAGTGAGAAAGGCATTTATTAGCATAAGCCAGAACGTTTATAAGATATACATTTTAAAACATCTATTAATACACAGCAAGTGATGCCATAAACACAGGTGGAAGAAAATGACAAACTGAAAAAAAACTATTGTTTGTTACGTATATGACAAAGAATTCGTATTCACAATATGTAAATAATTCCTAAAATTAGAAAGAGACAAACTTAAAAGGGGGGAACAAAGAGGGGAGCAAATCATATATATACCCAGATAATTCACAAAGAGGTCAACAGAGGTGGCCCACAAAACAAACTAGATATATACTTGTCTATTAGATTTATCAACATTTTTTGCCTTTTTCATTCAAAGCATTCATAAAAGGATATAGGAAAAGAGGAGCTCGAATCTCCTGGCAGGGATGTAAACTGGTACAACCCTTTTGAAAGACAGTCTGACAAAAGCAATCATAAGTTAAAAGTCAACATCTATTAATGTATATGAAAATATTTATATACATATATAAAAGCATTTGCTACACATACTGTTTATAATTAGAAAATTGTTAACAAATGATTAAAAGGGGGCTGATTAAATTAAGGTTCATCTATATAAGAGAGGATTACACAGCTATTAAAAAGCATGTGGTAACTTGCAGCTATTAAAAAGGATGTGGTAACTCTACAGACATTCAGAGGAAAATAAATTTTAAAATACTAAGATATTGAATGATATATAGCTATTATATATAACAGGATCCCATTTGTGTTATAAAAAATTATGTTTAGCTAGTCAAAGAGTCTGGTATGATAGATCCAAAAAGTTAACAGAGTCAAGATTTTTATTTTTTTTTTATTTTTATTTTTTTTTTATTTTTATTTTTTTTTGGAGACGAATTTCACTCATGTTACCCAGGCTGGAGTGCAATGGCGCGATCTCGGCTCACCGCAACCTCCGCCTCCTGGGTTCAGGCAATTCTCCTGCCTCAGCCTCCTGAGTAGCTGGGATGACAGGCACGCGCCACCATGCCCAGCTAATTTTTTGTATTTTTAGTAGAGACGGGGTTTCACCATGTTGACCAGGATGGTCTCGATCTCTTGACCTCGTGATCCACCCGCCTCGGCCTCCCAAAGTGCTGGGATTACAGGCTTGAGCCACCGCGCCCGGGAAGATTTTTATTTTTTAAGGTTTCTGAAATACCTGAGTTTTCACAACAAGTACTTTCAGCATTAAAAATCTTTACATGTCCAAAGATATGGTTGTTCAATTAAAAAATATACATGTATAAAATAACATATTAATAGTGAACACACAAAACAGTAAGATAGATAAAATGATTCCTTCAAAGCTCACTTAACTTCTGGATCTACAACGTCCAATAAGATGGTCTAATGAGACTAGTGAGCACATGATAGGTGAGTGGTTCTAACTTAGATATGTTATCACTATAAAACATACAATAAATTTTGAATAGTATGAAAATATTTAAAATATCTAATAGTTTCATCTTGGATCACATATTAAAATGGCAATTTTATTTCATTCCAAGTAATAAAATGGTAATTTTTATATTAAATAAAACTTACTCTGAAAATTAATTACACCTGTTTCTTTTCAGTTTTTTTAATGTGGCTACTAAAATTTTTAAAGTACCTCTATAGTTCACACTATATTTCCATTGGGCAGTAACTGTTCTGGACAAAGAAAGGAGAGAGAGAAGTGAATATATTATTCTGGTATTATTTTTTCTGTAATGTAAACATTTCTATTTATAAAGGTTTTTCTCAATAGTTACTTTCAGGATCTTCGTATCCAACATTAATTCAAAAACAAATTATCATAGCTAAAGAGGAAGAAATTAAAGAGACACTATGTTAAAAAAAAAAGTGCCAAAATACCTTGTGTTTTATTTTAAAGTCATATCTCCAGAAGATTACACAACCTGATAGAGGATAAATGACTTTGCCTTGCTTGGAATTTAAACAATTTAGGCTCTTAAATGTCCTAAAATTCTCTGTAGCTAAGAAATGTTTATACTGGTTCCTAGGAACTAGGAATCCTTAAATTAGGGCCTACATTTGCTTACAAGTTTCTTATTTTCCTTGGCATAAATTTTTTTAGTTTTTACATTACTAGTTATATTGGATCAGGGTTCTACTTAAATAGGCGCAAGTTCAAGCAAAGATCAGATTCTGCTTTCAGCAGTGTACCCAGACAGGAAGTATTAAAAGGCAGACAGAACATCATTTATAAAATTACTACTTCCATTGCATTTTCCCATGTTGAAATGATTCTGCAGTTGGTAATTAGGCAAATTACTTACTTTAATTATAATCAATAATGTAGTTCAAATTACTATAGGAAAAAATTATACAGATATTTATCCCAAGAGACAATATACTAGAAACCAAGACTATGTGACCATTACCTCTACTCAGTGTTATTTGTGAGAAATTGCACAAATTGTGCAAAAAGTGTTAGTATCCTAGTATAGTTATCAAATATAGAAGGAAATTTTTTCATAAAGGCCCTCTTTGGTATTAGTGCTCAGTGACTTCCATGCACTAAAAAAGGGGCTACTCTTCCAATTCCCTTCTTTAAAAAGAACCTACTATATCAAAAGGGGGTAACCACTACTACATAAACGTTTTGCAGTTGGAAAATCCCTATATGTTGATTTTATCATTCTCTTATTCATTCAATAAATGTTATTTCTGCAACGTGTAAGGCATTACTGCTAAAGCATTATAAGGAATATAAACTAAAGACACATATAAATCTTGCCAACAAAGAACTTACAGTGTAATAGAGGAGAGAAGCTGGCCAATCTATATTCTCCCTCAACTAGCAAGTGGATGAAGTATCAGGGTCAATAGTCATAAGCCACAAAAGCTGACAGCTTAGTTAAGAGAAGTTTTGAAATACGTCTTTCATGACCAATAATTACAATTGTAACTTTTCTATTTAAAGAAGGAGAAAATTTGAATTTCTTCTCTAGCTCAACACACACTTTTATAATTTATAATTCCATATGTGAACCACAGTAAAGGGTAGGATGAATATGAAGAATATTTTTTTCTTAACATTTTGTGGTTCTATATTGGACACTTAAAAATCATACACAACCTAATGAAAACATACAATTCTTTACAAAGGTACAAGAGAATAAAACTCAGAAAATCTAGACTACAACAAAATTTCCCAATTTACATTATCTTAATATGCAATTAATTTTCACCAGTAAAATACTATAGTATGGGTACAAATGCATTGATTAGTTCTAACTACAAAAATGGCTAATACATAATACTGTGTGTAGTGTTTATGATACACCAGGTAATGTTCTAGGTGCTCTGAAAATATAAACTTTAAATCTTTTACACAAACCTATAAAATAGGTGTTACTTTTACTGGACAGATGAGAAAACAGAGGTTCAGAGAAGTGAAGTAATTTGACCAAAGGTCACAAAGCTGAAGAGTATCAAAGCCAGGATCCCAATTCAGGAAGTCTTGCTCCAGAATCATGCTCTTAATCACTATGGAATACTACCTTTACTGTAACTATTATATTCAAAACCCTTAATCCTAAGTCATCAAAAAAAAAGGGTGTCTATTTTATACAGTGAAGAGGTATTTCTCAGAATAGAAATTTGGGGCTGAGCACAGTGGCTTACTCCTGTAATACCTGCACTTTGAGAGGTTGATGTGGGAGGTTCCCTTGAAGTCAGGAGTTTGAGACCAGCTTGGGCAACATAGTGAGACACAGTCTCTACAAAATATTAAAAAATTAGCTGGGCGTGGTGGCATGTATCTGTAGTCTCAGCTACTTGGGAGGCTGAGGCAGGAGGCTTCCTCGAACCCAGGATTTCATGGCTACAGTGAGCTATGATCACACCACTGCACTCTAGCTTAGACAACAGAGCAAGATCCTGTCTCTAAAAAAAAAAGAAAAAAACTGGAAATGGTTCATTTTGTATAATAATTTACACTGAAATTCATTATAATAAAACTTTTCCCTGCGTTAAAAAGCTATGAACTTTACGAAAATTTTCTTTTAAGTAAGGTTAATTATATATACACATACACACACACAGGTTAAAAGTTAGTTTCATGTGATTTAATAACTAGGATTTTGAGTACTTCCTGTTTGCCCAACACTGTTCTAAGCACTCTACACGTATTGTTAAATTATCATAATGCTATGAATTATGTGCTGTAATTACTCCAGCTTTACAGATGAGGAGGAATGGAGAGGTTAAGTAACTTGTCCCAGGGTAGAAAGTTAGAGTTGGCTTTTGGACCCACACCACAGTCTGACTCCAGCACCCATATTCTTAATAATTTTAACATATTAATATGTCAAGATTAAGCAGTTTTTTTTATTGTACTTTAAATAAGATTAAGCAGTTTTAAAGGATGTTATTTTCTCACAAAATTCTTTTTTTTTTTTTTTTTGAGACGGAGTTTCACTCATGTTACCCAGGCTGGAGTGCAATGGCGCGATCTTGGCTCACTGCAACCTCCGCCTCCTGGGTTCAGGCAATTCTCCTGCCTCAGCCTCCTGAGTAGCTGGGATTACAGGCACGCGCCACCATGCCCAGCTAATTTTTTGTATTTTTTGGTAGAGACGGGGTTTCACCATGTTGACCAGGATGGTCTCGATCTCTTGACCTCGTGATCCACCCGCCTCGGCCTCCCAAAGTGCTGGGATTACAGGCTTGAGCCACCGCGCCCGGCACAAAATTCTTAATATGAACATTCAGTGAGAATAATCAGTATTTAATTTCAGCATTTAGTATTTTTCTTTTTAACACTAAGTTGGAAGTACAGCAGAAAATTTATTTTTAGAAATATTATTAATTGGCTGGGCTCATGCGTGTAAATTTTGGGAAGCCAAGGCAAAAGAATTGCTTGAGCCCAGTATTTCCAGACCAGCATGGGTAACATATTAAGACATCACCTTAAAAAAAAAAAAAGGAAAGATAGAAATGTTATTAATCTCTTTTTGTTAAATGCATTTTATCAAATTGTTACTAAGCTCACAAACTTCAGAAAAACCTATGATGGGCAAGTTGCTTGTGACACTGAAAGTATTTAAGATTCAATTCTAGTTTCATCCTAGATGACCACATATCCACTGTTCTTCAGTGACCACATGGAAAAGAGCCTAGAACATAGAGACATAGAACACAGTGAAGAAAGGAGAGTGAAATGTCTTTAATGTCACTTAATATATATGGGATTTTGTGATAATATACAATAATAAGACATATAAGATGATGCAAAAAAAAATTAACAATTATAGTGACAAAAAATAAGGAGCATATAATTATACGTTGACTTATACAAAGTACCACGGGAATACAGCATTGAGAGCCATAAGACCACCTCAGGGAGTGGCAAAAGGCTTCAGAGAGAAGGTGTTTTTTAGGGATGGAACACTGCTTCCAAAAGAACTAAGGTGCAGTGTCGGAAATGTATACTTTTTTTTTTTTTTTTTTTTTTGAGACGGAGTTTCGCTCTTGTTACCCAGGCTGGAGTGCAATGGCGCGATCTCGGCTCACCGCAACCTCCGCCTCCTGGGTTCAGGCAATTCTCCTGCCTCAGCCTCCTGAGTAGCTGGGATTACAGGCACGCACCACCATGCCCAGCTAATTTTTGTATTTTTAGTAGAGACGGGGTTTCACCATGTTGACCAGGGTGGTCTCGATCTCTTGACCTAGTGATCTACCCGCCTCAGCCTCCCAAAGTGCTGGGATTACAGGCGTGAGCCACCGCGTCTGGCGGAAATGTATACTTAATTCATTAATTTTTTTTCTCAACTTCAATAATAAATTTACCTAACAAAGGAGTTTATTTTTGACTTGTAAATGTCTTAAAATCATAAAAAATTAAAATTAGCTTTTAAATACAGGTAGTCACCATAGCACTAAATGGGCAGTTTATAATACAGCAAAGTCAACAACAATTTCAAACTACTTACTAAGTTAGTTGCTCATTTCTTTGATTTCATTTAGCATTGATCTAACTCAGTGTGGAAGGTTACATTCGTGCAAGTTAACACAGCTTAATGATTAACTATATTCACCTGCCAACCCTATTTTTTCTGTGGCAAATATTGGTATATATAGAGTTAAGAAGTCGAGGTTGCTTCTAGAAGAAAACAGTTCCACATTGCTTGAAACGGAATAATCAGGATAAAAATGTTCACAATTAAGCTCCTTCTTTGTATTGTTCCTCTAGTTATTTCCTCCAGGATTGACCAAGACAATTCATCATTTGATTCTGTATCTCCAGAGCCAAATTCAAGATTTGCTATGTTAGATGATGTAAAAATTTTAGCCAATGGCCTCCTTCAGTTGGGACATGGTCTTAAAGACTTTGTCCATAAGACTAAGGGCCAAATTAATGACATATTTCAAAAACTCAACTTATTTGATCAGTCTTTTTATGATTTATCATTACAAACCCGTGAAATCAAAGAAGAAGAAAAGGAACTGAGAAGAACTACACATAAACTACAAGTGAAAAATGAAGAGGTAAAGAATATGTCACTTGAACTCAACTCAAAACTTGAAAGCCTCCTGGAAGAAAAAATTCTACTTCAACAAAAAGTAAAATATTTAGAAGAGCAACTAACTAACTTAATTCTAAATCAACCTGAAGCTCCAGAACACCCAGAAGTAACTTCACTTAAAGTAAGTAGAAAATAAAGAGGGTTCATGATTATGTTTTCAATGTGCATGTTTTAAAAAAATATTTCTAAGGCATGTTATTTGAAATACTTTGTTGCACTGTTGAAACACTTTAAGAAAAATTATCTCCAGGAAATAAAATTTCCCATTATAATTTCAAGTTGGTTTTTGTTTCCCTAATGTTATATATGAAAAAGAATGAAACTTTACATTTTATGTGAAAATTACAAATCAAGTAATACAATCTAGAACACTAAATCATTACAGTATTGCAAATGACTGAACGTAAGTAAAAAGTTAAAAAAAATTAAAACTATTCTCCCATGTTTAAAACAGATTAAGGTAATACAGTAAATGGAAAAGATTTATTCCTATTAAAATATGCTAGGCTTTTTCTCTTGACATTCAGAAAATCAAATTTTAGAGACAGTAAAACTCAAATAAAATATTAAGAACAGAAATATGTACTATTTGAAAGAAGCATACAACGGGAAGGAACTGCCAATATTCATTTTTCAAATCCATTATTAATTTAAAAATTTAGATTATGATAGTGTTACAGGAAATGAAAACTAATAGAAAAGAAAAAGGAAAGCAACTTTTAACCAGACTATCATCTATATCCAGACTTTTGTAGAAAAACAAGATAACAGCATCAAAGACCTTCTCCAGACTGTGGAAGAACAATATAAACAATTAAACCAACAGCACAGTCAAATAAAAGAAATAGAAAATCAGGTAAGTCAATATTTTAATGGTTTGTCCCATCCTTCACACAGGTTTGTAAAAACACTGAATCCAAAAATTATTTAAAAGCTTTAACTGGATCATAAGTAAAATTATCATATCAACATAACTGTTAAAATTGCAGGTGCTGAAGCTAATAAACTACCTACGTTTAAATCGTGGTTCTAAAATTTTGTGTGGTCTTGAATAAATTACTTTACCCCTCTGTCTCAGTTTCCTCACATAGATAATAGAACTTACAGGATTACTGTAAGAAAAAAAGTCAATTCATAGCAGCCAATGTGATCCAATCAAAATTCAAATTAGATCATGTTTCTCTTTGCTCACAACCACACAACAGCTTTCCATCTCACTCATATTGGCTCTTTAGACCCAAGATAACCTAACCATTCATCGTCTCACTGACTTCACCTCCTCTACTCTAGTCATTCTGACTGGTTTACTCGTATTAAAATACATCAAACATGCTACCACCTCAAAGCCTTTGTCCTTGTTGTCTATCTGGAATGCTCTTTTGATCGGGTATCTACAAGGCCCACTCTTTAATTTACCTTGGAGTTGTTATCAAATATAAAATTCTCAATGAAGACTTCCAAGGTCACTTAACCAAAAATTACAACCCCCGGTCCCATCCATGAAAACTTCTATTTCTTCAACTACTTTTTCTCCTGCACACTTACCTTTTTAGTCATTTATCTCTTCTATTCCTGCACTAAAATGTAAACTCTGTGAATACAGAAATTTTTTCCATCATTTGTATATACTCCAGAATATAGAATACTGTATGGCACACAGTAAGCATTCAACAAATTTCTGATGAATTAATAAATGTAATGTCATATTCACACAGAAGCATGTGCTATTATTACTTGCATTACTAGAAATAGCATGCCTGATAATTAAAGGTCAACAGTCAACAATGTAATTAATCTACAATGTAAACAACTGGTGAAGTGGGAGAAAGCAGCACTTGTTTAGAATAAAGCTATGTCAGCATCTAATATTCTAATATACAGTAGAATAGTTTAAAAATATTAGTAATACTCTTAGCCATTCAAGAGGGTTCAGAAGATAACATAAACTCAGAGAAACTGGTAAAAAAAAAAATCATTTTCAAGAGATATGAAACAAATTATTATCACCAATTTCCACTAAACATCATTTTGGTACGTTATGCTAAAAGGTTTTTTATCAACTACTTTTGGTTTCCATACTATCCTTACAATGTTATTTTTCTAAATTCTTTTTAACTCTATCTTTTACTATGATTAAGTAAACCTGCTCCCAAAAGCAAAATGTCACTATAGTAATATACATTATGTCTAAAAATAAAAATGTGTAAAGAAACCAAAACAATGAGTTTCTGAGTTGGAAGATGACTTAGATCATTTGATTCAACTTTCTCATATTTAAATTAAAAAAACAAAACTCCAAAAATTAAAGTAACTTTAAGATTACCTTATTACTTAGTAGAAAAGAGTAATACCCAGCAAGTAAACTTTACAATAGATCCTTTTAAATAAGGTCCTAGGAAATATCATTTATGCCAGCACCAAAAAATTAACACTAATAATGCAAGATATTATATATTCTGCTTTTCCTACTGTCAATGAGAAAAACTATCATTCAGTAAATTGCAAACCCAAACACTTTAAATGAAAATGTTATTACTAAACTAACAATGAACTATATATGGAAAGTAAGCAAATAAACTTGCCAACCTGCCAACATCTACAGATATATTTACAGGCCAAAGATTATCAAATTATCAAGAAAGCCTGGTTCAAATTATATACTATGTCTTTATAGCAAGTCTGAAAATCAGTAAGATCTAAAACTGAGAATTATCAAACTTAAAATCTGAACAGAATATCAAATATATTCTATTCATATAAATAAAGAAAATACAATATTCTAAGCAAAGTAGTCTCTACTTTCTGCCTTCCTGTTTTTTGACCAATGTCAGCTTTTTTGCCTTGCTTTATTTTTTTTAACTTATTAAATAATGTCCCTGATTAAATATTTTGAGAACAGGCAATCTGTACAACCTGAATAGCACTGTTTATCTAAACATCAAATGCCGTAACATTATGAACTGAAAGACAAATTATACTTTTGACATCCTTACTCAGATTTCCCCTAATTTTATATTCAGTATCATTTTTAAAACAGATTTACATTCTTTTATCAGCTCAGAAGGACTAGTATTCAAGAACCCACAGAAATTTATCTTTCTTCCAAGCCAAGAGCACCAAGAACTACTCCCTTTCTTCAGCTGAATGAAGTAAGAAATGTAAAACATGATGGTAAGACACTTTGGCGGGTTTCCTTCTTGAAGCTATTATCAAATTCCCTATACTTAGGGTCTGTTCTAGACTAAAACATATTTAAGAGATATCCATCAAATACAATGTGTCCATCTAAATTGGATCCTGGGGTTCTTTTTACAACCTATAAAAGACATACTTAAGACAATCAGAGAAATATAAATATGGACTTGAATATTAGATAATATATAGGTTTTACTAAATTTTGTATTTTTTTCTGAGATGGAGTCTCACTCTGTCGCCTGGCTGGAGTGCAGTGGTGCAATCTCAGCTCACTGCAACCTCCACCTCCTAGGTTCAAGCAATTCTTTTGCCTCAGCCACCTCAGTAGCTAGGATTACAACAGGCGTGCACCACCATGCCTGGCTAATTTTTGTATTTTAAGTAGAGACAGGGTTTCACCATGATGGCCAGGACAGTCTTAATCTCTTGACCTTGTGATCTGCCCACCTTGGCCTCCCAAAGTGCTGGGATTACAGGTGTGAGCCACGTTGCCCAGCCTATTAATTTTCTTAGATGTGATCATGGTATTGCAGTTTTAAAAGAGAACAACCTCCTGATTAAGAGATACATGCTGAAATATTTAAGGAGTTAAAGGTCACTGCACTCCAGACTGGGTGACAGAACAAGGCTCTGTCTCTTAAAAATAATTAATTTTTTTAAAGAAATTAGTTTGGTAACAACAATTCTTACTTTCTTAAACAACATGCCATCTAAGAAAAATGCTTTAACATAAACATTACTGAAAAAAATGCTACATATGCCACAATTTCACAAAATGAAAAGTGAAATCTCAAGCTGGAAAGATATTATTACTCTTATTACTAAATCTGATGTAATAACACTTTATTGATTCTAGGCATTCCTGCTGATTGTACCACCATTTATAATAGAGGTGAACACACAAGTGGCATGTATGCCATTAGACCCAGCAACTCTCAAGTTTTTCATGTCTACTGTGATGTTATATCAGGTAAAACCTGTCTAAGGAGAAAACAGTAGTTAGTTCAAGTTACTCATTATGTATTTGCAAGATTATCCCGGTTATCATTGTTTTATACGTGTATGTGCGTGTGTGTGTGTGCGTGTGTGTGTGTGTGTGTAATATATATGAGTATTGGTATAAATCTAACACTTTTCTCTACCTAGTTTATTTATGGATTTATTTAATATTCTTCTTTTCCTCTGTAAAATAATCTAAAGTGACTATTATCAATAAGTTTACTATGCTAAAATTCATTAATTGCCCTTCACTTAACTTTTTGGGACCATAATAAATAATAAAATGTATTGCTATGCCATTAGTAAACTACCTTACAAAGCCACCAATTAAAATCAAACAAACAAAAAAAAGTTTTATCTCTGTCAACATCAATCTACTAACGAAACATGATTTCGTTCATTATATTCAGGTATTCCATGGACATTAATTCAACATCGAACAGATGGGTCACAAAACTTCAATGAAACATGGGAGAACTACAAATATGGTTTTGGGAGGCTCGATGGTAAGGTGACTACATTCAATCATTCATTCACTTGTTAATCTACAAATATTTACTGAGAACCTACGATAGACTGGGCATTAGGAAAGTAGTAATAAAAGAGAAGCAGTCTCAGCCTTCCTATAATATCAAACAATTACACATTTGTTAGTAAATTACATTTATTACAACTGTTATTATTTGAATTGTATTTATCACAATTACATGTCTGTTCTTAAATACACTTATCACAATTTAATTAGATGACTTACAATTATAACTACAATTATTAAAAATGTTGATTAAATGTTACATGTTATAAGTACTGTTACATATAAGCTGTGAAAAGAACCACTCCTAGCATTAGTCATTCTATTCTCTCATTAACATTTTACATATCAATTAATTGGAAGTTAAAAGCACCAGGAAACTCAGACATACAGTACAAATTTTAAAATTTCAATTATTTAAGTATAATATATGGAATGTGCGGCTTAAAATGAATTAGTTAACTCAATGCAAATTATTCTGATTACAATAATGTAAAATAAGCAAGATAACATGTTTACAATCCAAAAAGCATATATAAAAATCCATATGATGCCTAAGTACTCACTTATAAGGTAGAAGACATTCATTATTATATCAAAATTTTAAATGCTCAGTACTATCTGACCATTTAAAAACTTTGTATTCAATCTACCAGTTAAAGTCCTACTCAAAAGATACATTCAGTGATGTTTTATAGCTCCAAATCTTCTAATAGTGAGTGTAATCCCAAAATAAAAGGCTGACAGTTAAGTCGACAATAGTCACTTAATTCTGGTTAAAAAAAAAAGTAACCCATTTGTACTGTATTTACCAGTGATCCTTAAAATGAAGCTTCCTACTAACTCAGTAGCAATAAGAAAATAGTGATTGTTTTCATTAAATACTTTAATAAAAAGGAGTAAGATAAAGAACAATCTATTTATATTTTTTAGGATTTTAATTCCAAATAAAAATAATTTTTACAACTATAGAGAAAAGTTATTAAGAACCGTGCTTTTTCACTTAAAATATTTTTAAAAATTTATTCCCGTCTTTTTCCACAAAGAAAACATATATAAAGCAAATGCCAAAGGCCAGGTTTATATTTGAGGAAAGTGGCTATATTATTACCAGGTATCTGGGAATACCTAACAAATCTCTTGACTATATAGATGTTAATAAATAGCTGATAGTAAAACTAATCATATAAAGACTTAGAAGCAAAATATACCTTGACCAATGATGAGACTTTAAAATATCTATAATAATGTAATACATTTCACTGGTGAAATACGTCTTATGATACGCATTTTAGAAAGGATAATCAGACTTGCAGTTCTATTAATATTTTTAACATTTTTGTGCATATAACTATCTTCAATAAAATTGTTTTAAAAGGTATTTTTTAAGATACTCTAAAATGATCAAGGGATTCAAGACTAAACAACTCAATTAGTTGCACCAATAAAAAAAAAAAAACACTCAAAAAAGTATCCAACCTGTAGTTAATAATTCACAAATTTTTAAAACTTTTCTTTTCAGGAGAATTTTGGTTGGGCCTAGAGAAGATATACTCCATAGCGAAGCAATCTAATTATGTTTTACGAATTGAGCTGGAAGACTGGAAAGACAACAAACATTATATTGAATATTCTTTTTACTTGGGAAATCATGAAACCAACTATATGCTACATCTAGTTGAGATTACTGGCAATGTCCCCAGTGCAATCCCAGAAAACAAAGATTTGGTGTTTTCTACTTGGGATCACAAAGCAAAGGAACACTTCAACTGTCCAGAGAGTTATTCAGGTATACTTTTCTGATACCAATACTTTATTTTCATATCTTCAAAGTATTTTCCCACATTATTAGGTATTATCTACAATGACAATTTTTTAAAATCCTAATCCCAAATAAGTATTTTCTCTCCAGATGAAAACTTCTTAACTATAATTAACATATTCATTATAGTTCAACCAGATATTTTACCTCTAATCTTCCTCAGATTTTCTATTTTTGGTGATATACGTGAGACTTATTTAGACTATTTAAAGCTGGGATGCATGCATCTAAAACACTGTAATATTTATAAGACAAGAAGATAAACTCATGGGGAAATACAGTAACAGTAACTACATACGAATCTGTACCCATTAAATTGTGTATCTATCTCCTTTAGGAGGCTGGTGGTGGCATGATGAGTGTGGAGAAAACCACCTAAATGGTAAATATAACAAACCAAGAACAAAATCTAAGCCAGAGAAGAGAAGAGGATTATCTTGGAAGTCTCAAAATGGAAGGTTATACTCTATAAAATCAACCAAAATGTTGATCCATCCAACAGATTCAGAAAGCTTTGAATGAACCGAGGCAAATTTAAAAGGCAATAAATTAAACATTAAACTCAACCCAAGTTAATGTGGTCTAATAATCTGGTATTAAATCTTTAAGAGAAGGCTTGAGAAATAGATTTTTTTAAATCTTAAAGTCACTGTCAATTTAAGACTAAACATATAATCACACAATCTTAAAGAATATCATTTATATTTCTCCATCAAAATTCTTACAATATAATTTGTTCTATATTTTGTGATGTGGGAATCAATTTTAGATGGTCACAATCTAAATTATAATCAATAGGTGAACTTATTAAATAACTTTCATAAATAAAACATTTACAGAGAGTTTTATTTTAAAAATTATCATATGAGCTAATATCACAACTTTCCCAGTTCAAAAAACTAGTTTTCTCATTAAAATTCTAAACTTGACTAAACCGAGGACTGATAATTGTACAGTTCTTAAATGCTGTATTTCAAAACTAAAAATTGTCAGTCCAGGGTATGTGTAAAAATCTGTGACATAAATTTTAAAACTGATGCTTCATTTTGCTACAAAATAATTTGGAGTAAATGTTTGATATGATTTATTTATGAAACCTAATGAAGCAGGATTAAATACTGTATTAAAATAGGTTCGCTGTCTTTTAAACAAATGTAGATGATGATTACTAATTCACATTGACTTTAATATGAGGTATCACTATTCCTTAACATATTTGTTAACATATATACTATACACATTTTATATATTTTAACACTTAATGCTATGAAAACAAATAATTGTAAAGGAATCTTGTCAGATTACATAAGAATGAACATATTTGTGGCATCAAGTTAAAGTTTTTATTTCCCCTAAACATGCTATGATTCTAATAATTTTGTGTAGGTTTTCAAGTATAAATGTCATAACAAGTTACTGAATGTCTTAACAGCCTGACAAGCATGCATATATGTTTGAAATTCAAAAAATACTCAGTTCCTAAATTATAGAAATTTAAATCATTCTTGTACTTTATTGACATCACAACAGATGGATGATTATGTTATTTTTAAGTAATTTAAACCCTAAATCCCTAAAGATTATTAGATTCAAAATTTTTTTACCACAGTATCAAATGTATTTATTTTTAAATATTTTTTTAAAAACTACTAGTAAGAAATTTTAAATTAAACCCATTTGTTAAAGGATATAGTGCCGAATTTATATAGTGACCTACCTTTGTCAATATTTAGCATCATGTATTTCAAATTATCCAGTATGCATGTCATATATATTTTACATGTTGCATACATAAAAGATATGCATGATCTATGTGAATCCTATGTAAATATTTTGTTCCAGAAAAGTACAAAATAGCAAAGGTAAAAATAAGCTATAATTTTTAGGTCCACAGACTAAGCTGCCAAAATTCACGTTGATTTTTTTAGGACCAGAATGCCAAAATGGCTCCCCTCTCCCCACAAAATTGGACAATTTCAAATGCAAAATAATTCATTATTTAATATATGAGTTGCCTCCTCTATTTGGTTTCCTTAAAAAAAAAAAAAAAAAAAAAAAAACTCTCATAGGACATGTTTCATTTTGTTCCTTTTAGGAATACTAAATTAGACTTTTTCCCTATATAAAACTTTCTTCTACCAGAAAGATACTGCTAGTAGAAGAAAAGAAAGGAGCTCTTTTCTTTATGATTCACAAGACTGTCTCCTGTCCTAACTACTCTTTGCTTAAAATATTCAAATTCCACCACTAACTCACAGTTGTCTAATCTAAGCAAAGTCTACTCCCCTTTTATCTCTTTACTACTCACCATACTAATATCTTTTTTTCAAACTCGACCTTCATTTTGCTTTCACAATACTACTATACCCTTCATGGATTACCCCTTACCTGAATCAACCTTTATAATCCTATTCCTTTCTCGTATTTAGTAGTATGCTCCAATGAACAACCTTCAATCATCTTTTCTACACTCACCCTCAGACATTCTATCTGCTCTCACGGACTCATCTATTTACCATAAATAAGATTCCAAAATCTACATATTCATCCCAAGTTTTTTTCCAGTTCCCCTTCTTACATTGCCTATCTGCCATTTCTCCCTTCAATACCCTATACTCCACTCAAATTCAACATATCAAAAATAACAGGCCGGGCATGGTGGCTCACGCCTGTAATCCCAGCACTTTGGGAGGCTGAGGTGGGTGGATCACCTGAGGTCAGAAGTTCGAGACCAGCCTGACCAATATGGTAAAACCCCGTCTCTACTAAAAATACAAAAGATTAGCCAGGCGTGGTGGTATGTACCTGTAGTCTCAGCTACTCAGTAGGCTGAGACAAGACAATCACTTGAACCCAGGAGGCAGAGGTTGCAGTGAACTGAGATCACACCACCACACTCCAGCCTAGGCAACAGAATGAAACTCTGACTCAAAATAAATAAACAACAAATTCACCAGCCCCTTACTGCTACTGCTACCCCTTTCTACCCACCTTTCCTTCCTTTCTACTCTTTCGTACCATCTTCCTCACTTCTTTATATCCATTAATATGACCATCACGTTCCCAGTCACAGAAGCCTGGAACCTGAAAGACATCTCTAGCTTTTCACTTAACTTTGTAAACTACCTCTTCTGTATCATAAGCACCAAGTCCAATATAATCTTCTCTTGAAACATCTCTTAATCTTACAAGCTTTCTTCCCAAAAACTGTCTTTAACTTGACTGCTAGATTATGTAAGTAGCCTCCTCTTTCCTCCTAATTTTATGTCCCTCTCCCTGTCAATCTTCTGAAAAGAAATTTCTAATGGATGCATACTGCTTGGATCTGTGTCTTTCAAGCTCATCTATTGAAGAATAACAGCAGAAGATAATGAAGACAAATCCTTATAAGCTCTGGAGTTGCACGATAAAATAACTTACTATATGCACAAATTTCTTTCAGAATCGTATTGGGATCTTAGCTTAAATCTTAGAATTTTACTTTAAAATTACATGTGAATTGTGTTTAATACTTTATAAATCTATCTTCATGCCAGCAGTGGCTCACGCCTGTAATCCTAATATTTTGGGAGGCCGGAGTGGGAGTACTGCTTGAGCGCAGGAGTTCAAGATCAGCCTGTGCAACATGGCAAAACTCCACCTCTACAAAAAATACAAAACTTAGCTGGGTGTGGTGGTGGGCACCTGTAGTCCCAACTACTCGGGAGGCTGAGGCAGAAGAATCACTGGAGCTGGGAAGGTCGAGGCTGCAGTGAACCATGATTGTTAACACTGCACTCCAGCCTGGGCAACAGAGTGAGACTCTGTGTCAAAAAATATATATATCCTCATATAAAAAGTGATGCTCCTAGAAGATGTGCTGTGTTTATCCTGTGGACTCGCACATCCCATATAGTTGTGCCCACACAAGAATGTATATTCTACTTAGAAGAGTATAGGCCTTCTGAACAAAATCCAAATCCCTTCCAGGTATTCAAGAGTCTCTATCACCTGGTCCCAAATTACCTCTTTAGTCATTTTTTTCCACAACACAAACCTGCTCTAATCAAAATGATCTACTTTTAAACATCTCCTCTATGCCTTCCTAATGTATTCCATTTGTTTAGAATGTCTCCCCACACAATTCTGATTGGCTAGATTGTGCCATATTTCAAAGTGCAAATATCTTACTTCTTCCGTAAGTATCCTAGTAAATGGCAGCTCCTTCCTCTGAAGCCATACAGAATTACTGTCTATACCCCTCAAATGGCATTTAGTGAGAAAATACAGAGACGTAAATACAGCAAATCATAATAAAAATTCTGAAAATAGTACTAAAAGCTCCAAAAGCATCAAAGATAGTCAACTTACTTGATTTTAGTGAATTGCTGAAAAATTTATATATCAAGAGTTTATTTTGAACCAGTATGAATTTTACTGAAACCAAGTACACACATCTCATTACGGGGTAACCAACTGCGGTATAATCTATTTACACACACTCTGTCATCCTAGAATCAGCATATTTTCATGCTTGTATCTTTCCTTCCTAATAGCATACCTCATGTAATTCAATTAACTCATTCATTAATTTTAAAAATAATATTCATTAACCAATATTTATTAAGTATCTACAACTTGTCTCCTTTAAAAAACTTATTCCAAATTTGTACTCATATATAGTCTACCTTCTGTTGTAGGATAATCAAATTTGTGATTTATTTTTCCCATCACTAATAGCCATAAGCACTGTATTTATGTATGTACTACTGAGTGAATTATTCAACACAGCAGTGTTAAAAATGAAAAGAAAATGACCAAACAACTGGCCCTTTTATCAAAGTCCAAAGTATTCTCATGGCAAATCAACTAGGGTAGAATTACTTAACTAGTGTGAAATGCACAGTTCAAGGTCATGAAAGTAGCTCTAACAATCCCCTATTATAAGCCTTAATAAAATGAGGTTTCCATGACATTTTAGGAGATATAAAATAAACTAAGGATTCTATCTAAAATATAAAAGCTGTTTTTCTAAATTCATGTTTAACCCTAAGAACAGTCATACACCTAATAAAATGGCTGGGTATATAATTTGAAAGAGCGGTAAATTGCAACCTTGAAGATGTAAGGTTGTAGCTATGTATCTTCAAATATGCAGCCAAACCTCAGTTTCCACACCCAACAGTTGGGAATGATAATCCTGTCAAATCTATTATGGGGTTGTAATCATCAAGCCAGATACTGCATTTAAATAGTTTTATGAACTCCAAAGTTCTAAACAAACGTATACACTTTTTAAAAACTGGATCTTCCCTATTATTTTTCACATTCCTTTAAATAAATAATCCTACAAATACTTCCTAACTGAACATACTATAATTCTCAGGACAGAAGAACAAAATTGCTCTTCTCACAATTTGCATTTGTTTCTGGAACTTTACTCCTTCCCTTCGCCATCTGAGATAACACTCCAACACCTTCAGATGCAAGCTCCCACCTAAAAACTTCTGGATGGCTATGTTAAAATGTTAGGAAATAGACCTCGTGACTCAAGAACTTTTATACATAAAATAAACTAGGACCAATTAGATGGAATAAACCCCAGAGTGGTATAAATAGGGCAAAACCAAAATAGCAGAGTATGTGGCAGAAGCTTGAGATATCTATGAACTCTAAAAATAAAACAAAAACCAATACTTTCTAAAGCAGAGGACTATACACGTGAATAGGAAAAAAAAAACAAGGTCCTGAATTTTCAGTAGCGTTGAGCTGAAATTTATACTTCCTTAAATTATGAATTTTTGTAGTAAACCAACCACAGCAGTATTAGCACTATATAAGATTTTGTCATTAATAGAAACATACTTTTTTTATTATACTTTTAACACTTAATACATGTATCTGAAATACATGTGCAGAACATGCAGGTTTATTACACAGGTATATACACGTGCCATGGTGGTTTGCTGCACCCGTCAACCACTCATCTACATTAGGTATTTCTCTTAATGCTATCCCTCCCCTAACTCCCCAACCTCCAACAGGCACCAGTGTGTGATGTTCCCCTCCCTGTGTCCATGTGTTCCCATTGTTCAACTCCCACTTATGAATGAGAACATGCAGTGCTTGGTTTTCTGTTTCTGCGTTAGTTTGCTGAAAATGATGGTTTCCAGCTTCATCCATGTCCCTGCAAAGGATATGAACTCATTCTTTTTTATGTCTGCATAATATTCCATGGTGTAGATATGCCACATTTTCTTTATCCAGTCTATTACTGATGGGCATTTGGGCTGGTTCCAAGTCTTTGCTATTGTGAATAGCGCTGCAATAAACATACACATGCATGTGTCTTTATAGTAGAATGATTTATAATCCTTTGGGTATATACCCAGTAATGGGATTACTGGGTCAAATGGTATTTCTGGTTCTAGATCCTTGAGGAATCGCCACACTCTCTTCCTCAATGGCTGAACTAATTTGAAACATACATATTTTTATATCACAACTATTATAGACATCTCAAAATATTATTGATGCTTATTACTATTTAGAAAATACAATAGTTTTTGAACCTGAATCTAGATCATGTTATTTGATTAGTAAATACATATATCAAAATTTTATCAATGTATTTCTTTTGTTATTCTATATATTTTATTTTATGCATTTAAAAACATGCTTGAGACCAGGAGTCTTTCAAATTTCATATTTGTTTTGGATTTTAGAATATTTGCATTATACTTATGGTATACCTCAAATCTGAAAATCCAAAATGCTTCAATGAGATCTTCTTTGAGTATCATGCGGGTGCTTGAAATACTTTGATTTTGAAGCATTTAACATTTTGGATTTTCATATTTGAGATGTTCAATCTATATTCCAAAAAAGGGTATCACAGGATTCACAAGACTACCACAAGGTACCATGGCACACACTAAAAAATTAGAAGCCCATGTTACAGGGACTTACTATCATGTAATAACCTAGTTTAAGAAACATGAATTACATGGCTCTCATGACATAACATCAATAGTACATATTTTCTGACTGGCCAAGCTCTTCCTAGAAACAATATTTTTAGGAAAAAAATGTAATCAGTGTTATTATAAGCTTGTTCAACTACTCAAGAAAAAAACTGGTAGTAAAATTCTAAAAAGATCAAAAACATTTTATTTGTTATTGAGGTTAATTTTTAGAAGTCCTTAACTGGCCAGGCACGGTGGCTCACACCTGTAATCCCAGAACTTTGGGACGCTGAGGAGGGCAGTACACCTGAGGTCAGGAGTTCGAAACCAGCCTGACCAACAAAGTGAAACCCCATTTCTACTAAAAATACAAAAAAAATAGCTGGATGTGGTGGCACAGGCCTGTAGTCCCAGCTACTCAGAAGGCTGAAGCAAAAGAATCGCTTAAACCCAGGAGATAGAGGTTGCAGTGGGTT